>NW_016819573.1:2936852-3064539 GCF_001698545.2 Rhinopithecus bieti | reverse complement strand
AAAAAAAAAAAAAAGATGAGACACTTGCCTTGTTTAGTGTGAAAAATTTCCCAATTTGCAGTCTTCCACTTGACTTTGCTTATCCATTGTCACTCTGCTATTCTTTTTCTTTCTTTCTTTCTTTCTTTGTTTTAGAAACTCTTTTTGTTGTTGTTTTTTGAGATGGAGCTTCGCTCTTGTCGCCCAAGCTGGAATGCAATGTCACCATCTCAGCTCACTGCAACCTCTGCCTCCTAGGTTCAAGGAATTCTCCTGCCTCAGCCTCCCAAGTAGCTGGGATTACATGCGCATGCCACCATGCCCAGCTAATTTTTATATTTTTAGTAGTGACGGGGTTTCACCATGTTGACCAGGCTGGTCTCAAACTCCTGACCACAGGTGATGCACCCACCTCAGCCTCCCAAAGTGCTGGGTTTTAGAAATTCTATTTCTTTTTAGGGACTTACAAAACATTTATGGGCTAGGGATGGTGACCCACACACCTGTAATCCCAGCACTTTGGGAGGCCAAGATCAGAGGATTGCTTGAGGCCAGGAGTTAAAAACCAGCCTGGGCAACACAGTGAGATTGTCTCTACAAAAACTAACAAACAAAAATAGCCAGGCATGGTGGTACATACCTGAAGTTGGGGATCGTTTGAGCCTAGGAGTTGGAGGCTGCAGCAAGCCATGATCATGTCACAGCGTGGGTAACAGAGCAAGACCCTGTCTCTAAATAAAATAAGATATAAAAAATGTTTTACCTATATTTTATTTGCAACTTTTGTGTTTTTATTATAACATATAATATTTTAATATACCTAGAATTTATTTAGATGTATGATGTGATGAAATAGTTTAATTGTATTTTAATATTATGTTATTATTTGATTTTATTTAATAATCTATCTAAATTAATTCAAGATTTGCCCTAGGACAATTTATGAATACATCTTTTCTTCTATTCTTTCCTATTACAGAAATCTGTCCTGGAATTTGGCACATGTATGGGATATAGATATAAAATAAGAGCAAAGAGGAATTCAAGATAATGAAGCAACATAAACAAAAGTTGAAAAGAGAAAATGAGCACGCAGTGCCTAGAGATGCCAAGGAATCCAGATCACCGAGGTTGGATAGATGTATCTTCCCAGAATTTGATGAGGCTAACCAGGTAGAGCCAGATGGTAGAGATCCTTGAATACCAGGCAAGCAAGTTCATCTCTCCCCCTGTAAGCATTAAGGAGCCATGGGAGATTTTGCAAAGGGATTGACCAAAAAGAAAATGGCATTTAGGAAATGAGTTTGCCAGAAGTACCTGGGAGAAATGGGGACTGGGCACTGAGAACGTAATTCACAGCACAGCAGAACAGATCCTGAAAGATCGTTTTGGAAACAGAAGTGCCGGTTCCCAGCTTTTCTGACGTAAGAGAGAGAAATGGCGAGGGCAAGAGATAGGGAGTGGGAACAGATGAAAGAATGATAGAATTGTGACACCAGGTTCCAGCTCAGAGTGCTGGGCACTTGGTCATCCTCTGGTCCAGGCTAAATAATACCAATGGCCCTGTGACACTGCTTCCTCCAGGACAGTGGGCTGTTCAGGCGACACACTGTGCCCACTTATCCCCATGGCTGCTTAGGCCTCCTGCACTCACATTCGGAGACCAAGGGTCCATCCTCACGACTTCTTCAGTTTTGTTTTTGTTTTTTGTTTTTGTTTTTTTCCTGGCTGGTGGTCTGCCCACTCACAAGTGCATGGTATCCCCTAGAACCACCCTGACTCCTGGAGGCCAGTGCCCATTCACAGGACTGGCCAGCACTGGAGGGGACACTAGACACATGGGCCAGTTCTAGGTAGGGCTTCAGGGTCTATCCTGGACCGAGTCGGGGGTTTGTCTCAGATCCTCTGATGGAGCAGAGTCTAAGCAATGAGCATCAATTGTGATCAAGGAAGGAAGCCAGAGACCAGAAACAGTCATTACTAATTTTGAAAATGTCTTCCTATGGCTTCTCTCAGAAGCAGATCATGGGACAAAGCAGTTTATTGAGAAAAGACCCCAGGAGACACCAGTATGGGGGTAGAACAGGGGGACAAGAAATAAAACAGCCAATAAAGGGTGTTGATCATGCATGTTCCCGTTGTGGGTAATTGAAGCTTAATTACGCTGGGGAACTCTGGGGGACAGGAAGTCAGTCACCCACCAAGGGCACTAGAGCTAAATATTTAGTCACTGTTTAAGAGCTGGGTTGAGTGGAACAAAATGTCATTTCTCCAGCTCTTCCAGCCTGCAATGTGTGCAGGGAGATTGGGGGTCCCAGTGGAGCTCTCAGGCAAAGACGTGCAGGTGCTGGCAGGTGGAAGTCTCAGGCCTGAGGACACCTAACAGGCAAAGCCCAGGGGATGTGGGGGGGGCCACTGACAGCATCTGCTATAGTGGGCAAGGCTGAAAATAAGAGCAAGGTGCATGTAAAAGACTTTATGTCGACGGCTCAGGAAGTGACTTAGGAACAAAACAAATGTGCTGAGAATTTAGCCTGAAATGAATATTAGGTATACGCCTGAATATACGCTTGAATGGTATGTGGACATACAGCATATATAAAAATATATACACATATACATCTATTATAATTACATAATAGTAATGTTATATCAGTAATGTCAACATATGTTAACCTAAATAATATACAATGATAATATATGTTAATGATGTCAATATAGTTAGCACATTTATAATATATAATAATGTATAACCTATAATAATACCATTATATAATGAGTGTAGGTTAAATGACATCCAGACCAGCCAGGACACACGAGGAAACCATATTTCAGGCTCCCCTGAAGATGAAGTTGGCCAGCAGTAGATAGAAAGCCCTTGCTCTGCCAGATCACCCCCATCCCCGAGGGTCTGCTACCTTGCTGGAATCTGGGCTTTAGCCTCCCTTAGTTCAATCCAGAGCCTCTGAGTTTCACTTTGAAAGACAGTAGGAGATATTTCCCTTTGCCTCCATTTTTCCCTTTTGGGACATGCTGTGTTTCCTCCGTGTTTTTACCTGGGATACTCAACAAGAGTTAATGTCCCAGAGTTTAGGGACCTTACTCATACTCAGTAGCCCAGGTGATTCTCCTGAAAGCAAAGTCTATTTTATTGCCAAGGTCAAACATTCAGCCACAAGTCCTGACAGCCCTGGCATCTGAAGTAGGCACATCCAGCATGAAAAAGGATTCAGGTGAGCACAGGGCCCTCAGGAAAGAGGGGCTCTCCCGCTCACTGCCTTTCCCGTGGGATTCTAAAAATGTCACTTCCTGTAAAGCACCTTGGGCTTAAAGAACACCAGCAGGAAATGTGACTGTGGGGTCCAGTCATCAGCATTCATTGAGGACCCACTCTGTGGCAGGCCCAGTCAGGCCTAGATCATGACTGATGTTCTTCCACAATCCGGCCCATGGAAGAAGTCCAGACTTGAGCCTTTGAAAGTGGGATGTCCATACGATTTAATGCAGCTGCCTCCAAACTGTTTGACAAAACAGACATGCCCTACCTTGATTCCTGTCCCCCACTGACTCTTAGAATCTGTTCGGCTCTTTTCTAATTCACCCCTTTTAACTTCAAACTTCTAATTTTACCCATTCCCCCGACCTCCTTCTTATGGTAGATGGTTGTAATAAGGACCACAATAGATCATGCTTCCCTATCTCTGTGCCCCATGAAATGGGACTTTGCAGCTCCTCCCATGTAGAGGTAGAGCCTAATTCTCTGCTTTTTTCAATATGGGCCGTCATCATGATTTGATCTGATCAATGGAATATGGCAGAAGTGGCATTGTGCACATTCCAGGATTCAGGCCTTACAAGATCTTGCACCTTTCACTTGTCCTCTTGGAACCCTCATGAAAGGAAGAAGTGGGATGAAAAAAAGACCCAGCCTTCCAAGCTCTCCTAGCTGACTCCTCAGCTGACTATAGCTGGAGGTGAGAAATAATAAATTGTAAGCCACTATTTCATGGAGCGCCTGGTTATGGAGCAATAGATAAATGATACTTTCCTAACTCTAGAACTCAAGGTTACAATGGCAAAAATGCCTCCATTATAGTTCCCCTCTATCTCACATGTGGCTCCCTACACTAAAATGTATCCCAAACTTTCACCCATCCTCCACACCATCCCGAAGAAGAGATGTTTCTCTTTGCCAAATTTAACTGATACTCTTTTTGAAAAAATTATTTATTATTTATTATGTTTCCATAAATTATTGGAGTACAGGTGGTATTTGGTTACATGAGTAAGTTCTTTAGTGGTGATTTATGAAATTTTGGTGCACCCATCGCCCGAGCAGTATATACTGCACCATATTTGTAGTCTTTTATCCCTCGCCCCTCTCCCACTCTTTCCCTCAAGTCCCCAGATTTACCTGATACTCTTGATTCTATCACTTACTCCTGTCTCTGGGACCTTCAACCTCAATTATCTTCTCCTCGCTGTCTTCCTCCTTCTTCCTCTCTTCATGCTCCTCCCCATCTTCATAAGTGCTTATTCGTTTTCCTCAAATTATCTCCTCTTGACGTCTTGAAGCCATTGTCCCACTGGCTCGCTCATTGTCTTTTGCCCTGTGGGTCTTGAGTGTGGGTCCTGGCCTAAGGCGGCCCTGAGTTGGAGTTTTAGTTCTGCCACATACTAAGGTCACACCTGCTCCCAGACACTGTCACAATACACTTCTTTGCCACCTAATGTCAGCAATGACTGAAATTTCCTGGAGAGCTGAGATTGATAAACAAAAAGGGGCTGACCTCAGTGTACCTTTGTAATCACTTGATGGGTTTTCCCGGCCTACTGCACAGACAAAACCAATTCACTGATTGGTGAATCACCATGGCATTGCAATAAACAAAGAGTTTAATTGACGCAAGATTGGCCATGTCATGTGAGAAACAGAGGTATTACTCAAATAAATCTCCCTGAAAATTCAGAGACTAGGGTTGTTCAAGGATAGTTTGGTGGGAAAGAAGGAAGGGGAATGGATGCTGCTTATGGTTGGGGATGCAGTCATAGAGATATGGAAAAAGGGCCTTGTGCATTGAGTCCATTTCTTTGCGGGGGCCACGGGACTGGTTGAACCAAGAGTCGAAAATCTGAGTGGGGTCATCTGGTCCTCAGAAATGCAAAAGTGAATTGTGGAAGTTTCAAATCTTGTGAACTCTGGAATGGTAGTCATTTAACTACACCGACACCTTAGCGGAATTCAGGCTCCTCTTATTCTCTCCTAACCTGGTGGCCTTTCATTAGTTTTACAAAGACAGTTCAGTTTTGGGGAAGGGTTACTATGATTTCAACTATGAATTGGTGCCCGGCGTGGTGGCTCACACCTGTAATCCCAACACTGGGAGGCCGAGGGGGGCGGATCACCTGAGGTCGGGAATTTGAGACCAGCCTGACCAACATGGAGGAAACCCCGTCTCTACTAAAAATACAAAAATTAGCCGGGCATGGTGGCACATGCCTTTAATCCCAGCTACTCGGGAGGCTAAGGCAGGAGAATCGCTTGAACCTGGAAGGCGGAGGTTGCAGTGAGCCAAAATCGCACCATTGCGCTCCAGCCTGGGCAACAAGAGTGAGACTCCATCTCAGAAAAAAAAAAAAAAAACTATGAATTAAATTTCTCCCAAAGTTAGCTTGGCCCAAGCCCTGGAATGACCAAAGGCAGTTTGGAGGTTAAAGGCAAGATGGGGGTTGGTTGGATAGGGTCTCTTTCACGGTCATCATTTTCTCACTGTTATAATTTTTACAAAGGTTGTTTCACTGTGGGTAACTGCTAAGGCCTTCACCCTTGACGCCAGAGGTGCTGAAACACATTGCCACATGGCAAAAGAAGTGCCCTATTGGCCCAACCACATTGAATAAACATCTACCTCGAACCTTTCCACATGTGATACCTCACTTTTTAGCAGGGCTTCAGAATAGAAGGCTCACCTCTTTCTCTCTTCTTTACCTTAGAACTTAGCACAGGGCCTTGCAGTATTGGGGAAAAGAAAAAAATGGTTTGTAGAGGTAAATGAATCCTTGTTGATTGAGTGACTAACTGGCCTGGCACATGCTTGGTCCCCTGTGGTACACGTAAGTGTTTATAACATATGAATAAGTCAGGTGACTATCTCTGCTTCACAGATGTGCTCAGTTTTTACTTGAATTATTCAGTCTTTTGGGGACATGATTCCTAATCTTGACCATATGTTGTTTGGGGACTTGGGGGCACAGGTTCTCCTTAGAAAGAGGATAGAAATGAGGACAAGTATGGAAACCCCAATTCCTGTGACTATTTTTTTTCACCTGTTGTTTAAGGATGACACTCAGGGCCGGGCGCGGTGGCTCAAGCCTGTAATCCCAGCACTTTGGGAGGCCGAGACGGGCGGATCACGAGGTCAGGAGATCGAGACCATCCTGGCTAACACGGTGAAACCCCGTCTCTACTAAAACTACAAAAAACTAGCCGGGCGAGGTAGCGGCGCCTGTAGTCCCAGCTACTCGGGAGGCTGAGGCAGGAGAATGGCGTGAACCCGGGAGGCGGAGCTTGCAGTGAGCTGAGATCCGGCCACAGCACTCCAGCCCGGGTGACAGAGCGAGACTCCGTCTCAAAAAAAAAAAAAAAAAAAAAGATGACACTCAGGAGGGTAAGATTTGGAGCGCTTGCTGTCCCATTACCTAGGGAAGGTACGGCAAGAAGAATGTTCTCAGCACAGCTGTGTACTACGTGTAATTCAGGAGGGTAAGCCAGTTCAGACCACCCACAGTGCAGAGCAGGATAAAAATAGGAACCTGGAGCACCTGGGCTGGCTGAGAAACAGCCAGTTCCCAGGGCTCAGCCTCCACCCCGTTAAGCAAACATGGAGTCCTCGCTCCTTTTATTAGGTGAATGGGAAGAAAAAAAATTAAGGTCTAATAGAAAAGTAACTGCACAAATTTTGTTTCACTATTTTTACTCTGCAACCTGGTATCTGGAATAACTCAGGCAATGATGATGGCCTTAGGTATTTCTTTTAATTATTCCAGTGCTACCTTGCCTCCCAGCCCTACTGCAAGCACTCAGCTACTCCAAGCAAAGCCATACTAACAATTTCGATTAAATCCTGGCCTCCTCCCAACCGCACACAAATTAAAAGCATTACTGGACGATCCCAGCTCTAGCTCTTGAAAGTGTTGTTATATAAAGAAGGAAGAAGGCTGCCAAAGGCTGCTTGGCATTTCCTCTGCCACAGGGGAGAATTAACCCATTGGGTTTCAGGGACAAAGGTTTTTATTTTCCCCCACTTTCAACTGTTCTTTAACAAAATTTTTCTATCAAGCACACTTTAAACAGATTTATAATATGGAAGGTACCAACGAGCTTTTCAAGAGCACACATTTCCCCCAAAGTTTTGAGAATGCCAGCTTCATGTTTGTAAGATGTCTATCCTTGTCACATGTTAACCATAGTCTTGTTTTGTCCCGGAAGCTCTGGCTTAGGAGAATTCCCCAAGTTAATTGTCTCATTTGTTTGGAGATTTGAATAAGGGACCCTGGGCTTGCCATGACTTTATATAATAGTCAGCCTCCCTTAGAGAATAGAGAAATCTAGAATCACTGCCCAAGGCTTTGTTCTATACAGGTCAGCCTGATGCCACAAGCTCACAGTCCCCACGTCTCTATTCTAGGGTGCAATGAAGCTACCTAGAGGACCGAGGTGAGAGGAAGGGCACCCAAGCATATATAGAGAGAGGACAGACTAAGCCCGCTTTTCAGGACCAGGCTAGGAAACTGGAGCTCAACAGATGGCCTGAGGACTTCTTCAAGCTTCACATGTGGTAAAACCTGAGATCAAATCCAGGTGTGGTGGCACCTCTTCCAAGTCTTTTCCCACTCTGCCACGCTACTTCTCACCACGAGGAATGCCCATGGGCAGGTCATAGGGAGATGCGACAAGCCAAGAGGGCAAGGGCGCAAGCCAAGGAAAGTAGGGACAGATACCCAGGATGGCAAGAATTCTCACTTACAGATATACCTTTCCAGCCCCCAAATCTTGTAAAACCTTTGATGGGAGCATTCTTACCACAAGTGCACAGCTTAATGACTCTTCCCAAACTGAATATATCCCCAAAAGCAACACAGCCAACAACAGCAAACATTATCACCTCCCAGAAGCCTTCTTCACACACCCTTCCAGTCACTGCCTCACCCAGGGCAAACATCATGCTGATGTCTAACACCAGGGCCTGGTCTGCCTGTTGTTGTGTCTCATACAAATGCAATCACACACCATACTCTCTTCTGTGTCTGTTTTCTTTCTTTTAACACTATTGCCATCATCAGATCCATCCTCATTTATGGGTGTGGTTGTTGACTGTGCATTCTCATTGTTGTATAGTATTTCATTGTGTAGATAGAACACAACCAAATAAATAGTAATATTTATCTGCTTTGCTGTTGAATGGAATGTGTAACCTCAACTTTGGTTGTTTTTTGTTTGTTTGTTTTTTTCTTAAGAGATAAGATCTTGCTGTGTTGCCCATGCTGGGGTACAGTGGCTATTTTCAGATGCAATCAGAATGCACTATAATCTTAAACTCCTAGCCTCAAGCAATCTTCTCACCTCAGTCTCCTGAGTAGCTGGGAATGCAGGCACCTGCCATCATGCCTGGCTTCAACTATCTCTGATAGGCTTGCTTCTTGTTGGTGCCTTTAGAATTCTGTCCTGTGCTATCATTAGGCATTTCCTAGAACCCAACCACCTCTGCATATAATGAAGGTAAGGTCATTCTGAAAAAGACTTCCTTCAAAACTCAGCTGTCGTGACTGTGTTGGAATCAGACTGAGGTTTCAGAATCTTTCTCTTACCTCTAAGATGGAGAGAGTTTTCTTGGATGTGTGTTTTTGTTTTGTCTTTTTCCAGCCATAATCAGAAAAGAGCTTAAGGCTGTAAAGGACCATGGGTTCCAGGGATGAGGAAGAGGCTCCAATTCTCCTGCATCAATCTTCATCTACTAAAATGGTTCTCTGGGCACTGCCATGGAAAGGCTCCGTTTTGGGCCTGTAGCTATGATCGATCGATCAACAATATCTGCTGCTGGAGAGAGCAGGTGCCCTCTGATATTATGTTCAATCTTCATTATATAGACAAGGAGCTAAAGCCTGGTCAAGTCAGTGACAGAACTGGGCATAAACTCATTCTCTCTGGGGGTTGCTGAAAACTCATTGACTTGTTGGTTAATGACATGACAACATGAAGACCTGTTAGAACCTGTCAGGGAAAGACCTGTGGAGGCATAAATTATTCTTCCTTCTTCTCAGAGAAGTCTGGTTAGGAAAAAGAAAAAAATAAAAGGCCAAGCCAGTATGCTGGGGCTTCAGCCATCCCCCTGCTGCCCTCCTTCCTCCATTGCCAGCACAATTTCCAGGCTGGCTGCTCTTGCAGAGAAACCCAGCTCTGGGGCCCAGGTCCAGAGAAGAAATCACTCCCTGCCTCACTTAAGAAAACACTCTCCTGTCTCCATCAATCAGTGGGTTCCCACTCACAGCCCTTCGTGCCGTCCCCTCCCCAGGAGGCCCAGATGTTTTATTTATGGGCTGGTCTCTTTAGGAGGCCGTGTCGGGCATACATTTTGCTTCCTATTATTCATGAGCCTTAGGTAGAGGGAGGCTGCAGTGGCCGATAAGAGAAGCCTTCAGTCAAATCTTGATGAAATAAACCAGTTAGAGAGATTACACCTCCATAATAATGTTAATTGTACACACTGGAAATCGCAGCCTTCCTGGCTGACTTTGCTTCTGGCTGCAGGAGGCATCTTTTGGCATCTCCAGAAATCAATGGCAGTCCCTGCCTGTCAGGTGAAGGGGCAGAACCACTGCCAGAGGGGCCCAGGGTTTCCCTCCAGGAGGACCCAAAGCCTTAGTTCTGAGATGCTCTTGCCAGTCCTATTGCAAGAACTATGAGTGTGCCCAGGGCCCTAGAAAAGACTGATCCTCCCACCCCTGGTCCCTGTCCACAGCTCCTCTACCCATTGCACCCACTGCAGCCAACAAATGTCCATACAAATTCTCCAGGGCCCCCCTACCTATGTGGGAATCAGAATAAAACCCATTCATCCACATGTTCAGTTTTATTTATTAGGAGATATTTATTAGGAGGTTCCTTTGTGCCAGGCACTGTTCAGAGCAATGAAAAAAACACACAGAGCTCCTGCCCTCGTGGATCTTATATTTAGTAAAGGGAAGAGCCAATAAGCAAACACAAGCCTTCGTTAGTATATTGGATGGTGAGAAGTACTACGGAAGAAAATGAGGCTGGGAAAGGTAGCATTGGTGGGAGGAAGAGCCCAGTAGCATTGTGTCCACCATTCTCAGAGAAGTATCCCCTAAAAGATTGATGTTTGAGCAGAGTTGGAAGGAGTGAGAGAGACAGCCAAGGAAGGACTCCAGGCACAGGGGGCAGAGCCAGCCACAGAGAACTCCAGGCACAGGGGGCAGAGCCAGCCACAGAGAACTCCAGGTGCCTGGGGCAGAGCCAGCCACGGGAGGACTCCAGGAAGAGAGGGGAGAGGACTCCAGGCGCAGGGTCAGAGCCAGTTAAAGGAGGACTCCAGACACAGCTGGCAGAGCCAGTTATGGGAGGACTCCGGGTACAAAGGACAGAGCCAGTTATGGGAGGACTCCAGACACAGCAGAAAAAGCCAGTTATGGGAGGACTCCAGACACAGCGGGCAGAGCCAGTTATGGGAGGACTCCAGGTGCAGGGGGCAGAGCCAGCCACAGGAGGACTCCATGCACAGGGGGCAGAGTCAGTTATGGGGGGACTCCAGGCACAGCAGACAGAACCAGTTATGGAGGACTCCAAGCACTGCAGACAGAGTCAGTTATGGGAGGACTCCGGGCACAGGGGACAGAGCCAGTTATGGGAAGACTCCCGGCACAGCAAACACAGCCAGTTATGGGAGGACTCCAGGTGCAAAGGACAGAGTCAGCCATGGGAGGACTCCAGGCACAACAGACAGAGTCAGTTATGGGAGGACTCCAGGCACAGGGGGCAGAGCCAGTTATGGGAGGACGCCAGGAATAGGGGTCAGAGTCAGTTATGGGAGGTGCAAAGGGCAGAGCCAGTTACAGGAGGACTCCAGGTTCAGGGGACAGAGCCAGCCAAGGGAGGACTTCAGGCGCAGGGGGCAGAGCCACCCACGGAGGACTCCAGGCACAGGGGGCAGTTTGCACAAACACCCAGAGGCAGAAAGAAGCTCATGTGGTGAAGGCCCCTAGAGGGTTGAGGCAGAGTGATTGACACACAGTTGTGTGTGGCAACTTAATACATGTCTTTCTCTCCTGAAGGGTTATGAGATCCCATCTGTTTTATCATCTGCTTTTTTCCCTCTCTACTTAGCCCCTGACCCAGCACATTGCCTGCACATGGTAAGTGCCCAATAAATATTTGTTGATTTAATGAATTGTTAACCAACTAATGAGGAAAATGAGCGTGTGGAAAGCTCCGGGTACCAAGGTGAGGGTTGGCGCAGATGTTGAATAGGAAAAGAGGCTGAGACCTGGGCCTAGGAAGAGAAAGGGGGGAGGTAAATTTCCTGGGGCCTAAGCCAGGCCCTGAGCCCGATGGCAGAGAGGCCTGTTGCCCCACTTCCCTGGTTGTATTAGCATCTTGCCAGCCCCAGCCTTCAGGACCTGTAAAAGAAAACAGCTGGCTAAAGGGAGAACAACAGTGGTATTCTCCTTACCTGAGGCAATTCCTGATATAAACCCTACAAAGTCACTCTGATGAACAGAGTTGATGAATCTATGTATTATCGAGTTGGTAGTTATACCACCACATGGGAAGTTGACATAGCATGCATGGAGTGTATATATATATATATATAAAGTATGCTTTAAAATGTACATAAAGCAACTATGAAATGCCACATGTAACTATTCAGTTAGTAAAAATATAAAATAAAATGCTAATTTCGAATGCTGGCATGGAGACTATGAAACTGTCATTAATTAGTGGTTGGCAGAGTATATTTTGGCAACATTTATTCAGAAAATAACTTGGCAATTGATTGCCAAAACAAACAAAAAACGAGTTCATACATTTAATTCAGTAATAACAATACTGGGAATGTACTCAGTAAAATACCTAAATATAGAAAAACTATATGTTTGAAAATACACATTCCAGGATGAATTGTAGTAGTGAGAAAACTTGCAAACAAGCTAGCCACCCAAAAATAGAGATAGAGTTAATTTAAATTTTTATACATATATATATATATATAGTCACTAAAATTTTATGCAACAACTACAGTTAAAATTTTCTAGCTAAAATGGGAACATAGAAGCATGGCTTATAAAAGAAGGAGCTAAATAAGTGGATATTTAGCAACATGAATTATATTTCAAGTACATATTTGCATCTAGACTAAGATACAAAGTGAACAAGCAGAGATAAAAGTTGTCATTTTGTTTGGCAGATGGCAATACATATATTTAAGTAAAGCAAGTGTGCTCTAAGTTAAGCACTGGTGTTACCAAGAGTTTCTCTCTTGATCTGCTATGAAACAGACATAGAGCCAGACATAACATTAAGTAAAGAGGAGAAAGCTGAGGTACAAAGAGAGCAAGACACTTGCCCAAATCTCACTCAGAGACTGTGCAGTAGTCATTGATTGTCCTTATGGTTCAAAATCAACTGAGGTCTTTTTTTATTTCAATAGATTTTGGGGTATAAGTGGTTTTTGGTTACATAGATGAATTGTGTAGTGGTGAAGTCTGAGATTTTAGTGCACCTGTCACTCAAGTAGTGTCCATTGTGCCAATATGCAGTTTTTCACCCCTTGCCTCCTTCCTACCCGCCCCGCTTTGAATCTGCAATGTTCATTATGGGTATGCCTTTTTGTACCCATAGCTTAGCTTCCACTTGTAAGTGAGATCATGTGGTATTTGATTTTCCATTCCTGAGTTACTTAACTTCGGCCCTTTTTTTTTTTTTTTTTTTTTTTTTTTTTAAATATACAGTCCAGGTCAGAATTTCTGGGATAATTTTGATTCAGTGAGGCCAGGGAGTTAATACTTTTAAACAGCTCCCCAGGTGATTTTGTTATCAGCTGGGGCTGGTAGCCACTAACAGGAGGCCCGAGAACCAGTAATACAGGTAGGAGTCAGGGAAATACTCGGTAGAAGAGGGTGGTTCACCAGCAAAGGCCCCACCCTCAAGCCTGAAGACCCGCAGCCCTAAATGAGGACAGCATTTCTGGTTTTGCACCCAAAAATTTGCCTTTTGGCCTGCCATAGCCCCCAATCCCGATACCACATAAACCTGAGACCTTAGCGGTCACACACATAAACAGCCGAACATCAACAGGAGCCATGGAGACCAGCAGAGAGCAGCGGAGAGCAGCAGGGCAGCACAGCGGAGAAGGAGCTAAGGGGCACCTGAATGTTGAGAGGAGTTCAGCTAAGAACAGCCAAACTCCAGGGGAAGATTACCTCCCCCACCCCTCCACCTTCCAGCTCCCCATCAGTCTCGCTGAGAGTCACCTCCACCACTCAAAACCTTGCACTCATTCTTCAAGCCCACATGTGATCTGATTATTCCAGGACACTGGACAAGAGCTTGAGATACAGAAGGCTGTCATACTGGCCCTCTTCCTTTGCAATAAGGCAGAGGGTCCACCGAGCTGATTAACACTCAAAGCTGCCTGCAGATGGCAAAGCTGAAAGAGCTTTGTAACACTGGTGTTGCAGGCACTCACCCATAGACACTACCGTGGGGCCAAAAGCCAAAGCACTCACTCCGGCCTCTACACTTGCCTGTCTGCATGTTCACCGTAGGAATCTGAGCTGTGGGGTGATGAAACAGGTGAGCCACACCCCTGTTGCACATCCTGCAAGGGTAATCAGAGGTCCCACAAGGGGAATCAGGGAACTCTCCACCTTCACCAGCAGTCAGCTTGAGTGTCTTTGATGAAGTTTTACCAAGGGTACCACTGGTTGAGTAATTACTATGTGCTGGGCACTGTTCCCACTGCTTTATGTGAACTATTCCTACTAGGCCTTCCTATCTCCTGACAAGATAGGAATCACTCTCATCCCATTTTGCAGATGAGGAGAATGAGGCATAAGAGAAGTACAGAAGCATGCAGACCATAGACTCCTATGGCCACTTGACCTTGCATTGTTGGACCTTCCTTCAATATGGTCTTGGACACACTAGGAACGTGTCTCACATTCTTCCCTTACCCTGGGGACCCAAATACTTCAGCCTATTTGATTTTGAGCGAGCAAAAGGAAAATAATCCACACAATGGGTTCATCCAGAAGGGTACTCCTGCTTTGGGAAAGGGCAGGCAAGGACGACAGACTCTGGGATGTGGGGGAAGAGTCCTCAGTCATGCAGAGTTTATAAACAGCCAGCGTGACATGCCCTCCCATACTCGACGTCTCTCTGCAGCTGAAGATTGATTACATGCAAACAGTTTTCGTAGCAATCGGCACATGTTTTAACAAAATCCAATGCAACCCAAGTCAGGCTAATTGTTTCAGAGCACAAGCCAGGTGTTCTTGCTGACCTAGTGGCCCCACAAAGCCTCCAAAGCAGATCTGAGCTATATATGGCTTTTTGTCATACGAATCCTAGGGCTCACTTAGCAAGTACAAGAGAGGAAGATTTCAATGGTTTCAACCCAGTCAGTAAACTTCTTTAATGTAGGAAGTTACTCTTTTCTTCATTCATTAAGCTCATTCATTAGAAATAGAATGAATATCTCTGAGTCTGATATAGTGACTGTCATCAGAGAAAAAGGAGGATGTAACTAAACAGAGTCTCTGCCCTCTAAGGACTCCCAGTTGAGACACAGGAGGCAGGCACTAATTAAAGAATCACACGAAAATATATAAATATAGATGGTGGTAAATGCTGACAAGTGCTATAAGCCTTTAACAGGGACTTCTGACCAGTTGGGAGGTCAGGAAAAGTTCTCAGAGGAAGTGTTTCTGATGAGTTCTGAAGGATGATCTAGACGCTGAGCAGGGAGAGGAAGAGAAACAGCACAGTGTTTTCTAGAAATGTAACAGAAAGCACATAGAAGACAAGGAAAGCAGACTTGGAAAGTTGGTGGGAACCCTATCACAAGGGGCCCTCATTATGGTAGATTTGCTAAAGCTCTTGATGGGCTTCAAGCTGGGAATGACATAATCAAATTTGTATATTAGAAAATATAGCTCTATCTGCTTTATAGAGAATGGATCTGGGATTGGAGGTAGGAGTGAAATTCAACAGAAATAGGAGGCTATTTCAATCATTCAGGCTCAGGAATTGGAAACCTAACCAGGCTGGGGATTGTGGATAGACACAGAAGTCAATGGAGTCAAGGGGTAAATAGAATTAACATTACTAGGACTTGGTAATGAATTGAGGCGAGGAAGAAGGAAGTGTGTAATCTCTGGGGATTATAGTTTACCTTGTGTGGAGTTCTACCAGGAATAAATATCTATTAACTTATCAATAGTTGGCTTTTATGTCATTATTTTTTACAAACTTGGGGAGAAGCTCCCAGGACATTGACCCTCAAAAACTAGGACCCAAGAGTAATGTCTAATGTTTTTTATAATTCATACTGTTTTCTGGTCCAGTGGTTTGGAAGAGGAAAGGGGCATGGGAGGGGTTAGTTCAATAGGAAAAGAGCCTTTCTATCTCCCACAGGTCTGAGGGACAGAATGTGTCAGATTTTCTGCTGTGTGGGTGACTGGCTCTCCACTAGAAGCAAAGAAGGCTCAGAACTGAGCCACTGGGCCAGATGTCAAATGTGGGGTCTAGTTGTGTCACTAACTTGTCTGTTACCTCAAGCAAGGAGATCATCTCCCAAAGCAGTATAACCATGGTCAGCACTTGGGACATAACTCCTGACCGACTTTGAACCTGGTGCTACAAGCAAGAGGGCCAGTGTGGGTATTTCCTGCCCAGCATCCTCAAAAGCGCTTAATAGTCAAGTGCTCCCAGTGCTGAAACTGACTCAAGGAGCTCTGGGGGATTGTAAAGAACGAGCAAACTACACAAACTTCAACATTAACAAAGCTGTAGAGAGCCGGCGAAAGGTCAACTTGTGCTCCTTCTGTCCCCAAACAGAGGAAACTGTGACCCTGGCCTCAAAGGCCTCCGGGCTGCCTTGCAAACAGAGCCCTAGGGGCTGCTGTTCAGAATAAAAGCTGGTCACAGTGTTTGAATCAAGCTTTAGAGTTCACATTTCCCTACACACTGGCAGCAATCACAGTTGTTGAAAACAATGGAAACTGGGCTGGCTTGCTGGACAAAATAAAGCCCCAGGGAAAAGGCCACGTGAGAAATACAGCCATGTTTGCACCTGGCTTCCCCCCTCCCTTTCAGCTCCCCCAGGCCTCAGCAGGACGCTGGATGTATTCCAAGCCCAGGTCCTAGCAAAATAATAGGAAGACTTCAATACAGGACTTCAAATGTCATCACAGCTTGATGCTGCCACCTTGAAGATCAGGCATTTCTTAATAAGAGATCTTTGTTTTAAAATACAGATTTCTGGGCATTTTAGGAATTGCCAATCCCTGAGCCAGTTCTAGATTGGGGCCTAGGAATTTGCATTTTAACAAGTCACCATGAGTGTGTGGGTCACAGCTCTGAGAAACACTTATGAGGAGTCTAGATACTTTTTTTTTTTAACCTCATAGGGACCCCTTAGAGAATCTGCTAAAAGCTGTGGAAGTACTTCACGGAAGTTTTTTACCAGACTTTGAACAATTTCAGGGTTGACGGACATGCTGATGCATAGTCCTTGTACGTCCATGAAAGAGTGAATAATCGAAGGTGCAAGGCAAAGGAGTAAAAACAGGAGCTGAAGCAGAAGTCATTGTATGGCGCCACCATTGAGGATCAGAAGCTTTGAGCCCTGAGCTCCGCCCTTCTGGACTCTGCCATGCTGAGTGCTTGGCTTCTGCAAAAGATTCCCTCCCTTGACGAAACTTGAGTCAGGTTCCTCTGAGTTCTCTTTCTGGCTAGGCCCCGGTCTTCAGCTCTGATCTTGCTCTAGTGACTCTGGCCAGTTAGTCCAGTTTTAGCAGACTCTTGCTTGGTCAGTTTAGTGAAAATCTCTCATCCCTGGTAATCTAATCAAATTCCTTATCCCCGACTCCGGCCTGCCTTAAGCAAGAATTTTATCAAGTCAGTCTAGTCAGAATCCCCCTATCCCTGATGTCTCTTAGTAATTTTCCACTCCTGACCCCTCACCTTGCTCCTTGGCTGTAAATGTCCACTTAACACTTGCTGGAGTCAGAGTTGAGACCAGTCTGTCTCCGCACTGTAAGACCCCATTGTGGTGGTCTCTATACTTCCCATCCTAGTCCCCAACCTTGAGTAGTCTTCCTTGCCCTCTTTAACAAGTGTCATGAATACTTTTTTTCTTTAGCACATCCCACGACAGAAGGCTGAAACAGCAAGAAAAGAAGCTTTAAAACAAAGGACCTGGCCCCCCTGAGCCCTGGGTTATGGGTTTTGAAAGGCAGACACATAGGTATGCCTGCACTAAAGCGAGCAGTGTAAGGACTGGAGGCCCCAAGGTTTGAGAGGGATGCTGTGGGATGTGTATCATTCTGTGGGCTTAAGAGCTTTGCAAGGGAACCATTATCTAGTGTTTGAAAGCAATGGCATTACAGGTATCTGTGCTGCATCTAGGTTCTGCCCTTTATTTGCTGCATGACCCTAAACATGTCCTTTTATCTCCTGAAGCCCCACTTTCCCCTCGTTGGTAAAATGCAAATGGTAACACCTAGCTTACAGGGGTTTGTGAACATAAAATAAGACAGTGAGAATAAAGCATTTAGCATATTGCCTGGTGCATGATGAGGACTCAATAAACTGTGGTTATCAGAGTTACCAAAGGACTCAATAAACTGCGGTTATCAGAGTTACCATCATCGCTCCTTTTCTTGAAATTCAGACTGTCCGGACCTCTTCCCATAAAAAATAAAACATAAAATTTTTAAAAAAGGCTTCATACCCATTTTTTATATCCTACAAAGCACTTTATAGTTAATAGAGTGAAAATCAGGTTTTAATAGATGTTAGAAGGCGGAGGGAGAAGGAAGAAACAAGAGAAGGAATAAAAGTGGAGAAATAGAAAATGAGTGAATGAATGAATGACAAGCACTTAGGGAGCTGCTTCAGGATCATCATTTTGGCCATCATGCTATAAATCCTTCACCCTCATCATTCCAGATCAGAATTAGATTTTCTAAGCAGAGCCAAGTTTACTTTTCTCAGGTCTTTCATGTGCGAAGTGCGTGCACAGAGCTCACTGAGCTGGTTGGTTCACAATGCCATCCACTGTATTTCAAGCTAAGTGGCCTCAGCCACCATGGAGCCTGACTTTCTCATTTCCTGCCATCGACAATTAAGTGGGCATTGTTGATTAAATTATCATCTCACCTAATTAAGAATCAGATAATTGTGATTTTAATGAACTTGAGTTGCTTTTGGGTAAGACAAAAGCAGTCGCTAGAGCAGCAACCTTCCTGCTATATTGCTAATCAAATTCAATTGTATTTTTTGGAGTGGATAATAACAATAATACCGATACTCTGGACCATTCTTTTAATGCTGCGGAGTGGATATAACGTGGGGGTGGGAGTTAGTTACCCAGAACCTATTTGATTGGGATGGGGGAGGTTTCCAGAGACCCAAACATCAGCATTTAAGGCTTCTTTAAAAAACAAATTCCTAGATTAGCATGGTGGCTCATGCCTATAACCCCAGCACTTTGGGAGGCTGAGGCAGGTGGATCACTTGAAGTCAGGAGTTTGAGACCAACCTGGCCAACATGGTGAAAACCCATCTCCACTAGAAATAAAAAAGTTAGCTAGGCATGGTGGTGCATGGCTGTAGTCCCAGCTATTCGGGAAGCTGAGGTGGGAGGATCACCTGAGCCCATAAGTTGGAGGTTGCAGTGAGCCAAGATCATGCCACTTCACTCCAGCCTGGGTGACAGAGCAAGACCTATCTCAAAAACAAAACCAAACAAAACAAAATTCCTAATTTCCCACTAATGCATAGTGTCCTCCACCAAATCCAAACTGAGCCATATTATAAATGCCAGTGTAAACACATCAAGGCCATGGTCTATGGATTCAGCTAATGTCAGATGACCATGCCAAAAGCTCAAACAGGCTTTCCTATCAGGAACAACAGAGAAGACCAGTTGGAGTCATTTGAAGTTACAATGGAAGAATGTTTTAATGCGGGAGTAGGCAAATATTCTGTAAACAGCCAGAGATGAAATATTTTAGGCTTTAGAGCTATAAGATCTACTCAGCTCTGCTGTTGTAATGCAGCCTAAAGTAAATGGATGTGGTTGTGTTCCAATAAACCTTTATTTACCAAACAGACAGTAGACTAAATTTGGTGCCCAGAGGTCATAGTTTAAAGGAAGGTAATTTCCCTATGGAACATGTGAAATAGACAAGATTCTTTCACACATAGATATGAAAT
Organism: Rhinopithecus bieti; assembly: GCF_001698545.2. Classification (NCBI taxonomy): domain Eukaryota; kingdom Metazoa; phylum Chordata; class Mammalia; order Primates; family Cercopithecidae; genus Rhinopithecus; species Rhinopithecus bieti. The sequence goes on along the minus strand of NW_016819573.1, from coordinate 3,045,041 downwards.
AGCAACTGATATTTAATTAATGAATAGACTGAAATGACTTGCTATTTTCTATCAATTTTAAACACATGAATAAATGTATCTGAAGGTCTATTCCTTTGAATTTTAATTTTCAAAAATATGTCTCATGTCTGCCATCCCAGCATTTTGGGAGATGGAGGAAGAGGATCAATTAAGCCCAGGAGTTGCAGACCAGCCTGGGCAACATGGGGAGATCCCATCTCTACAGAAAAAATAATAATAATAATCAGTCATGTGTGGCAGCATGCACCTGTAGTCCCAGTTACTGGGGAGGCTGAGGTGGGAGGGTCACTTGAGTCCAGAAGGTTGAGACTGCAGTGAGCTGTGATCACACCATTGCACTCCAGCCTGGGCAATAGAGTGAGATCCTGTCTCAAAAGAAAAAAAAAAAAATTCAAAAAGGAAAACATTACAGAAAAATTCAAAGGCAGACATGAGAAGGGCTTTCATAAGACCAAACACAAATACAATTACCATTTTGGCATATTTCCTTCCAGCCAAGTTTCAGTGGACACTTTATGATGTCATCATGATGTACAATTTTTAAAAACTTCTTCCTTTCACTTAGCATATTAAAGCATTTCAGTGTTACTACATGACGTTCAACATCACTGCCTTAAGTAGCTGTGTAATATTCTCTTTTATGATTACACTATAATTGTTTACTAAGTTATTCTTCTATTGTTGGACACATTGTTTTCAGTTCTTGTATCATTTTTACATCATTGTAGCAACAGCTTTGTCTGAATTTTTGGGTTGTTTTCAGGACAGTTTCCCTGAAGTTTAATTATTGAGCCAAAGAACCCAAACATTTTATAAATACTAATGACAATGCCAAATTCTTTTCCAAAAGTATCTGCTAATATAATCTGTCAATGGCAGTAGTCTAAGAGTGCAATCCCAAATTGGGTGAATATAGTCATAAATATGCATGTCTTTAGTAGTCCTGAATATACTCGCGATTAGATCTGGCCTCATCCAACTCAGAAAGGTCAGTAAACTTTCTGGAGGATTGATAAATTCAGGCTTTACTTCGAGCCCACCCTACATCAAATCCAGTCAATAGATGTTTTCTGAGTGCTGATCGGTTAGCACAAGCCTTATCTCTGGAGTGTCTCTCCAGTCTCAGAGAGAAACTGGAGAGGTGCAGTCAAGGAGATGACCCTACCAGGTGGAGTTAGAAGTGACCTTCCTAATCCGGAACTGAATTTAGGAAGAGTTAGGCAGGGAGAGAAAAGGGGAAGAAAAAGTGCTAGAAGTTATCTCCTCAGCCTTATTCTCGATCGTATGGAACACTAAAATACAGACACCACATGTTCTGAATCAAAATTCAAACTTGAGAGTTGTAATAGCTTCCTATGGCTGTTGTAAATAAGTACAGTAAGTCTTCAGCTTATATTGTTGATAGGTTCTTGGAAACTGCAACATCAAGTTAATTTTTTTTTTTTTTTTTAAACAGAGTTTCACCCTTATTGTCCAGGCTGGAGTGCAGTGGCATGACCTTGGCTCACTGCAACCTCCTTCTCCCAGGTTCAAGCGATTCTCCTGTCTCAGCCTCCCAAGTAAAGGGATTACAGGCATGCACCACCATGCCCGGCTAATTTTGTATTTTTAGATGAGATGGGATTTCTCCATGTTGGTCAGGCTGGTCTTGAACTCCTGACCTCAGGTGATCTGGCCACCTTGGCCTCCCAAAGTGTTTGGATTACAGGCATGAGTCACTATGCCCAGCCGCAAATTTTTATTTTACAATAATCTGTGTTCATGTATTCATTCCTTTTCCAACCCACTTAATTTAGTTCATGGTCACAGGTGGCCAGAGCCTATCCTGGAAGTTCTCAGTACAAGGCAGAAACCTACGCTGGCCAGGGAGCCATCATATCGCAGGGTGCACTTGCCCTCATACTCACACTCACTCAGACTGAGATCATGTAGACAACGCCAATTCACCTAACAGGCACAGTGTTGGGAAGTGGGAGGAAACCAAAGTACCTGGAGAAAAGCCACATAGATTTGGGGAGAACATGCAAAGTGGCCCCAGCTAGGAATCTATTTTTTTCTCATCGTTTTAACAAAACAACATTGAACAAAAGGACATGATTCGAGGACTTGCTGTACTACGAGCTAGGTGGCTTAAAACAGCAGAAATTTATTTTCTCACAGTTCAGATGACAAGAGGTCTGAAATCAAGGTGTCAGTAGGGAAGAATCTGAAGGTTTTAGGGAAGAATGAGTCCTTGCCTCTTCTAGCTTCTGATGGTTGCCTGCAGTCTTAGGCATTCCTTGGCTTGTAGCTTCACCACTCCAGTTTCTGCCTCCATCTTCACATGACCTTCTCCCCTCTGTGATTGGGCCTCTATCTCTTTGTGTTTTCACCTGGTGTTATAAAGACATCAGCCACTGGATTTAGGGCCACCCTAATGCAATATGACCACGTCTTAACTTGATTACATCTTCAAAGACCCTATTTCCAAATAAGATCACATTCCCAGGTATGGGGGTTTAAGATTCAGACGTTTATTTTGGAAAGACACAACTCAACTGGGGTAACAGGAAAAACGTGTATAATCATGACTCTCCTGGGAAATAGGGAGATCTAGCTACTGCTTCTTTGCAATGCCAGCTTTAACCAAAGCTCAAGCTCATAATTCAAGGAGGGTCAGTCAATATGTCTGCCAGAGGGAGGCTTTGTTTAAGCATTTGCATCTTCTGCAGTGCCTTCTCTGACCTCCCCTCCAGTTTGTACGTGTTCTCTATAATAGAAGGCAAAGTTCTGAATTGTCATGGTATCATGTACATCTGTGTCTCCAACAGGCCAGGAAGTCCCTGAGGACAGAGGGTGGGTGTTTTTCATCTTTGCCAAGCCCAGGAGCAAGCAAATAGTAGGCACACGGTAAACATGTATTAGATCAGTAGATGAGTAGCCAAGACTGTTCATTTTGAAGCATCAGTTTGAATTCGTTCTTCTTTATCTGCCTTTGCATCTTACCAGTACAAGCCCAACCCCAAACCAGAGAATTAAGTTCATTAACATTCATTATTCCAGCACCCCCACCACCATCCTTTTGTTTTCTGCAATAGCTTCTTAGCCTCCAGTCAAATGAGCTCAAGGAAAATGATGTGACTTGGCTTTGGAAATATATTCCTCTGGCTGCCAGAATGGATTTAGCAGACTCTGAGCTCAGTTCGTCACTCCTATGACTGCCTGTGTGCACACAAAGGGCTTTGACAGTCCCTGAGTTATGAGGGGCCATTCCAAGGCTGTGATGGATTTGATTGTTTTATGCACTGACTTAAGATCTCATTTCCTGCCACATTCACAAGTGCTTTCTGGGCTGCTGCAGGGAACCCCTGGTGCTGGTTTTGTACTTCCCTCACCTCCATCTAGCTCAGAGTTCTGAGTTTTCTGCTGGAGCAAAAGCTTCAGAAAGATCAAATGATTTAAGAGTTGCCATAGGTAGGTGCTGCACTGCTCAGCCAACCTTCCTGTATTTTTTTCTTGCCCTTATTTTTTGGTTTGACTCTCACTGAAATATTCTACAAAAGATGTGAAATTGAGAAATAGACAAATCTATTAGGCATATAGCAAGCTGACATCCACAAACCCCTGCAGATCAGTTTGCAAAAGGAAAATAACATTCTCTTCTGTGGTACTTAGTTTAAAGAAGGCAAATTCTTTGTAGTGGTCCCAATCTTTGGGGAATTGTTTTACTTTTTATATGACTGTTTCAGCATCTACCCATAAATTCCATCATCATGTAGATAATCACTGTCATCAGTTTGGTAAAAGCAACACTTTCAACCAATTCAGAATTAATTATATGTATCTGCATTCAAATGATACCTCTCTTCTTAACTGAAGTGTCTGAGTCAGCTTTGCTTACTACCGAATGCATGAGATTGAGTTCAAGCCCTAGCCACAGTGAATTTTCTACATATGCTTTGAGGAGACACGGTTAGTGTCCCTAACTAGAGAGGTTAGCCACGGAAAGGAGAGAGGACAACTTATCTGAGACAGAAGTTAAGAAGGCAAGGATGGGTGTCATGGAGTCATTCTCACAATGGGGTCCCCAGACCACCAACATTGGCATCACTTGGGAATGTACTAGAAATGCAAATTCTTGGTCCATGCCAAACCTAGTGAATCAGAAACTCTGGGGGACAGGGCTCAGCCATCTGAGTGTTAATACACCTAAGTTCAAGAACCCCCCGTAGATAAAGATGCAAGTCCATGTGCTGAGAGGAAGGAAGGTAGCTCTTAAATCTGCTTCAACAACCTTGAGATAAGAGGATGCAAAATGCGCCATGGAGATGAAGTTTTAGAACACACAGGTGAGCTTTGAGAGAGATGTGGGGATACACCATCCCACCTGGCAGCCAGAGTACAACAGCTTTTAAGTGTCATAAACATGATGAATCTGGCAACAGTAGAAAAAACATCGTGTAAAGTAAGAGTTATGGGTCCATTTGTTTTGGGGGTTATGGGAACAACTATTTTTATTCATCAATGCAAAACATTAAAACATCACCTACAACCCCATACAAAACCTTTCCCTACCGCTTCCATCACATCCCTCCTCTCCTCACCCCAAAGATGGGAAATAACTGAAAGAAAACAAATCAAATAATCTCAAAGTTCAGGAGTTTGATGAGATTGGAATACACATTCATAAGGACAACCATTGGAATACACATTCATAAAGACATCTATAAGCACCCATATGTGATTGTTCTTCAGGAGAACTTAAAGACCCAGGAATAGGAGCAGAGACAGAAGTGGCTGGGCTGGTTCAGAACTGGAGATTAACAGGGTGGGTGGGGGCAGCAGGCAGGACTCCAGGCTGGAGTGGGGAAGGAGGTGGATGAGATGCTGAGATGACCTGGTCACAGACCTAGGCTGAGTGTCCTTTGAACTGCAGGAGGAGACAGATGCCCTGGGGAATCTGAGAATAAACCTGGTATCAGGGTTCTCCAAAATTTGAAGTATGTGTTATCTGAGCCTGGGGAAGCACTGGCAGAGAGGTCAGAGCTGGTCCCCCTGAGTGCATTCGCTATGACTTCCTTCAAAATGTGTACAAGAGTCATTTACCATGTGTCTCCTTGATGCCAGGTCCTGTGTCACGCACTGGATATTTGACAGGAATATATACTGCTGTACCACTCACCAATAGCATGGCTAGTCTAGTTTTCTTACCAAGACAGAGTTAGCGTGTAGTCAACTCTTTCTTACGCCCAATAGAACTTCATGATATCTTCTGACAGCCTTAGGGTCTCTCACGAGTGCTGACTACCAGGAAAGATGCTGAAAGGGAAAAACATCTTCCCCTGGCCTGGTCTGGATGACTGAACAGCACGGGATGAGTTTCCCCGCAGGCTGAGAGAGCTGGGTTTGAATCCTGGCCCTACCTCCTTTAGCTGTGCAGCCTTGAGCTCCATGGTTCTCAGTTTTACCCCTGTCATCTGCAGAATGAGAATGGTGATGAGGAATAAACCCAATAAGCCTAGTAAAATGCAGTGTCTGAAATCCGGTAAGCATCTCACAAATTCTGTCATTGTTATTGATGTAGGAATGTTCTTCTTGGTCACTTTGCAAGCCAGAGACCTCCAGCTGATAATGCCCCACCTGGGCCTCGCTTGGTCACATTGGCATGCCCCAGCTTGCCTGTAGTTAGGGGATTCCTGAGTTCTTGTATCGCACGCAAGAAGAATGAGGATATGCTGGACATTGAAGGATGAGAAAGGAGGTGAAGAATTTTATTGAGTGACAGAACAGATCTCAATGGAGAGGGGATGTGGGTCAGGGGTGGGGGGTGGTTGCCCACCTCCAAAGTCAGGTGGTTCTCTCCTTTCTGTGTAGTTGGGTCTGGGGCTTTTTATGGGCTCAGAATAGGGATGACACAGGCCATAGGTAGTATTGGAAAAGGCAACATTCCATTGGTTAAAAGCCATCATTCAGAATCAATAGGAGAAGGGCAGGCAAACAGGAACAGAAGTTCTTGCGCTGGGCTGCAGGTTTCATCCAGGACCAGCAGTCCAGTCTTTCAGCCTTCAGGCTGGTTTTTTGGCTTGAAGGTGGGGTTTCACAGGGGACCCACCCCTATCTGCTTAGGCATTTGGCTGCCTCCTGTCACTATCACTATCCTAAATGAAGAAAAGATAATCATACTCACAATCTCTAAGCTATAGCCATCCTTACTCCATGAACGCCCCCCCACTCTCCACCCCCTTTATTGCCTACTGCTTCACTTACCCTCCTACCCCTCCCACCCCATCCTAGCTCTCTGCTCTGCCTGGTCTGCAGAAATGTTGTCCTCTTTCCAAGTCACATCCAGGACCAGGTGCCCTGGAGAGAGAAGTTGCACAAGCCTTTCTGTGCTCAGGAGTATGGCTGAGAGATTGAGTCAGGACATTTCTGGAAAAAGCTCTAACCAGCTTCAGCCACCACCCTGGGAAGAAGTTCTGGGGAAGGCTACCCACAGTCGTATCCTCAGCACACCTTTAAATTTCCAGAGCGAGCGCACTGTGGCGATAAGCTCAGAGGCTTAGGGGTCCCTTCAGTCTTTCTGCCTTAAGACCCTGATCCAATCCAACCTGTCTTCAAATTGGCTGCCCGAGCTCTTCTTTTGGCTTATTACCCTTACTAGTTGTAAGGACTTGGAACAGCTCTAAGACTGTTTCTCCATTTACTCATCAGTAAAATGGAGCTTGCATAATAGCACACATCATAGATTCTATCATAGATCATAGATTCTAAGTTGTAAGAAATAGGTGAGTAGTATGTACACAAGGTTAAAATCATTCCCGCCTTCCCCTTGCCATGGCCCCCCCCTCCCAACCCCGGTAGCATGAAGTTACTGATTTTGCCCATCAAGACTTGGTGGTGCACTTTTGGGCTTCCTGCTTCATGATGAAGTCAGCAATACCATAAGGACTTGTTTCTAGAAACTGGTCTGGGTCTCAATTACATACAACTATTATCCTCTAAGGTAAAGCTTCCTCGATTTCTGGAACATTACTGATGATGTTCCCCACCTTCTATCTCTGTTCATGAATGGAGATGGTTCTCATAAGAATAAGGAAAGAAGGCTTCACAGAAAAGGTGCCTTTTGAGCTGAATGCTTAGTGGGAAATTGTGGAAGGCAATTCCAGGTAGAGGGAACAGACTGTATGAAGTGTTCTGAACAGCTGGAAAAGTGGGTGATTGAATGGAGGAGCGATGAGATGAGACCAAAACACTGGAACGTTGAGTAGGCTAGGCGGCACAGAGAGGACAGACTTTGGGCTATGAGAGCCAGTGAAAGGTGAATATACACAAGAGGGAATTAGATTTGAATAAACACGATTCCTGCACTTAGATATTGTCAGCAAATCAAAAAGCTATGTTGTATTTAAGTATATGTTTTCATTGTTTTCCTCTGATCCTTGACAGCTGCCCGGAAGTCTACGGTCCGGCTGACCTAAGCCAAATAGCTTCCTGAAGATGCAAGCCCTGGGGGTCACTCCGACAGACCCCACCATGAGCGTGGGTGTCATCTCCTTCTGAGGCTTATTCTGATCCCCCAGAGCAGCATTTTCATGAAGAAATGTATAGTCTGCCAACTTCATTGTCATTTATCCCTGGACAATTTGTTAACTTCAAGAATCCTTGAATGCCAACCTGGATGTCTTTATAATTGCTGTTTCTGTCAGAGCCTGCGTGAAAAATGTCACTGGGAGAATGAAGTCAGAAAGCGAAGTTGCAGCATGTTCCTCACGAAGGTGACAACGACTAAAAGCATTACTTGCTTTCAGGACAGTTTTGAGAACGTTTCCAGCTCCTGAAAGAAAAGACATTTATAAAATTGGAAAAGCTAGCCTGCTGACATTGACAGTGAATTCATAATGCACATGTTAATCTACAGAGAGGAGCAGGCTCACGCACCTCAGAGGAAAGCTCAGGAACCAGCTAGAAAATGCTTTAATCAAAGGCAGGAAAGTTGGAAGCCTTGTTACAAACCATAAAAACAAGTGTTGTTGTTTTTTTTTTTTTAATCTCTTGAATATACAGATATAAGTAAAACGAACAACAAAGATCTCTTTCAGGATAGTAACCACCACTATCTAATTCTACAAATGGGGCAAATCCTTTTTTGGGGAAGTAGAGCTTCAATTTCATTTTCTATAGAGGGAGAATTGAGCTAAGTTATTCTGAAGGCCCCACTAGTCTATGTCTCCTACAGAGATTGCCTGCATTTATAGTTATCACCTCTTAAGAAGATCATTTTAGTGCAAACCCTCAATGCTACTTGAATAACCTCAGTGGTGGTGTCCTCACCGTCTGCTAAAACAGGAGGTGACCAAGTGCAGTCCATAAGCCAAACTCTGCCCTCTGCCTGTTTTTGTAAACTAAGTTTTATTAGATCCCAGCCGCATTCATTTGTTATTTATCTAGCACTTTACAGAAAAAGTTTGTGCTAAAACATCCTCCTGACTCTCCTGACCACTGCAAATCAAACACCATTTCTTTACTAGAAACTGCTGTCTTTGATCAAAGAAGCAAACCTAGTAGAGATAAGAAAGGCGCTAGCATATTATCTGTTCTTAGATGTATGGTTCTCCTTTAATACACCTTGGGAAAACAAATGCCATACTAACAAAGTTCTTCCTTGTACCTACCAGAAATTTGCCTATGCATGACTGTTGCCCCTTGGGCTCAGCTCTGCACCCTAGAGTTCCAAAGGTCGATTTCTCTTCCACAAGGCAGCACTCTGGATAATTAGCTGGTTAAGAACTTCAGGAGGGGCCATCCTTATTCCTCCAAGATTTTCTCATGTGTGTTATGGCTTATCATTTCTTCTCTTCTCCAGTAACCTGCCTCTGGAGATTTCAGTTTCTCTGTGCCACTTCATTGTGAGTTCCAACCCTGAACCCAAGGATACCAGTGTCCTAGGACTTCTGCACATTTTGTTCCAAGACTGGGCCCATACAGGGGTCACTTAACACCACTGACATTAGCTCCTCTCTGAACATTTTACATATGCACCGCTGATGTTAAGCCACATCCTTCCCAGCTCCTGGAGCATAATTGAGTTTTAGTTCAATATGTGAGCCTTGCATTTAAAATACAAAATTTAATCATTTACTTCAATCTACCCTGTTAGATTTGGATCTGAACATTGCACCCACTCTACCCAAATCAATCCCAGAATTGTGCTTACATTTATGCTTATTTCTCAATACTTACTCTTTCCACACCTGCTATTCCTGCAGGACAATTGACAGTTGTCTGAACAAACCACATTTCCTCTTATTGTGCCCCTATTCACAAAGGTCTTTCTTTTTTGACCCAGTGAATTTCTCTTACCTGTCCTTCAGGCATCATATCCTCCAGAAAACCTTCCCCAGCTCTTACAGGTAAGGTAATCAGCTCCTCTTACGTGTTGCTTATCCCCTTGAGTTTACCCCCTAACAGTGTTTACTGTGCTGTATAAACTTTTTAATAAATGGAATTGTGTCTTCTTTTCATGTATTTCCATTGTCTAGCACGGTGTTTGCACATCGTAGACACTGAGTACATTTTATAAATTAATGAACAAATGAATGAAGGAGTGATGCAATTGAGAAAAGCTTAAAGCCCATTCTGAAGAATTTAACAATGAAGAGTGTGGAGGGTTTTTAAGTGGGTTACAGCAATTATGTAGTATGATCAGTTGAATTTTAGAAGGAGAGTTAAAGCTGCTGTGAGTGGAGGCTGAGTCTACCGAAGGGACAGAGATTAGAGGTAGTGAATCCAAAAGGAAGATGAACGATGCCACATAGTAGCAAGGGAGCTGGAGAAGGGAGAGCAGAACTAGAGCGATAGGCTGTGTACAGGACAGGTAGGACTTGGTGATGAGTCTAATGGGGAAGGTGATGGCAACACATTCCTCCCAAATGACTCAATTCTAGCCAGAGTTAAGTTGCAAAGTTAGTATGTGATTCAAAAAATACTGTTCTGCCTCTATCCATTCTGTAAACAAGTAGCTTATTCCTAACTCTGGCTGATAATTCAGAATCACCTCAGGTGCTTATAAACAATACAGATTCTGGGGCCCCACTAAATCAGTCACTAAATCAGAGTCACTAAATCAGAATCATTTTAAAGCTCCCAGGTGATTCAAATCACCTGCCAAGTTTGGGAATTCCTGGCTCAAACGCCCACTTTGCCTGAAATGTCCTTCCCTTTGTTCTTCTAGGCTTAGGCAGTTGTCTTTACCCAGTTGGGCTGAAAGTAACCTCTTCTTTTACGAACCCTCTGTACCCCTTATTTTGACTGACTCATAAGATAATTGATTTCTTCCTTTTGGTGTGCTTATTTTCTTCGCACACATCTTATCTCCTCATCTCTAGCATTTACAAACAAAGTAACAGTGGACAGTTTACTTAAACTATCTGAACTCAGTATCCTCATCTGTAAAATGGAGATAATATGATCTCCTCCCTAGGGCTATTATAAGATATCAAATGAAAAAGCAAGTAGCCCATGTCTGAAACAGACCAGGTGCTGAATAGATATTTGGACTCTCTACTCTTAGCTAATTGGTAAACATTCTTTAGAGCAGAAGCATGTCTTACTCAGGTAGACATCTTTTGTATCTGGATGGAGTCTAGTCCAGCAACTTATGCTTACCGGATAATCAGGGAATATTAAACTAATGGAGAATAAATGAAGAAACAGGGAATGAATTGATCACTTGATGTAGAATAAATGGGTGAATGAAATACTTGATCTATAGTAACAAAATTGATTTTGAAAATGACTACATCTGTCTATAAATGACCATCTCTGATTGTCTTTCTATGCTTAGGATGATATAAAAATTCAGTTGCTTACATTTCATCCTACAGCCTCAAATCAAAACACTTGGCAATTGAGAACCCACTGAATGGTAAAAGTTTCTCTCATTGATTCTGGCCACATCCCATCTGGGAAAATCACTGCTTCAGAGAACCAGTAAGAGGCCACATTGCTTTGTTTAATGTAAAGAGATAGATTTTCTCGTTCTACAGTAGTTATTGAAAGTTTAATTCCAATTGATTGTTCAAAACATATCCATTAAAGTCTAACATCTGTTTAATAGGTATATCTTGTTACACTCTTGTACTTAGGGCCACAGTCAAGACCTGACATAATCAGAGACACAGTTTAAACAAACTAATTACATAAGGGCACACAGAGGCTGAGCTGAGCAGGGGCCTTTGAACACAACATATGCCTTTAATCAAAACCAGGCATCAGCGAAAACAAGATACTCCAAGCTGGAACCAGGCAGCACACTCATGCTATAGCAGATGTTTCTAGGACCAGTCCAGTCTAGCAACTTTCTCAGCAGTACTGTTGCTCCCACACCACCACCTCAAAACTTGACATTTCTTAGACCAGGCTGAGCACTTTGATTGACAGATGACAGGAGAAGGAAGGGATCTGGCAGACAAGTCCCTCTGCATGCCTTTCTCTGAAGCATGGGTGTTTGGGATTATTCTGAAGCATAGTTGCTTCTAAACAGATCTCCTGCATGGCTGAATGTCTGGTTCCAACTCTTCGTGAAACAATAATCTCATAGGTATTTGCTTCCATCCTTCCCAGCCCCACTTTATTTTTCCTTCACTCTCCCTGCCTTGGAATTACACCTTCCCATAAAACATTAGCACTGGAAACTTATCTCATGTTCTGTATTGGAAATATCCAGACTAAGAGTCCAACATCCAGGCACTTTTCTGTGCATTTTATACACAATATAAGCATATATTCTTTTGACTTCAGTGTTTATATTCTTAACTACTACACACAATTCTATTTTCCAAATAGTGGCAGAACTTTCTGGATAGCATTAAAAATAGGGAGAATTGTGGGTGAAATTATCTCAGCATGCTCACCTACATAATCTGAAGCACATAGATTTGAATCAGCCTAGTTAAGCCTGGTCCATAAGGGGCATGGCTTCTGTTCCATACACTCTGCTCACTTTAGCCACAACTGCAGCTGTCATGTGGAATCAAGGCGCTTATTCACAGGCACGTCCTCCTGTCCTGCTCAACTAAGAGTTCCTAGAGGGAAAAATACATTGTACTTATCTTTGTCTTCCTGGGGTCCATTATAGATTAGTAAGTACCTGTCTTAGTCCCTTCCTCCTGCTCTAAGAAAATACCTTAGCCTAGCTAATTCATAAACAATAGAAATTTATCTCTTACAGTTCTACAGGCTAGGAAGTCCAAAATCAAGGAGCCAGCAGATTCAGTGTCTGATGAAAGCTTGCCCTCTGCTTCAAAAGATGTCACCTTGTTGCTGTCTCCTCACATGGCACAAAGGGCTAACCTGTACCCTCAAGCCCTTTTCTAAGGGCACTAATTTCACTCATGAGAATGGAGCCCTCAAGACTTAATTACTCCTCAAAAGCCCCACCTGTTAATACTATCACTTTCTGGGTTAGGTTTGAACATATACATTTTGGAGAGGCACAAGCATTCAGGCCATATCATCACTGAATAAATATGTGAGGAATGAACTGTACAGTAAAATAATACATACAATATTTTAGAAGAGATACTTTAACTTTAATGTTTATGACTACAACTTGATAATTAGTTAAAAACAAATAAACCACAGGATAGAATTTTCTCCAAAGCAACACAGAATTTAATTAATTTAATTTAATTTAATATGGGGTCATGTAAGTATATCTATAAATGTTGTGATATTAACCTCCAGCCCTTCAGTTGGCAAGAGCTGAGCTCCCTAGTCAGGCAGGGCACAGGTGAACATGGGTGTCATCCTGACTTGCTGATCCTGCTCTAGGTAGACCCTCTCACTGGAATGAAACTGCTGATGTCACTTACCAAAATCCTCATTAACGTATCCACCAGGTTCAGAGTCAGTTTCAAAATGCCTCTGAAGTGTTTAAGAGTAACTGGCTTTGAAGTAGAGCAAGACCTCAAAAAGTTCATCCACTACCCCAAAACCCTTTAATGTGAAAGCATTTCTCGTATGGTGCCATTAAAATTGACCCCTAGCTGAAGCTATTCTAGGATTTTCTTCTACCATGTGCTGCCTCCACTCCTTCTTTGGTATTCAAGTTCCTCCATGACGGACTCTCCCTCAATTGGTCTCCTGCCCCTTCATGTCTGCTCTTCTTCCTGGCACTATCTTGACTTCTGCAAGGCCTTTCTCCTTACTGTTTTTGCCCCCACTTCTGCCCTGGATAGATGTGTTTGCTCTGACCTAGAATGTCCTCCATCTTCCTCATCCCATTCCAAGCCTTGCTCCAGGTTTATCTTCTACAGCGTTCCTTTGTTGACTTGTTCCATGTATATATAGTGATCACGTATTCCAAAGTCACACAATTTCCCCAGAGGAAATCAGAGAATAAACGAATGAAAAAGCTCTAAGGGCCTTCTTTTCATTCTAAGGCTTGGTATCTGATTCCAAAGACCCTTCAGTGTTTTGTTTTGGTTGGTTAGTTGGTTTTGTTTTCAGCTCCTCTTCCAGTAAAGTATCTTTAATTCAGCAAGCACATTTGTTCATTGCTGCTATGTACTTGGAACTGTGCTCAGTGCTATGAGATTTGTACTAGAGAAAAATTCCCCAAAAATTACGCAACGGTTCTTTACACACATGCCCTCCACCTCTCACATACAACCACACAGTAGATACACCAGAACCCCAGCTCCCAAAGTCCCTTTTCTTTTGTAGATGACTCACAATTTCTTTCCCTCAGTGGTAAGGTGAAATACTCTTCTCCCTTATATCTATAATATGATGACAAGTTGACTAGTTTTCTAAGTAAATACCACATAGTATTATGTAGCAGAACATCTGGGAAGGTATGGGGAAAGCCTTGTCCAAATGTTCAAGCCTAGAACTCAAAGTATCAACTAAGCTCATTGGAAAATCCATTTGTAGGAAAAAATATGAAGATGTGAGATATTGGTAAAATCACCTGACCTCTCTAAAATGTAGTTTAACCACCTGTGAAATGGAAACAACAACAATAAAAGTACAACTTTCCTTCAAGTGCTTCACAATTTTGTTGTGAGGAAAATAATAAGACAATGTGTGGCAAAAGTTCTAAGCAGACGAAAGTTACTGCATCACACCTAGAGTTCAGAAAGATAATTAGGCACCCACATTATACCACAGGTTCAACTGTGATTAATGCATTTACTTTGGAAACTCTAAGAATTAATAACCATTTGCCATACAGTCATTGTGATCACATTAATCATTATAATTGATTGGTTAATTAGCTAATTATGGTTATAATGTAGATATCATATGCATTTCCATAGGAATTTTTTGGTAATTCAACATTAATTAACACCTGACCTTATCTTGATTCTAAACAGATAAAGAGAGAAACTGTCTAGCATCATTTTGATCAAATGGGGACTTCACAGACAAATATAGTGAAGCAGGCATTATGATTTTCTGAATATTGTGCTTTAGCTCTGGAGCAGTAAAACATTTTGAAAAATCAAAAGCTTGGAGCATTTTTCAACAAGTACTTTAAAATTCTTCTCATTCCCTCTTTATGCAAGACCCATACAGGAAACACAGGTCCATCTCTACTGTCCTTGCTCCTTAGAGCAAGATTTTTCTCAAAGAGGAATGGGGAGCATCTGACAGAAGAACAGGAAATAGTTAATGAAAACTAACTAGCTGCCCACTGCCTTTCTAGGGATCACAGGAACACAAGAGGAATGACCCAGCCTCTGTCCCCAACAACCTCACAATTCTCTAGAAGCTTCAAAAGTTGCTTTAAAAATGTAAACATTTGAGAATGCATGCTTTCAAGGATTTTTTTAAATAAATGCTTAATTTTATTATTTGTTGATTTCTTTGATTTGTTATTGTCTGTAGTATCGGTGAATATTAGAAAGCAATTTAAGGAAAATCAGAGTTATTTTAAATTAGAAAAAATAAGCTGTTTGCTATGATGACTTGGCAAATACTTTATTTGGAAACACTCAAAAATGGAGGTTGGCAATTTTAAATTAATTGAAGAAATGTTAAGGTTTTAGTATAATAAAGCAATTATACATTCATTTTATGACTCCATTGATTGATGTTTTATACTTCTTTGTGTATATTGTCCTAAAAGTGAAATATATTTGAAACATAGAACATTAGAAGAATAAAAATTTTCATATTCTGGTTTTCCTAGATGGTAAAATCAGATTAGACGTCACTGAAATTTAAGTCGCATAACATTACAAAATCCTTCAAATACAATGTCATGGAAAATTAATGGCTAAATATCTAACTACCACTATTGCAAAGGTAAGGTTTAAAAATAATTTGAATGTTTCCATTAGTACAAATTTTAATTTCCTCCTAAGGCAGAAAGTTCAAATATAATTATGTATAATGCATTAACAGAAGAGTTCTGTGATTTTATTAAGTGATTTGAGCCAATATTTCATTTTATTTTATTGTTTTCCAAAGAAAAGGTGAAAAAACTCTCCTAATACATTTGGCACAATCATAGTTAAGTTAGAACCTGTAAGTAGGATCATATGGGGTAGTAGAAGGACATACATAGAATCAATTCACCCATGAAAGCTGACCAACATTATAGGTAAGAGGGAAGGAGAATCGTTTCCTTGAGAAGGAATTTGTATTTGCTCCAGTCTCCAGAGAAGCAAATATCAAAATAGGACTAGAAATGCAAGAGCTTTATCAGTAGTAAAGGAAAGTGAGTTACAGAAGGTGGAAAGAGCTTTCAGACTGTGATGCTGGTCTACGAAAGATTGTAGGAAGAAGGGAGGCTTAGGTCACAAGGGTCTCATACTGCTGAATTCCACTTAAATTCATAGATTACAAGAACAAGGATCCATTCCAACACCCTCTTCACCATGAGAAGTTGGTCTCTCCGTAATGCTGTGTGGATGTTGTGTTGCGTGGAATTCCATGCCTTTGGATCAACTATTACATAAGCCCCTGCAGAGTGGGCTGACTCAAGCTCTGCAGGCAGGAAAGGCAAACTCATATTCAGAGTAGGTGTCTGTCCCCACAAGGACTATTGACTGACCTTGCCAAGGTGGAAGGAGCCACTTGAGGTGGACTTGCTACCAAATGACTGGTTGGACTCTCGAAGAAATAGTGCCATATTGGGGGCCTATTGTTGATTACTAATGTGGACATGCTAACTATCCAGGGACAGCAGCATTTGAATTGGCTGGGATAAGTGAAAGCCCATGCCATTGGGCCCATAGTAGCCTCCATCTCTGCACTATGGCCACTCTGTCCATGTGCTCATTATATCAGTCCTGGGGTGGCTCACGATGAAAGCTTCTAATGTCACTGAGTCATTTTGTCTACTTGGTTGTTCAGTGCCTCTTCATGGTAACATTTGCTAGTGAGATGAGGAATGAAACAAATATTATTCCCTTTCCTGCTCATTCCCATGTGTCTATCCATGTGCTTCTACCTCTGACTTTCTTGTCTCAATCTTCCAGTCTTTTTCCTTCTAGGCTCCTGACCACATGGCCAAGCCATCAACCACTGCCTCAGAATAAAGATATAGTCTCCCCTTGGGATACTTCTCTTTCCACACAAAGTAGACTATTGGATAATCATGTTATGGGCTAAACTGTGTTCCCACAAAATTCATATGTTGAAGTACCAACCAAAAGTTCCTCAGAATGCTGTTGCATTTGGAGATAAGGTCTTTAACAAGGTAATTAAGTGACAATGGAGTATTTAGGGTGAACTCAAATCCAAAATGACTGATGTCCTTATAAGAAGAAGACATTTAGGCATGTAGAGAGACACCAGGAATGTGCATGTGGAAGAAAAACCACGTGAGAACACAATTAGAAGGGAGCAGTCTGTAAGCTAAGGGGAGATGTCTCAGAAAAAAACAAACCTGTCAATACCACACCTTGATCTTGGACTTCTGGCCTCCAAAACTGTGAGAAAATAAATTTATGTTGTTTAAGCCATCTAGTCTGAGGTATTTTGCAATGAGAGCCCTAGGAATTAATGCCAACTGCTTCAATCTCCACCTACTGGGAAGATTTTTCCCTTTCTACTATCTGTGTAGGCATTATTCCCTTGACATTTTTCCAACATGTAAATCATGGCACTGCAGAGGTGTTCCTTCCACTAGGACACTATTTCCCAGGTCACCACTTGAGATCTTCAGCAACTGTGCTGCCAACTTATGCCAGAGACTATCTCTGTCCCCACATACCATCTCTGATAATATCCTCTTTGCCAGCAGTATGGTAGTCCCCAGTGAGTGAGACTGCAGCAAAGAGGTATTGACAAGGTGCCACATTCGTGTCCTACCATTGAGAGGACACTAATGGCACCATATCCAAATGACATTTACTGCTAAGTCCTGGTAAGCCTCAGAGCAGGCTCTTGATTCTTGTGAGACACCAAAGCAACAGGGAGAAACATGAGGATGACTTCTTTGAAATGCCTCTTCCTTTGTTCTTTCGTCATCTAGGATTAGCTGTTTGGCAGGAAGAAGAGAGAGAATGAATGAGAATGAATCATTGAACTCCCTCCTAGCTCAGGGAAACGTTTTATTGGATTTGTTTCACTCTGATGCGGATTAAGCCCATGGGGCAGATCAGGCCAGGGAGTGAATGTGTGGGCTGGGGAGGGGATATAGGGTCTCCCCATGGCAGCTGCAGCCATGTTTATAATTTATTATTAACACTCTCTTCTGGGCCATGGTCTGCTGGACCCTTCCAGGGGGTCAGGTCCTGGGGCCAAGACTGTGGTTCATCCAGGCAGATCAGACAGAACATTTTATTTACTTGCTTCTTTCCTTAAATCTATCATGACTCAACCTGGCCCAAGGCAGAAAAAGTTTATTTGACCTTGATTGAAACAGTGAACTTTGGGAGAACTCAGAGTTAGACTACTGGTCACATGCGCTTTCCTCATCATCTGACCAGTTGGCAAGAACTTGGGAGATCAGTCAATTCATATATTTGATGCCATAGCCTTGTTCTAAGAACCTAAATAGACATTTTTTAAAAAATGCTGATCATCTAAGTGTTTCAGATGTAGTGTTATGCTCCCTGAGTTTCTTAATCTTTCTTTGGCTGAGGATCTTCTATGTGTCCAGTGCTGTATCAAGTACTATAGATAAAACCATGAAGACAGCAGTCAAGACCTCTACTCTTGGTGATGGGAAGGGAAGGAGTGGAGAAAATCAGCATTATCAAACTAAAACTAAAGTACAATAATTTAGATCATGTTATGTGCTATGAGGAAAATGAAAGAATGAGAAATGACTCATGTTCTCAAATTTAAGATTTCGAATCATTACTTTAGGCAAATGCTAATATTTCCATGTTAGCATTTGCCTAAAGCAATGAGGGAAAGGATGTTCTAAAAGGTTAACTTGCCCAAGTTCCAGTTGCTCCTACCATGACATCAAAAATTTTGAACATTAACTAATATTTGAGCTAATATGTTATACTAGTTAATTCTCACACTTCCATGAAGAAATACCCAAGACTGGTAATTTATAAAGAAAAGAGGTTTAATTGACTAGTTCTGCATGGCTGGGGAGGCCTCAGGAAACTTACAATCATGGTGGAAAGCAAAGAAAAAGCAGGCCTCTTCTTCACAGAGCAGCAGGACTGAGTGAGTACAAGCAGGGGAAATGCCAGACACTTATAAAATCAACAGATCTCATGAGACTCACTGTCATGAGAACAGCATGATGGGGGAAACCACCCCCGTAATTCAATTACTGTCCATGACACATGCACATTATGGGAAGTACAATTCAAGATAAAATTTGACTAGGGACACAGTCAAACCATATAATCTGCTAACCTAACTTATGCCAAAATTGAGTTAAAACATCTTAGCCAAGCCCCCCAAATACTTTGTGAGTCCATTCTTCATGGTCCTTCCCTTGCATGCATGTTCCAGCCAAATCACTTTCTTACGTTTATTGTTGTTGTTGTTGTTTTTGAGACAGCCTCTGTCACCCAGGCTGGAGTGCAATGGCACAATGACAGCTCACTGCAACCTCCACCTCCTGCCTCGGCCTCGCGATTAGCTGGGACCACGGGCGTGTGCCACTATGCCCAGCTAATTTTTTGTATAATTTTTTGTATTTTTGTACAGACAGGCTTTTGCCATATTGCCCAGGCTGGTCTCGAACTCCTAACCTCAAGTGATCTACCTGCCTTGTCCTCCCAAAGTGCTGGGATTACAGGCATAAACCACCGTGCCTGGTCTCTTTTGTTTGTTTTGTTTGAGGGGGAGGGCTGGCTTATTTCATCCAGTACAATTACTTTGGTATTCATGGTTGTTGTCACATGTATGAAGTTTATTCCTTGTTATTAATGAGTAGTATGCCATTATATTAATTTATCACTTTGTTTATTCATCTCTTGATGCGCTTTCAGATTTTTTCTTATTTTTGGTGATTACAAGTTAAGCTTATGTCAATATTTGTGTACCCATCTTTGTAAAGACTTAAGATTTTATTTCCTGTGGGAAAATGTTTAGGAGTGAAATGGCTGGATCATTTGATAACATATTTTTAACTTTTTAAGAAATTGCCAAACCATTTTCTAAAGGGGTTGTACCAATTTACACCACTACTAGTGGTGTATGAGAGTTCCAGTACTTCTGTGTTCTCACCAACTCTTGATAGGGTGAGTAATTTTCAGGTTAGCCATTTAATAAAAGTGTAGTGGTACTGTGGTTTTAATTTGCAATTTTCTTTTCTTTTTTTTTTTGGCAGGGGGACAGAGTCTTGCACTGTCACCCAGGCTGGAGTGTAGTGGTCTGATCTTGGCTCACTGCAACCATCCACCTCCCAGATTCAAGCGATTCTCCTGCCTCAGCCTCCCGAGTAGCTGGGATTACAGACACCCGCCACCATGCCTGGCTAATTTTTTGTGTTTTTAGTAGAGATGGGTTTTCACTATGTTGGCCAGACTGGTCTCAAATGCCTGACCTCGTGATCCACCCACCTCAGCCTCTCAAAGTGCTGGGGTTTCAGGTGGGAGCCACTCTGCCCAACCAAGTTTGTAAATAATATAACTGAAATTTATCTAGAATATATAATAAAGAAATAATAACGAGGAAGAGAAGAAGGAGGAGGAGGAAGAGGGAAAGGAAAATAAGAGAAGGGGGAAAAACAAACAGCTTAGTAAAAAAGAGAGCCATATTTGAACAGACCTTTTATTAAAGAAGATATATGGATCAGAAGTAAGCTCATGAAAAGGTGCTTAACATCCTTAGTCATTTGCAAACTTATTTTTTCCAGACTGTGGCTTATTTGTTGATTCTATGTTAACAGTGTTTTTGGAAAGAAGTTTTTTTTTATTTTCATGACGTCTAATTTGTTAATATGCTCTTATACATCATGTACTTGATGTCGTATCTATGAAATATTTGACTAATCCCGGGTCACGCAGATGTTCTTTTATTTTTTCCATAAGCTTAACAGTTTTATATTAAATAAAATTTGTTTCTATATATTGACTTGTTTCCTGAAACTTTGCTGAACTTGTTTATGAGTTCTAGTATTTTTGTGGGTTCCTTAGGATTATGTAATCTATGAATAATGATAGTTTTGATTATCCTCTCCAATTTGGATGCATTTTTCTCTTCTTTGCCTAATTGTCAAGACAAGAACCTCTAATCTAATGTTGAAAAGAGGGTGAGACCAGACGTCTTTGCCTTGCTCCAACTCTCAGCAGAAAACATTCAGTCTTGTGCTATTAAATACCTGTAGATTTTGAATAGATGTTGTTTATTAGGTGTTGGAAGTTCTCTTCTCTTTCCAGTTTGCTAAGAGTTTTTAACAAGGATGACCATTGTATTTTGTCAAACGTTTTTCCATATCTATTGAGATGATCATATAACTTTTCTGTCTTAGTTTGTTAATATAGTGAATTGCAGAGGTTGGCTTTCAAATTTTAAACCAGTGTTACATTTCTGGGATAAACTCCTCTTGGACATGTGTGTGTGTGTACATACATATATATACATATACACATCTATACATACATATATATGTCTGTGTGTGTGTGTAGAGTTAGATATAGTATGTGCAACTATTTATATTGGTTATACTATATCTATTAAATAAATATGTATATAGTTAGATATAGTATATCCAATATAAATTTTTATATACCTCTATTAATAAGTTTATAATATGTATTTATATATAGAGAGAGAGAGACAGTTCAACTCAGTTAGATAAAATGTTGTTGATAATTTTAAAATCTATATTTATGAGGGAGATTGTGTGTAGTTTCTTTTCTTGTAATGTCTTTGTCTAGTTTTGATATCAGAGTAATGCTGGCCTCATAGAATCAGTTGAGAAGCACGCCTTCCTCTTCACATGTCTGGAGCAGGCTACTTGAAGTTGTCTCACAGCTCACTGATACTTTTAGAATTTAATTATTTTCTCTTTGTATGTTTCACTTTGGATAGTTTCTATTGCTATGTGTAAATGCTCGCTAAACTTTTCTTCTGCAATATCTAATCTACTATTAATCTCATCCAGTGTAACTTCAATTCCTAAATTATAGTTGTTATCTATAGAACTCCAATTTGGTTCATTTTTTAAAAATCTCCCACGCCTCTACTTATCTTTGTAAACATATGGAATATGGTTATCATAACTGTTTTAATGTTTACACTTAACATGTGTCAGTTCTGGTATAGTTTCAGTTGATTGATTTTTCTCCTAATCATGGATCTTATTTTGCTACTTTGCATGTGTGGTAATCTCTGATTTAAGGTATTGCATTGTCAATTTTACCTTGTTGGGTATAAATATTCTTTAGTTTTGTTCTGAGATATGGTTAAGTTACTTGGAAACAATTTAGTCCATTTGGGTCTTGCTTCTAAAAAGTGTAAGGTAGAATCAAAGCAGTAGTCATTATAGGGTGAATTATAATTCGCAAGACCCTTTGGGGTACTTTACCTAATGCCCCAAGAATCATGAGGTTTTCCAACCTTACTGGTGGGAGCAGGCATTATTCTCAACACTGTGTGAGCACAGGGCACTCCTAACTCTAAGGCCTCCTCACAAACACATGTAGTAATCACTGTTAGCTGAATGCCTGACAGAAGCCCTCTGCAGAAATACAATGTTCTCTCACTCTCTGTAGCTTTTGCCTCCTCAGTACTCTGTTCTGCGAATACCAGCTGCCTTCCTCTGCATGGATCTCTCAGATCTGTTTCCTTGGCTTCAGGCACCTGTCAGGCTCCACCTGGATTCCCCTTCTCTGCACTATAGCCTGGTAATTTAAAAAAATATTTTCATAAGTATTCTTTATATTGCTCTGGAATGTAGTTAAATTTCTTGAAAATAGTTTAGTTCTACTGGGTTTTGTTTCTATTGTTAGGTACGATCAGAGTAGTACTTACTATAGGGCTGATTATTCACTAGACAGGAAGCTGGGCCAATTGTAAGCCTGGTCTTGTTTGCTACCACCTCTCAGGGATTAGTCTTTTGTTGTTGCTTTTCCATGTCTTTTAAACCATTACTTCATATATTTTGTTTGGGTTTTAGGGGGTTTATTTTAGTAGAAAGAATAAATGCAGCCCTTAATACATCTAAGCCCAAAACAGAGGTTCTCTCTCCTCTTTCTTTCAAACAAGAACAAGAAAAAGCAGAACCCAAAACTTCACACAGGCAAGTAAATATGGCCAGAATTCAATCATTTTGCTTTGTTGGCTTGGTATTTGTTTTGTGGTTAATTTATTTACAACAGTCCATTTTGCTTTTCCATTAATGGTAGTACCAAAATGTCTCATTGTTAAATGAATGTTTAAGTTTAAAAAGTAAATCAATTTACCAAAAAAAAAAAGTAAGTAAACAGCAGGACGAATACTAAGCAGAGAAAGCAAATAACTTTTGCTAGGGGAGTGAGGGAATGACTGAAGTTAGGAGAATGCTGGTCTTTTGGCCCAAGCTTTCCAACCTGACTCCCTCCAGCCTGGTCTACTCTTTTTCAGGTGGATTCCTCCTTTCTAGTCTTTGAGTGGCCCTTTTCATTACCTTTGTCCCCAGCTTAATTTCTATAATCGCAAATGTCATAGTCTAGTGATATGTCATCCTAGACATCCGCCTCTTCTGCTTTCCTATAAACCTGGGCCATCCAGTTCAATAGCCACTAGCTACAGGTGGATACCAAGTCCTTGAAATGAGGCTAGTCTGACTTTAGATATGTCATAAGTGAAAAACACACACTGGATTTAGAAGACAGGATGAAAAGAATTTAAAGTATCTCATTAATAATGTTTTTATTGAGTACATGTTGAAAGAAGAATGTAAGATATATTTGATGAAATAAATTATACCATTAAAATTAATTTGACCCTTTTCTTTACCTTTTTTTAAATAAGATGACTACTAGAAATTTTGAAATTATCACCAGGCATGGTGGTTCACACCTGTAATCCTATCACTTTGGGAGACCGAGGTGGGAGGATCACTTGAAGGCAGGAGTTTTAGACCAGCTTGAGCCACAAAGTGAGACCTCATCTCTACCAAAAACAACACACACACACACACACACACACACACACACATATATACCTACATATGTGTGTATATATACATATATATACGTGTGTGTATATATACACATATATATACACATATGTGTGTGTGTGTGTGTATGTATTTATATTGGCCAGGCGCAGTGGTTCACACCTGTAATCCCAGCACTTTGGGAGTCTGAGGCAGACTGATCACTTGAGGCCAGGAGTTTGAGACCAGCCTGGCCAACATGGTGAAGCCCTGCCTCTACTAAAAATACAAAAACTAGCCAGGTACGGTGGCTCACGGGTGTGGTCCCAGCTACTTGGGAGGGTGAGACATGAGAATCGCTTGAACCTTGGAGGCAGCGGTTGCAGTCAGCTGAGATCACACCACTGCATTCCAGCCTCAGCCACAGAGAGAGACTCTGTCTCAAAAATAAATATAATAAAATAAATAAAAATAAAGAATAAAAAAATTATCCAGATGTGGTGACGTATGCCTATAGTCCCAGTACTTTGGGAGACCAAGGTGGAAGGATTGCTTGAAGCCAAGAGTTTGAGATCAGCCTGGACAACAAAAGAAACCTCTCTCTCTCTCTCTCTCTCTCTATCTCTATCTCTATCTCTATCTCTATCTCTATCTCTATCTCTCCATATATACATATATATATGCCAGCAAGGTGGCACACACCTGTAGTCCCAGCTACTTGGGAGCTTAAGGTGGGAGGATGACTTGAGCCCAAGAGTTTGAAACTATGAGGGTGCCACTGCACTCCAGCCTATGCAATAGACCAAAACCCTGTCTCAAAAAAAATTAATTATTTTTTAAAAAGGAAAGTTGAAATTTTATATGCAGCTTGTCTTTGTGATTTACATTGTATTTATATTAGGCAGTACTGTTATGCACCATCTATCTATGCATCCTAGCTCCCAGCATAAAGAATGACAGAAGCTTATCAAATGCATGTAGGATATTAGCATCGAATGAATACTTGAGTGAGTGACTTTAACTGGATTGGGAATTCAAAGAGTGAATGTTGAAGTCTGGGAAGCAGCCTCCATTATTTTGTCCAGTAACAGGAATAATAATAAAACATATCTCATAGAGATAGGGAAGGTAAAATAAGACAGTTTATGGAGAACTCTTCACACTGGGCCTGGCTCAATGGATGTACTCAAGAGAAGTTAGCCATTAAGGGAAAAGATGTCTTCACTTAGTATTATGCCATGTGGACAAAGCCATGGCCACTGTGTACAAGGATTAAGAGAAAAGACTGTTTTAAGTGAGTTTTCTCTTATTTATTATGCAGAGGCACCTCAGACACTTTACATGGCTTATGCATAAGGACTTCAGCACTATGGCTTTTAACACTTTTCACCCCAAGCCCATGGACCTTAGTTA
The DNA here is from genome assembly GCF_001698545.2 of Rhinopithecus bieti. Taxonomy (NCBI): domain Eukaryota; kingdom Metazoa; phylum Chordata; class Mammalia; order Primates; family Cercopithecidae; genus Rhinopithecus; species Rhinopithecus bieti. The sequence goes on along the minus strand of NW_016819573.1, from coordinate 3,020,113 downwards.
TCGGTGTTCTGATATCTTGCTACTTATAAGCCAAGGGGCGTGTGTGTGTGTGTGTGTGTGTGTGTGTGTGTGTGTGTGTGTATCAGTAAAACACTTTCTTCCAGGTCTTATCTTATTGCTAAGAATAATGTACTTGTAAATTACTTTATAAATTATTTATTATGAGGGGCTTCATCACTGAACAAGTGCTACAACGTACTGTGAAAATGGGGGGCAAGAGGATGGCAGTGAAGGAGGGAGAGAAGAAGGCATTGGAATCACTTATAAATAATATATTCATTGGTCAAAGAAAGTTATCGCCTTTTATGAAGTGTTTGGAATTCATCTTGCATACTAAGTGGGCATCCTCTTGCTGACTCGTGGGTATTCGGCTACAGCCTCCTTTGCTGCTCCATCTCTGAACTTGGTGATTAGGATGCCATTTATTTATTTCAGCCATTGCCACAATTGCCACGTCTCATCTCCTGGAAATAAACAGCAAACAGGGCTGACCGGTACCTCTGAGGAAACACAAACATGTGCTGGCAACTCCTGGAAGCGAAATCTGTGTCCCTGCGTCGGGCTCTGCATTTGGTATTCATCATGTAAGTGCTGCGCCTAATGAAGGCATTTGGTATTCATGTGGGTGTCACATGTATTTCCAGAGACGCTGGGCTCTAATTTAGCACAGGTTAATGGACACCTCTATTAAAGTGTTATCGAAAGTTTGACATTCAAATAACCCAGTTTTAAAATCAGAGAAACCTAGACATTAAATCTGAAGGGGAAAAAATGTGGGAGAAGTCAAGTATATAAATGCCAACTTTGGACATTTGAGAGGGACCAATGGTTGATCCAAGTGCTTCTTCCCCTTTCACCTACCCTGACCCCTCCTGGGCCTAGGCTTTGGCATATTCCCTGACAGCTGCAGGCCAAAATCTTGCAGAGTGGGGAGGTCAGGGAGAGAAAGAAGGGCACACTTGTATTAAATGAATGGTGCCCTCACCTCCTAAAATCTCCCCCCATGCTCCTGGCTCTTCAGCACTAACCTTTTCAGGCATCTAAGGCATATGTTATTATTCCCATATAAAAGGATATTGAAAGCTCATGGAACTTAAATGATTCGTAAAGAGTCACGCTTCACTAGTAAATAGTAGGAGAGGATTAGAACAGTCACTATATTTCTATTTATTTTCTCTGTGTATTAATTTAACAAATACTTATTAAGCACTTATTTTGTGCCAAATTCACATACTATCTGGTTGATGTTACTAAAGAAAACAGTCTCTTTCTATACCTACTTTGGAGAAAGGTCCAGCATCTTTTTATAAAAATAAGTTTATACCTACCCTACAACCCACATTCCACTCCTAGGTATTTACATAAGATAAAAGAATATAATAATATGTAATAGAATGCTCATGGCCTTTTTATTCATGGTAGCCAAAAAACAAGATAAAGGAATGTAATAGAATGTCACAGAATGCTCATAATCTCTTCATTTATAATAGCCAAAATTAGAAGATAGCCTAGGTATGCATCAACAGAGGAACAAATAAACAAACTGTGGTATATCCATACAATGGAACACAACTCAGCAATAAAAGAAATGATCTATTGATATATGCTGAGACTTGGAAGAATCTCAAAAATATTATATTGAGTGAAAGAAGTTTTATGAAAAAGGAATGCATGTTCTATAATGCCATTTATATACAATTTAGAAAAGGAAAAACAAATCGATGTTGAAAAACATCAAAACAGTAGTTGCCTCTGGGGTCAGTGGAGTTGGAGTTTCAATAAGAAAGGGCATAAGAAAACTCGCCGGGGTGACAATAATGTTTTCTATCTTGATAGGGGTTTGGGTTAGACAGGTGTATGTGTTTTCAAAACTCACCAAACTGTACACTTAATGCTTGTGCATTTTACTACATGTCCATTTTAACCCAAGAAAGAAGAATCATAAAAGAATATTGATCCCTGGTTAATAATGATATACATGCTGAAGTGCTTAGGGGTGAAGTGTACTGACATCTTCAACTCAGTTTGAAATGCATTAGGAAACAAGATAAAAGAATCAACGGATGAACAGATGGAAGGAGGGATGGATAGATGAATAAATGCCTGATAAAGATAATTTAGCAAAGTGTTAGTTGTTTAATACAGGGAATATGTACATATGAGTTTGCTTTACAATCCTTTCAACAGTTCTATATATTTACCATTTACCATTATAACATGTAGAGAAAAAAAGTTTTTTAAAAAAACAAAAAAGACTGTTTCCCTGTGTTGATGTTCTAACAGTCTAGCAGCAAAGATAAACATTACAGAAGGTGAACACACAAGTCAATATATAATTGCATATTTTGGTGAATGTTATGAGCAGCAAAGACAGGGTGTAGTGTGGAAGATGTATTGGGGAAGGCTGTTTAGATGAGTGATCAAGGAAAGCTTCCTTTGGGAAGTAATGTTTTGAAAAATGAGATGACCTTGAAAAGAGGGAAATCATGAAAAGTGCGTGCATCCAGATGGAAAGAGAAAGCATGCCCCAAGGAGAGGACAGCATGTGTGAAGACCTCAAGATGTGAAAGATTCTGGTTTATGCAAAGAAATGGAAGGAGACCAATGCAGATGAGGTATGGCCAGCACAGAAAATGACAAGTGATAGGTGAGAGTGGAAAAGTAAGTAGGACCTAGCTCATTTAATAGTTTTATAGGCCCTGATGAAGCCTAATTGTTCTGATCAACTATGGGTTCATTAGAGCACACCTACAGTACTGTGCTCTAAGCTGAATGACAAAACAACAATAATGATCACTCATAATTACTAAGTGCCTACTATGTGCCAGGCACTGTGTCAAGCATACTATAACTGATCTCATTTAAATTTCACATCCCTCAAGTCACATACTATTTTAAGTAAATGTATAGCCATGCATGTTTCTTGCTTCACACATGAGGAAACTGGGCTTTGGGTGAGATTAGGATGCCTGCCTAAGATTGCACAGCCAGCTAGTCCAAGTTGGATCTGGGCTATGGGTCTGACACAATAGAGGTCAGTAGCCACGCTATCTGAAGAATCCTTGGGAAAACTTGGAAGGCTTAACCTGCAAGTAGAGACACCTCCCTGAAGCCACAACTGTCACAAGGAAGAGATATTTTATTTGTACCACGTAGTCACAAGGATCTGAGTTATCATCAATGAGAGAATATTCTAAAAAAGCAAATTTGAGGCCAAAGCTGGAAAACAAACACAAAAAGTGTAATGAACAGATTTATCCAGAGATGAAAAAAACACATTATAGGTTAAGATGGATGGTAGGTATCCTTCCCTGGAGCTGTTGGAGCCTTTCTAGGTCAGATGGCCATGGGACAGAGGTTAGACCTGAAGCCTTTTAGGTGCCTCTCAGCCCTGAAATTGTGGGACAGGCTCTGTATGGGGCTGTGGCTTCTCCAGCCGGTTGGCAGCAGCTGTTTTCCTAGAGCTGTATTAATAACATCTTCATTGACACTGCATACACAAACAACATTTTCCATTTAAACCATATACATTGCTGGCCTCCTGAGAATCACCGATGAGACTGGAGTACTGGCTAAATAGAAAAAGGCTGAACTGCTGTACAAGCACAATTACCCTTCACAAAGGGGAATGAGTGAGACTCCCAGGTGGGAACAGTGTCTGGGATTTTGCTGGTCTAAGATGCTGTTCTAACAGGGCTAAAGACAGGTGACCTAAAAGTGCTTGATGCCTATGGACAGATCTCTATAGGCTCATATATAATACTGTGGTTCTTCCATCTTCCTAGAGAAATGTCGTTTAAACAGTACAAACAATAACAGTTTGATCCATTTTCTGTAGATAGAAAACTGAAGGTTAGGAGGAGTAAGTTCATGTTCCAAGTTGATGATAGATTGTAAGGGATGGAGTTAAGCTTAAAATCCAGGTATGTCAGACCCTACATCTTTTTCTACTGCACTGTACTGTCTCTAACGAGGAAAATTAATAGTCTACTCTTACAGCCATGGTGACAACTTAGGGTTCTCTGTTGAGGCTCACATTTTCCATGTTATTTCAAAGATACATGAAACTAAAGGATTAAACTTCACACCAAAGTTTGCAGTCCACACTGCTTTCACCTTAAGCCAGATCTCTACTAAAACATCAGGCCAATGTCTTATCTTCTGTATCTTTTCTTGCACTTATTGTTATTATTGTATTTCCAATAAAGGATAAAACTTGTCCCTTTAAGAGTCAAGACCCTACAGTTTCTTGTAGAACCCCTGGCAACACTGAGATCCTGCCCAAGGTCCTCTGGCATCTGATTAAATATGAATGTGGAGGTCGGATGCTTACTCAGTTGTAAGTCTTTCCTTGGAAACCCCCATTACTAAAATATGATTGAAGTGGGCTGGAAACAGGACCAGCCCATTACTTATCAATTCTTAATAGACTGGTAGAATACAATAATAATAGGATGATAAAAAGGGACGGGTAGACATGATCCTGTCTGTACCTAATGTCCAATCTGAATGAAAGCCAAGAAGTTGAAATGATACCCTAGGAGACACCAGACACTCTACGAGACATGTGGAAGTCCATTTGTACTAAGGTCAGACAGATACAAATGGGGAACCCCCTGGCCACATCTGCTGAGCTGCCTATGCTCACAGTCTATGATCCAGAGTTCCAGCCTTAAACAGGTTTGGTTACCCAACTCTTCTGTAGGCATGTACCTAAAACTTTTCTGTTTGTCTCTATCTGTCTTTGCAGCTCCTATTGTTTCATTATTTCATTCTTCATCTGAAAAGCCTCAAACCACTTTGCCACTAACCATGGGAGGATACTAAGGTTATACTCTAAAAAGAACCAGCGATGAGACAACCTGGAGGCTGGTTTGGGCAATTAGTTTCATCTTAAGTGCCATCTTTAATGGATTGGTACTAGCTGTTTGGAGGACTGTGTTGAAGACCCTAAAGCTATGCCCAAGCCCAGTGGGAAAGAAGGAATAATTGGTTAGTGATGTTTTTTATAGACACAGGAAGAAGGAATGAGAGCAAGCATGCCTAACATTTGTTACATCTGGGAGAAGTTCTGTTTTTCTAATAAGGACAAGAATTTCCCACCATGCAATTTGATCAACTGCCTGTGGCAAAGCTGTGAAGAAGGCAAAGTCTCTGTCTCGTGAGGCAATAAAGTCCTGGGACTATTCCAAGAAAGAGAAAGGAGAAGGAAGAGTCCTCAGTAGGAAGCAGACTAAGGGCAGGACTTGGAAGAATTAACCTTGAGATGCAGGCTCATGAAGACGCATATGGTTTCTGGCCACACTTCGATGCCAAGATACGATCTCTCTAATGTCCTCTCATCCCTGATCAGTCCTGAGACATGGATACTTGAGTCTATTCTGAATACCTGGCTCCTAGAGTTGGCACCTGTCCTAATGTCTTTCTATGTACATTCCTAACAAAATTCTATCATAACTTTCTACGCCCTGATCAGAATACAACTTCTCTAAGAACCTAGAAAATGTTCTCCAGTGCCTCTTTGTCCTCCAATCTTGGCACAGTGGGTAATATCACTTCATGTTTATCTATTTCAATCCCTTCACTCTGCAAAGGGGAAGGCTGAGATGTAGAAGAGACAAGAAATTTTTTTTCATATTAATCACAGATTTTTTTAAATTTAATCATTTTTTTCTTTATTTCTTCTAAAAAAATATAGGATACATGTGCAGAATGCGCAGGTTTGTTACATAGATATACGTGTGCCATGGTGGTTTGCTGCACCTACTAACCCGTCCTCTAAGTTCCCTCCTCCAACCCCCTACCCCCCAACAGGCTTGGGCGTGTGTTGTTCCCTTTTCTGTGTCCATGAGTTCTCAATGTTCAACCCACACTTATGACTGAGAACATGCGGTGTTTGGTTTTCTGTTACTGTTTTAGTTTGCTGAGGATGATGGTTTCCAGCTTCATCCACGTCCCTGCAAAGGACATGATCTCATTTCTTTTTATATGGCTGCATAGTATTCCATGGTGTATATGTACCACATTTTCTTTATCCAGTCTGTCATTGATGGGCATTTGGTTTGTTTCCATGTCTTTGCTATTGTAAATAGCATTGCAATAATGTGCATGTGTCATTATAGTAGAATGATTTATATTCTTTCAGATATATATCTAGTAATGGGATTGCTGGGTCAAATGGTATTTCTGGTTCTAGGTTCTTGAGGAATTGCCCTACTGTCTTCCACAATGGTTGAACTAATGTACATTCCCACCAGCAGCGTAAAAGTGTTCCTATTTCTCCACAGCCTCGCCAGCATCTATTGTTTCCTGACTTTTTAATAATCGCTATTCTGACCAGTGTGAGATGGTATCTCATTGTGGTTTTGATTTGCATTTCTCTGATGATCAGTGATGTTGAATTTTTTTTTCTATATTTGTTGGCCACATAAATGTCTTCTTTTGAGAAGTGTCGGTTCATATCCTTTGCCCAATTTTTGATGGGGTTTTTTGCTTTTTTCTTGTAAATAAATTTAAGTTCCTTGCAGATTCTGGGTATTAGACCTTTGTCAGATGGGCAGATTGCAAAAATTTTCTTCCATTCTGTAGGATGCCTGTTCATCTGATGATAGTTTCTTTTGCTGAGCAGAAACTCTTTAGTTTGATTAGATCCCATTTGTCAAATCAGGCTTTTGCTGCAATTTCTTCTAGCATTTTTGTCATGAAGACTTTGCTCATGCCTATGTCCTCAATAGTATTGCCCAGGTTTTCTTCTAGGGTTTTTATGATTTTGGGTTTTACATTTAAGTCTTGTATCCATCTTGAGTTAATTTTTGTATAAGGTGTAAGGAAGGGATCCAGTTTCAGTTTTCTCCATACGGCAAGCCAGTTTTCCCAGCACCATTTACTAAATAGGAGATTCTTTCCCCATTGCTTGTTTTGTCAGGTTTGTCAAAGATCAGATGGTTGTAGATGTGTGGTGTTATTTCTGAGATATCTGTTCTGCTCCATTGGTCTACATGTCTGTTTTGGTACTAGTACCATGCTGTTTTGGTTACTGTAGGCTTGTAGTATAGTTTGAAGTGAGGTAGTATGATGCCTCCAGCTTTGTTCTTTTTGTTTAGGATTATCTTGGCATACAGGATCTTCTTTGGTTCCACATGAAATTTAAAATAGTTTTTTCTAATTCTGTGAAGAATGTCAAAGGTAGTTGATGGGAATGGCATTGGAGCTATAAATTACTTTGGGCAGTTTGGCCATTTTCATGATATTGTTTCTTTCTATTTATGAGGATGGAATGTTTCTCCATTTGTTTGTATCCTCTCTTATTTCCTTGAGCAGTGGTTTGTAGTTCTCCTTGAAGAGGTCCTTCACGTCCTTTGTTAATTGTGTTCCTAGGTATTTTATTCTTTTTGTAGCAATTGTGAATGGGAGTTCATTCATGATTTGGCTCTCTGCTTTTCTATTGTTGGTGTAAAAGGAATGCTTGTGATTTTTGCACATTGATTTTGTGTCCTGAGACTTTGCTGAATTTGCTTATCAGTTCAAGGAGTTTGGGGCTGAGATGATGGGGTTTCTAAATATAAAATCATGTCATCTGCAAACAGTGACAACCTGACTTCCTCTCTTCTGATTTGAATACCCTTTATTTCTTTCTCTTTCCTGACTGTCCTGGCCAGAACTTCCAATATTATGTTGAATAGGAGTGGCGAGAGGGGGCATCCTTGTCTTGTACCAGTTTTCAAAGGGAATGCTTCCAGCTTTTGCCCATTCAATATGATATTGGCTGTGGGCATGTCATAAATAGCTCTTACTATTTTGAGATATGGTCCATCAGTACCTAGTTTACTGAGAGTTTTTACATGAAGAGATGCTAAATTTTATCAAAGGCCTTTTCTGCACCTATCGAAGTAATCATGTGGTTTTTAAGACAAGAGATGTTATAGAGACCACCCAGACATAGGGCAATAGGAGAGCTGTAATGCTGACCTCCTGACTCCTAGTCCAAGGCTCTTCCCAGTGCAATTTATGTGACTTCTCTGCTTCCAGGACCAGCTCCAGAGAGAAATGCCATTATTGCAAGATAACAGCTGGTGTTTGTGACATACTGTACATATTCTCACTCTCATAACCATAGTGGGATTCCATAGGAAAAGACCTAAGATATATACCTTAGAGATGCCCTAGCACATCTGGAGGACCACTGGGAAAAACCATCATGCTTTAAGTTTCATGCAGTCCAAGAACTCACAAGGGACCCAAGCCAGAACTTTGAAGCTGAGAACTTGTATCTATAAGCTACCAGAAATAAAAGCTGCCTCTTAATCCCTCAGCCAGCTCATCTTAAAATACATGAATAACACTGACAGAAGGACACTCAAAGTACATAGCTACGTGTGTTTATTCATTTGATGCTTTGTCCATGGGTAAAATACAAAGGCATGTGAATTATTTTTTGTACTTCCCTGTTTAATTTTCCATGATCTCTGCCTGAGCAAGAATCAAGACTCTCTTCTTGAGCACATACTCCTCATTCCCACTCCCAAGTATCTAGAGTAGAGTAAGGCATGTGGCTGGTGTCTACAGAAGATGTGTGGGTGAAAGAGCATGGGCGTAATTTTCTAGGAAGATGTGTAGGTTAGATAGATGGAGGGGCTCACTCCTGTAATCCCAGCACTTTGGGAGGCCAAGGCGGGCGGATCACGAGGTCAGGAGATCGAGACCATCCTGGCTAACACGGTGAAACCCCGTCTCTATTAAAAATACAAAAAATTAGCCGGGCAAGGTGGTGGGCGCCTGTAGTCCCAGCTACTGGGAGGCTGAGACAGGAGAATGGCGTGAACCCGGGAGGCGGGGCTTGCAGTGAGCCGAGATCACGCCACCGCACTCCAGCCTGGGCAACAAAGCAAGACTCCGTCTCAAAAAAAAAAAAAAAAAAAAAAGATAGATGGAGGGGAAGAGACCTGAGGCCGGATGCTATCTAGGAGTGGTTCAGAAAGAGATCATATGAAGCCCATGGCATTATACTGATGCTAGACTATGAAGATGCATGATTTTCAAAGGTCATAGAGTGTGGTGGGAAAAAAGAATGGATTTGGGAGCCAGTTGACCTGTGTTCCAATTTCACCTTGAACACAGGCTCCTGCCTCCTCATCTGTGTGTAGGTATGGAGACAATAACAATATCTATATAATAAGTCATTGCTAAGTTAGTGTATGAAGTCTTTGGAACAGTTCTTGAATTCTCTAGGCAGGCTGTTAGAGGATATTTAACAAGACTCAATACAAAAAGAAAGTGAAGAGAAAGCTGATGATATAACAATAGAAATTTACCTATTGCCTCCTCAGCATCTATTCTTTGTTTTTTGTGTAACGGTCCAAATTTTAGTTTGGAAATTTGCCCCTCCACCACTCAGTTTTCAAGTTTTTGGAGGAACAGGGAGTGAGCACATGATCTAAGGTGTCTTCTTTCCAGGCAACAGTTAATATTAGGCACATGTCTTAAGTATCTCCAATCATGGAAATTCTCCAGACCTTGTGACTATAACTGCCTAAGATTCTTTTCTACTGGAGATAAAAATGGAAGGAGTTGATAGCAACCACTTTACAAGAGGAGGTGAGTCTATCTGGGAATGGAAACAACAGAGAAAACACAGTTATTCAAGTCAAGAGGCAAAAAAAAAATCTTGATGACATCATTTGACCCCCTGCAAACAGCCACATCTGAAGGCCAATTACTCATAGAGTTTTCAGTTACATGAGCCAATAAATTCCCTTTTTGCTTAAGCCAGTTTGGATTGGGTTTTGTGTGACTTACAACTGAAAAAGTCTTCCGTTACAGATACCCATGAGTTTATGAGGAATGTTTGAGAATTTGGCTTTACAACTTTCAAGAGTGACTGCCAAACCTAACACCTTGGAGGAGTTAATAGCTCATCGAGCCTTTGGACACTCTCTTCAACCTCCAAGACAGTCCTTTTCTTCCTATGGAAAAGTAGAGATGATAAAATCTACCTTAGGGGTTGCTAAAAGAATTAAATGGTATCATGTATAGAAAATGCTTGACACAGTGGCCTCCACAATTTGGGGTCTCAGTGAATGTCCAGCAGGGAGTCATAAGTGGAGGATGTTTACTTAAGAGTTCATGTGAAAATACATTTGTAGTTTGGATTGTAATTACTTCAAGAAGATGTTTAAGTGACAGGATAACAAGAGTGTGCTGAAACTAGAGTAGACTTGATGAAGGGTGCAGGTTTTGAATAGAAGCAAAGGAGAAAAGATGCAAATTGTTTTCCTTCTAAAAGAGCAGCAGAGTAATACCCAAATATGCTGGATTCATCAAGTTTTATATTCTAAAGCAGCAATTCCCAATTTTCCCAGGGATAAGAATTGTGTGGTACATTGATTCATCATACAGATTCCTAGGCCTCCCAAAAAGTTGTCAGTTGGAATATCTAGGGAGTGAACCTGAGAATCTGTATTTTACAACCATTATCCAATGTAAGTTTCAGAAAAACATTTGTAACATTCAAAATGCCCTCACGCATATGATGTTACTTTTCTTCCCACTATATTTTTAATTAGCTGGAGTGGATGTCACCATTTTAGAAATCAGGGAAACAAAAGAGCTTGGGCAACTTTGTTAGTGTCAGAAAATATTTTAGAGGCAAAATTCCCAGAGCTGGAAACACATAAGTTTCAACTTTCGAATTTTGTCCAGACACTCCAGAAAGAAGTAGTGGAAAATGCATTATGTCCAAAGTTGCTCATCGCTGTGATATTTAATTAGAAAAACTGGAAAATACCCTTGGGCTGGGCACTGATGCACTGCCTGCATTGCTCCTGAGGGACCTGTAAGATAGCCCTCAGCTGTCTACCTCTTTGGAAATTTCCTGGCCTGAAGAAAACTGCCTTGCCTGAGATTATAGCCCATATCCAGTGACTAATCAATGTGATGGTGTTAAGGCCCTGTCTTCTTGCCCAAACTTGACACAATTTTGCAAGACCCTCCCTGCTTCAAAGCTCTTCCTGGGCTAAGCTAAAGCCTTCATAATAACTGCATGAGAGATCAACTTCCCTCTTGCCCTGTGCTTTCTGTACCTGACTTAAACAGACACTGATCCTCAAGAGCACTCTGTAATAGATCTCCCTGCCAGCTTCTGTTTTGGAGCCCACTTCTCTTGGAACCCAATCTGGGATAATCACCCATTTCTAGAAATGGGCGACTAGTGAGATGTATTACTGTCCAACCATTGGATGAAATACTTTGTTGCTATTCAAACATTATCTATAATGACTGAAGAAAATATAAATTAAATCTAAATGATAAAAGACAATTGATGAAAGCAGAATATAAAATTCCATGCAGGCCATGATTAATATTATGTAAAATTTATCCACAGTGCTAGAGCTCAAAGGAATGTACAACAACTAGAATGTTGTTTGTGATGGAGAGGAAAGGTGGATTATCTGAGATGTTTTTTGAAGTGCTTAAAAATTATAATTATGATGTCATTTCCATAGCAGACAGAAAAGTACACTGAATGATAAATCAGAGATTTATCCAATAAATAAAACCCTAAAAATGTCAATAGCATTCTATCTTATGGAAAATATTTCTTGGGAGAGAAGAATTAGATCAAATTCTTATTGCTGTATTCCTCCTTCCTGTTGCCATGTTTCTGTCCCATGGCTAAAAGATCAGAGGTGGGGGCTGGCTCAGGGAGCCAAACAGGAAAGTTCAGCCCATGATTGTCTGCCAGTGGGGTATACAGGAAAAAGATGCATTCACTTTGCTCACGTTTAGGCCCCAGCAACATTTACCCTTTGCACATTTGCTCACAAAGTTGCTCCAAGGCACCCATCAGAGCATCAGTAATTACCCTCATTCTAAAAAGCAAGGAGACCTAGACTTTAAGCAGTCCTTGCCCTCCATTTCCTGCCCCAGGGATAATTCTGAGTTTTGCTCTACACAGCCTCCCAGAGAGTTCTAGGGAGACTGAGCCCTAGTTGTTCACAGAGGTAACTTGTTCATGAACTCATCTTGAATCGTTTTCTTCCCTTTATCTCACTTCTATGCTCCCCTGCTGGAGCTCCCCAAATCCCAGATGAGCTACTTCACTGAAATGCATGTTACAGCATCTCCTTCTGGAGGAATCCCACCTAAGCTAAACACCATCCCCTTCCTTCATGAAATCCTGATAATGTTAGTAACACGATCTCATTTGGGGTGGCAAGCATTCACTTAAAGTTTACAGTGAAAGCAAGGAGATGATATAGTTGCACAAAACAACAAGTCAAATGTTGGTTCTTGCTGAGCCAGCAGCATTCCTTAGCTGCCCCTGACTCAGGAACTTCTCAATGGCCCACTTTCTCTCCTGAGACCCTCACCTCCTGGCCTCTTCTTGGGCTTTCTCCCCTTGCTCAATCTTTCTCACATCTCCTCTTTTCCCTCCCCCTGCCCTCATTAACTCTTTTCTCCTAGGTGACCTGCAGAAATATAAAAAACTATCCCCACCCATTAAGCCTATGCCCAGGAAATCTAACTAAAATAAACATACTCCTATTACAGCCATCATCCTTGAGTTTCCTAAAATAAAAGCAGCATCTATCCTTAAATAAAAAGCAATAATCCTTGTTTTAAACAAAATTGTTTTATTCCTGTTTAACATCTTTAGCATTGGTATTTATCAGACTTCCAAAAATTGTCTCTTTCTATGAATTCAGTTGCTGTTCAATCCCTGGTTCCAGGGATAGCTATTCTCTTTCCCTAAAAGTATCTTCTGCATGAGGTGCATGAGGACCACCTCTCACTCAGCTCCTTCCCCAAGAAGACTCCTTGGAGTGTCACCCCCGCCACCACAATGCCCTCCCAGGTGGCATCCCCTAGAGTCTCCCCAAGGGAGTTGAGCTGAGCCAGACAGAGGCTTAAGAAAGGTTAAGAGACTCACTCACTGATGTGGCGGTTCCTAAACAAACAAATTAAACACAGAATTACTCTAGGATCCAGCAATTCCACTTCTCGACATCAAAAGAACTGAAAGCAGGGAAACAACGGGACACAATGGATATTTGTACAATTATGTTCACAGCAGCATTATTCAGAATAGTGAAAAGGCGGAAGCCACCCAAGTGCCCATGGATGAATGAATGGATCAATAAAATGTGGTGCATATATATGATGGAATGTCATTCAGCCTTTAGGAAAATTCAGACACGTGCTACAACACGGTTGAACTATGAGGACATTATGCTAAGTGAAATAAGCCAGCCAGAAAAGGACAAACATTGTATGATTCTTCTTAGAGGAAGCACCCAAAGTAGCCAAATTCAGAGACAGAAAGTAGAAGGGTGGTTGTTGGGAGTTGGGGGGTGGGGGGGTCGGGAGTCAGTTACTGCTTCATGAGTATGGAGTTTCGGTTTGGGAGGATTAAAAAGTTCTGGAGACAGATGGTGGTGACGGTTGCACAACGTCAATGTGCTTAATGCTACCGAACTGTACACTTAAAAGATGGTGCAAATGGTAAATCTTATGTTGTATATATTTGATCGCAGTTTAAAAAATAAAAATGAAAAAATAAAAAAAAGAGGGAGGCACACTCTCCTTCTCTGCTTCTGCACCTCACTTAGCTGGCAACCGAAAATAGACCACAGCATTAGCATCAGCCTCGCGCGTGTCTTCTTGTTAATTGTCTTGTTTTAGATGCAGATGTTTTTCACTTGCAGACAGTGTTTTTGGGGGAATAGGAATACAAAATGTGCTGGTTTGGCATTTCTGAACCCAGTAAAACTTTGATTAGTTTGAATGGCATTGCTCCTCCGGAGAGACGCATCAAATTCAGGAAAGCTGCAGCCCTTTTGTTTTCCGCAAGCTTTAACAGAACAAGACCTCCTTTAAGCAGGAATGCCTGTAGAATCAAGCATATTCTTTGTTCCCTGAGATGCTATTTTTTAATGCTTATTGAGTGTGTGTGTGTGTGTTTATTTTTTTCTCTTTTTCCTCTTTAAAATTTATTTTGCCTACCTAAGGTGAAAAAGCAGACATGATCAGTGAGCTAGTTTTTGTGGAGTCTTGGAAAGGATGAGGAGTGGGCCAGCCTTGCAGTCTCTTGCCTGAAATACCAAGGAAGAAGAAACGCATCCCCGGGCTTGCGGTCTTCCAGCTCAAGGCTCTAGCCTCTTGCTTCCACTCTTCATCACTGCCCAGCTGGCTGCCTGTCAAAGGATGTGTTGACCAATCAGGGCCCCCCCAAACAAAGAATTTAATTCGAGGATATCACCTTAGGAAAGGACTGGGTTTCTAAAGAAAAGAGCCCGATTTTGACTCTCTGAGCTCTATCATTTACTAGCTGTGTGATTTTATTAATCCCCTAAGCTCCAGTTTCATCATCTGTAAAGTGGGAGTAATAATAGTATCTACACCACAAGGTAGTGGTGAAGACTAAATTAGAAAATGATGACAAAGTGCCTACCACACACCAGGGCACACAGGAACAGCTCAATCATGTTTAGCTCTTATGATATAAAGCCCATTTAATATCAGTAGTCCCTGATTCTGAAAAGGAAGCAAAAAGCCTAAAACTTGATCTCTGAAGAAAGATTCCATGAGCATTAACAATTTGAAAAAGTCAAACATGCCCTTGAAATAACACGACTCACACCAAAGGCTACTAGAGAGATGTACAATGGAATATCAGCAGGTATATCTTATTTTCAAAAGGCTTATCTCATCCCTGATGTTTGGCAATAGTGATTTTCCACACACAGGCAAGAATTTTATAGACTCCCCTTAATAGCAATGTGCCAGGATCAGTAACAGTGACAATATATTGTTTCATGACTCCAAATTCAACTCTCCTTATAAGTACTGGAGCGAAATGCCAGCTAAGTGTGGAATTTACTGATTTAGCTGTGGAGGAAAGAAATTCTGCAGATCAGATCAATACAGCCAGTAAAAACAAACTGCAGAATCCCCATTTTCTGCCGGAGGTCTATAAGTGAGGGCATTAGATGAGGAACCTGAATTATTCCTGAGCACTTCATCTTGAGTGGCTGGAATGGTACTTTAAAACCATTACAGGGAAAGACTATGATTTCAGGTCACCGTGATTAAATTAAATGCCCTGTGTAAAAAGTTACAGTTAACATTTTTTGGTCAAAAAATTATATACTGCACAATAATAGTTTGAATCAGTCACAGTAGTGGGATAAGCCTAAACCCCAAGTTAATTTTTTCCATGATTTTAGGAGCCACATCTCCTGCAAAGAGAAGATAAAAACTTAGAATATCAGTTTTTTTTTTTTTTTTGAGCAATTGGCAGCCGTATTTGGAAACATAATTATGCATGACTACTTTTAAAACTATTTTACCATTATCATCTTTGTTATCGCCATTATCATGATATTTTTACTAATAACAATACTTCAGTACAGTACAATTACCTGCCTAAGGAATGTACCAGTTGGAAGACTGGCTATGTGTAATTATTAAAAAGACTGGCAATATCACAATGGTACTGATACATACTATCAATAAGGTGTAGATTAGTGGCTATTTTGAAAGACAGGTTAGGCTTGTCCATTATAATATAAAACCCACATTTGCTTCAACCCAAGAGTACAACTGCTAAGTAACTTTCCGAGAAAAGTACAGACACGTCCAAAAATGAAAATATCGTTCAGTGAAGCATTGTGTGTGCAAGTGAAAATGTGGGTATAATCTGAATACCCTTCATTCAGGGAATGGCTAAGTAAACTGTATTTATTCATAATGTTAAAAATTTTGCAAGAATTAAGACAAAATAAATGTATACAAATGGACATGCAACGATTCTACAATCAGCAGTGAACTAGTAGTATATGTTTAACAACCGGCTCTCCAGGACAGACACTGGCTGGCAGGGTTTGCTGCCTTCTGTGGTGTAAATACTCCCACCATGGCCAGTTACAGGTTACCCATGTGATGATACTGAACACGGAGTTGGGAAGAGATCCACACAATCGGCTCTCACAAGCTGGTACTAGTCAGCCCCAACATACTACTGTCAATATATTGTTAAGTGACTAAAGAATGTAGCAAGGCATACGTCCAATGTAATACAGAAGTAAACCACACATCTATATGCATTTTTATGTATTCTTATGTACGAAAAAATTGGTAAGTGAATCACCTGTGGGGCAAGAAGTGAAGGGGATATTAAGTGGTGGATTTTGCTCTGTATCATTTGAACAGTTTTAAACTGAAAGTGTATCAGCTGTGTGATTAAACTAAATTTAAAAGAATAATGACAATTACATACACCAAGATACTTACATGCAAGGTTTATTTGGTGAGTGCTCTTGGGAATATCACCATAGCTGAGTGAAGACAGTAGGATCTTCACTCAGATTTCAGCTACAACACTGAGATTTTAATAAAGTGGCCTGAAATAGGCTTGAAGTTAGATATATTTACAGAGAGAGAGGACAGATGATAGATAGATCGATGATAGATAGATAATAATAATAATAATGATAGATGATAGATAGGGAAGATAGATGATAGATAGATAGATAGATAGATAGATAGATAGATAGATAGATGATAGAGAGATAGAACAGATAGATATAGATAGTAGATATAATAGAGATGATAGACAGATATGATAGATAGAATATCGATAGAACAGATAGATATAGATAGTAGATAGATATAATAGAGATGATAGATAGATATGATAGATGATAGAGAGAACAGACAGAAGATAGATAGATAGATAGATAGATAGATAGATAGATAGATAGATAGATAGATAGATACAGATGATAGATAGATAGATAGATAGATAGATAGATAGATAGATAGATAGATAGATAGATAGAGAGTTTGAGGGGCAAGGAAAGGAAGAGAGAGAGAGAGAAGTGTGGCAGTCCATGAGTGATGTGCCAGGTGTGTTCAGGTTGGATCTGGAGTTTGGTTAAGGGTGTAAGATAAGAGAGTGAAGAAGAAGATGAAGCTACGGGTGGGGAAGGAAAGCAATTCTAATTGGGAAGAAAAGGCAAAAGCAAGGTCTGGAGGCTCCTTATGAATCATCTGGTAAGAGAGGAGAAGGAAAGAAGGAAAGACAGGGTAGGGAATAGCAGCAGATCATGATACACC
Organism: Rhinopithecus bieti; assembly: GCF_001698545.2. Lineage (NCBI taxonomy): Eukaryota > Metazoa > Chordata > Mammalia > Primates > Cercopithecidae > Rhinopithecus > Rhinopithecus bieti. The sequence goes on along the minus strand of NW_016819573.1, from coordinate 3,002,998 downwards.
TGGCCAAGTGAGTACAGTGGATGCCGTGCTGCAGCACTCAGATCCTTCTTCAGGACCAGGACCAAGGCAGTCCTTCACCCAGCTTCCAGGTGTGAGGCTCCCGACTGCTCATATACCATCATCCTTCTGTGGGAATTGCCACTGGCTAAAGGAACCTGCCCAACTCAACACTAAGCCCCTTCCCCAGAGTCAACCTTTATTAACCTCCATTAATAACCAAAGCAGCAGGTACAAAGCCTTGGTCTCTTGCTCTAATTCAGGAAGTCTCTAGGGTTCATCACACATCCCTGTGTGATTGGCTGAAGTGCTTTTGCAACAACAGCACCATTCAAGTCCTCCATCTGCCCAATCCTGCTGCTGTCTTCTGTGCTGATATTCCTATGAGCACTTTCCAGAAAATCTCCTTGCATGTAAATCTCAGATCCTCCTGAAGGGTTAACTGCTTTGAATTTAGAACTCCAGGTTAGGAATGAGCAAGATTCAGAGGAGTATTTACAGCCACAGAAAGATACCCTGCAAGCATTGCTGAACTTGAGGTGAAACGAGACCTTTGGATAGACGTTGGAAAACAGACCTGGAAACCTCTTACAGGTCCACACTCCCACTCCTTCTGTCAATATGTTTCTGTCAAAGGCAGCTGCTTTCCTTCTCTTAATAGCCTCCAATAAGCACCAGTGTTACCCATTTCTGACTTTTACTTGCAGAAATCTGGACTGGACAGTATAGCTTTAAAGCCCTTAAACTACATTGGGAAACTACGTCCATTGTTAGGGCTAAAGAACTATTGGAAATCATTGAGATTTCATAATCTCCTGCTTGGCCTTGGTCATCTGCAGGACCTTCTATTCACAATAGCCCTCACTGGTCTCTGCACCACCTGCCCAGCTTAGCCCAGGATCACATTGTTTGTCAGTGGTTGTGTCAGGTCTGCTCTTTCAGTTCAGTATGCTTTCTAGGTCCAAAACAGTAGTAAGGGATATAATTAGCAAAACACTTAAAAATTTATGTTATAGGACTGGATGATGAATTGGATGGGGTAAGGAATAAAGGTGTTGAAAATGACTTCCTGGGTTTTTGGCCTGCACTCCTGGCTGGATGATGGCAACCAGTGTGAGAAGGGGATTCTGTAAAGGAACGAGATTTGAAGCTGAGGCAAAAGATGGTGACATTATTTTTCTAGAAGTTGAGTATTTGGTGCCCTTGAGACATTCAGAAGAGAATGTCAACTGGGCAGTTTCATATATAGAGAACATGTACCATTCTTTTTTTTTCCTCAAAGAAATATCTTTCTATCTTCCTAATAGTTGGAAATTAAAGTCATGTGAGATGAGTTCACCTAAGAAGGGAGAGAGCCTCAAGCTGAGCCTTGAGCAACTATGACATTTAATGGCAGTATTCAGGAGACTCATGAAAAGGAGATGGAGAGAAAGCTTCCAGAGAGATAGAAAAACCAAGGGAATGTGCTACCACAGAAGCCAGTGGAAGAATATTTCAAGAAAGAGAGAGGGAGCATTCTATGGAATTGAATGCCATGAAGGGTTCAAGGAAGACAATGACAGATTAGGTCTATTGGATTTAGCGACTTGGAAGGTCATCGTGACTTTTTCAGTGAGTGATGAGAACAGAAACCAGATCAGTGTGAACTGAGAAGTGGATGGGAGGTGAAAGAAAGTGGAGCCAATAAGCATATACAACCCTTTAGAGAAGCTGAGAGAGGAAGGGGTCTAATGAGGTGGGACTTTTGTTGCTGTTTTCTTGTTTTAATAGGAGAGACTTGAGCATTTTTCAAATTCAATAGGAAGTTTTTGGTTAGAGGTGGAGACTGAATTGATAAGAAAGACGAGGAATGAAAGGGTGAAAGGTCTCAGGGTGGGAAGGGCTGGGACCTGAAGCTCAGGTGGGGCAGCCGCTCTGCTGTGGAAGGCAGGAAGGCAGGGGAAGGGGTGGCATCGGCAGGCCTGTTGGTTTGTTGTCTAACTGAATAGTGAGGGGAGCTTCCATTTGCAAGTAGGGAGCTGAGATCATTTGCTGACGGTAAGGGGCAAGAAGCAGGATGCATGGTTTGGGGAAAGTTAAAAAGATTTGAAGTAGTCCTTGGGAAGAATGGGAGTATGAGCCAACCCATCATAAAATTGCAGGGGAGAGTTAGGTCCAGTCTGTTATGGAACACGGATTTACATTAAGACCAATTTTCCATGATCCATAACCTTTTCCAGTTCTGAGACCCTGTATCAGGCACAAAGAAAGGAAACAGGTGGTTAATTAGGCAGAACAATCCAGCATACTTCCCACCTTTCATTCACAGTGGGACTGGGGCCATCATTTACGATGTCTAGGCCTCGGTTTCAACATCTGCAAAAGGGGGATGACAGCACACATCCTGCCTCACTTTTGAACTTTGAGGGAACCAAAAACGACAGCAGAGGGGAAAGAACTTGGAGTGGCATAAATGTACTGTGTGTATCTAAAGCGTTAGGCCCAGGTCACGGCTCACGCCTCTGAAGTCCTAATAAATCTCAGTGGAAGATAGGAAGGGCCAGGCGATAATGGAAACAGCTAAATGGGCATGACCCTGTCCAGGGGAAATTCTCGATAAGTGGTGTTCCGAGAAGTGTCTGACCTCACTCAAAGGCACCAGAGAAGGTGACTCCTCAAAAATACAGGGAGGAGCACTGGTCCTCTAATAGGCCGAGGAAGTCAGTGAACCCTCAGCCAAGTCTTAGCGCAGGTTTAAGAGTGAAGTCTGAGAGTCTACGCCAGGGAGGAAAGTGACTCTCAGAATTCTTGCTGCCACTCCCTGTGAGCTAAGGTGGGCTCCTAGCTTCTGCCTAAGTTCCCTCTACACTGAGGGAACCTAGTTATGCTATTAAAAATATCTAGACCCAGTGTGCAACATGCACCACCATTATTACACTGATTAATAGCTCCACGAAATGCCTAGAATCTTCCTTCCTAACCCAGTCAATCCTGGAAGAGTGTTCAAGCAAGAGCCAAATAGGGAAGGGTGAAGGGTGATTTATAACTAAATGATCAGTCCCTACCAACACACACACACACACATACACACACACGTGCACACATCCCTTTCTGTTCTCTAACATACTGTGATCTTTTCTATCTTGGGCCTTTAAATTTTCTGTATTGTCTGTCCAGAATGTTCTTCCTCTCTGTCTTCTTGGAACTAGTCTATTCTCATCCTTTAGGCCCCAGCTGAAATGCAGACATTTCACACATTGTGGGAGTGTACATGCAGTTTGGGGCTAAACCCCAATTTTGACATGTCTCTACTAGGGAGTTAGGACATCATCCTGCAGGCAATGGGGAACATTGGACAGATTTTTCAGCAGAAGAGAGACTTGTCTGAATCAGATCTTCAGATGAACCATTTTGTAGTGTTTTGTAGGCTGATTTGAAAAAGGACAATACTGAAATCCAGGAAGCCAATTATGAGTCCATGGGAAAAGCTGAGATATGACAAAGATCAAGAATAGGGTTGAAGAAAACTGATGGAAACAAAATTTATGAATTAATAAATGAATGAATGCATGTAAACACACACATGCATTTTTATACGGGCTTTGAACACAGAACATTCTCCAATCTAAGCACAGAGAGAACAAATGTACAACAAACTTTTATGTGACAATGCATGAAGAGGCCTGCACCTTGCAGGTTTCATTTGGGTTTTGGGGGTTTAGATCCACTAAGATATAGGTGGGAGCAGTGCAAGAAGAAATACCATCATTCCGTTCCTTTAATCTACAGATGAGTCAGGTTTGCATCTGAAAATCAGCTCATTATTGATCTCAACCTTGTTAATATTCATGAAGCGCTATCAAGAGGTAGGAGATTTTAACACGGTGGCCCCCACACTGTAAATCAATTCTCATTGATTTCAATCGGCTTCTTCAATCCAAGCATTGCTGTTGCCCCTCCCATGAAAACCTGCTTCCAAGGTCCTTTGAAACGTGTGTGATGTAAGGAGCTGGTTGGTCCTGCCTGCCATTGTCTGGGCTTTGGGTGCACTCAGAGCGCAGAAAGGTGCAGTTTGGGCAGTAACTGCAACTCTTTGGGGTTATGTGGATCTGGCTGCCTCCTAAATCCATTCATCCGCTAAGCCCTTCCCTCAAATCCCAGTCAACAGGAAGAAAAGCAGAGTTTTCGCCACCTTCAGGCACATGTCCATTTCATGACAAAGATTATTTTTCCATAAACTTAAATGCTGCCTCTCTTTACAGGTCTCCTACCAGCTTGTATGGCAACCCACTCTGTCCTCAGATACAGTTAACATGAGTACAGAGCAGGAGTCCAGGAGCCCACAACCAAACCCGCAGGGACTCTGGCTCAGAGCTCCATCTTCCCACTGACCTGCCCAAGATCCAGCCCTAGAGATTGAGTCTTTCCTCACAACAAAGGTTTCCTTTGAGGGTCTGAAAACCTAATTCAGGTGACTTCCTTTTATTTTTATTATATTTTGTCTCTTCCTTTAGTTTGAGATATTTTCATTTACTCTTTTTAAATTTTATTAATGAAAGTATTTGCCTTGTGTATCAGGAAAATGTCAAATGATGTGCTGTAGGGTAGCATTAGCTGCTGATCATACCCCAAGGAAGGAGAGTGACAGTTGATCATGGTGAAGCTTGTGAGCACTTGTCCACAATGAGGATTTTACTTTGCTTTTGGCGTATGCTACTGAACATCCCAGAGGTCCCAGGGAAAGGTAGGAATTGCAATTTGGCTCTGTCTCAGTCTGTTCAGTGTGGCTACTCATATTAGCCAAAGATAGGAGTGGGCAACTTCAACACCACTCCTTAGTTGCCTGGACATTTTCTTCATCACCTCTGCTCTCAGCTTAATTCAGAATGTAGCACTCATCCACTCCTTTCTTCTTCCCCAAACACACACACGCATGCACGCGCGCGCACACACACACACTATAGAAACCACATTTGTGATCTTCCCATTCTTTTATCCAATACATTTACTTACTGAGGACCCACCATGGGGCAGGCACTGTTCTAGGGACTGATAATTCGGTGAGGAACAAGACAGAAAGACACTGCACTTGTGGTGCGCAGACTAAGGTGACTCCCCGTGAACCTCACCTCCTGGCATGTACACCCTGTGCCGTCCCTTCCCCTTGGTGTGGCTGGGACCTGTAAGTTGCTTTTAACCCATAGAATACTGCAAGGGTAGTGGGATGTCACTCTCATGATTTGATACTTAGAACTGCCAGGCCCATCTTGCTTAGAGATTCTCATCCTTGTGAGCTGCCCTATGGAGAAAGCCAGAAGCTGAGAAACTGAGAGCAGCTGTTGGCCAACAGCCAGCAAGAAACCGAATTCTGCCAACAACTACATAAACGGATTCTTCTCCAGTCCAGCCTCAGATGAAATCTCAGCCCTGACTGACACTTTGATTGCAGCCTGAACCCAGCTGAATTCAGCCCAGACTCTGGACTCACAGAACTGTAAGATAATATTTGTCTATTGTTCTAAGATGCTAAGTTGTTATAGCTTGATATAATACAATAACAATATAAAACACAATGTTTGTGTAGCTTACTTTGTTATAGGGGTATTACCATTTAGTGGTCAAAATATCAAATATCAAGCCCACCTAGAATCAACTGTAATTTAAGTTCCATTTAGTTAGAGAGCTTGGTTGGTACTAGGCACCAACTTTATATTTTCTAATCCTCCTCAAAGCCCTGTGAGGTAGGTACTATTATTATTCCCATTTCACAGATGAGAAGACTGAGCTACAAGGAACTTAAATAGCTTTCCTGATGCTGTGCAGTCTGACAGTGGTTGAGCTTTACTTCAAACTGAGTTTGTCTAACTCGAAAGACGTTCTTAAGCATTGAGCGCCTCAGAGTGCTAAAACCTCTCTGCAATGTGTGTGCCCCTAATAACAGATTAGGTAGACCTTTGTCTATGTGCCTGGCTGTTCTGGCCTTGATGATCCAGGTACAGGTGAGGAAACTGAGGCTCACAGATTTCAAGTATTTTCTTATAGGTCATCTACACTTAGTGGGACCAGAATTTGAACCTGGGCTGGTTAACTTCAAACTCTTGCTAATTCTCTTTCTTTCTCTGCTTTTTTGCTTTGCATAAAAGTATAGTCTAAGCCTGCCTTTCATTTCTATTCGTCATTCCAATTTAGCAAACGGCTCTGAATTGTTCCTTCATTTGTTCATCCAACATTTACTGAGTATTTGCTTTGTGCCAAGTCCATTTTAAACCTCAGAAATACAAAGAAGACTAAGATAGCAGCCTTGACCATGCAAGTCCCACTGCAGATTATCAGATTGTAAATAGTTTGTGGCCAAGGGCACATCTACATCTTTGTGTCTCTACTACTAAACATGCACGGTGCCTGGAAGTTAGTAGATGCTCTTAAAAACAAAAACAAAACAAAACAAAACAAAACAAACAGTGGCTCTGCATGCTGTTGAGGGAGGGCCTCCCTTGCCCTTGCTTTTGGCAGCTGCTTTTTTAACTCCATGAGGTGATCCCTAAATACACCACTCACTTTCACACCTCCATATTTTTGTCTTTGATCCTCTTTCCATTCCTGGAATGCCCTTTTGCTCCTACTGCCTGCTAAACCTACAAAGTCCTGGAATGTTACCTCCATTCTGCAGCTACTCCTTCCTCTACCAGCACAATTAATTATATGTTGGTCACGTTTCCCCCAGAGACTTTACACATTTTATCACAGTATTTAACATATTCTATACAGTTATTTGTTTTTGTTTTTGTTTTTAATTTCCTTCCTCCACCAGTCTGGGACCTTTGTAAATCCAGCTCCCAAATCCTCACAGTAGCAATTCAACAAATGCAGAATGAACTGAATCTAGCTCATTCATTCAAATATTTATTAATCACATTCTATGTGCCAGGAATGTTTCTAGCTTTGGGGATTTAACCGTGAATAAAATAGGCAAAAAGTTCCAGCCTTTGTGGCGCTTACATTTGTATTGATTCCACTTGAAATGTCTGCTTCTGTTGGATCCCTCTGGCCAGATTTTAATTAATTTCCTTTGCACTGTCTTTCAATTTGATGCCAAGCCCTGGCTACGTGACTTGGGATTTATCTCGGGAAGCCAGTTTGTGCAAACATCTCTCCAAGCCCTGGGAAATCCTGGAGAAGCCCGAAAAGTGAGAAGACTATGCTGTTAACAGACACACCAGCACAAATCTGTCCAAATGAAGTTGTCTTCTCAGAAGCGGCCCCTGCAGGAAGCCACTCTCCTTCTCAGTGAGGCTGCCAGTGTTTCAATTATTTTTGGACTCCTAGTTTGGAGTTGTAGGTGGAATTTGTGGCACATTTGTGAATGGACCCAGTTGGTGGAAATGTCCCCTTTCAGGGCATCATTTGCCACTAGATAATGCCTGGAAGTGCTTTCCAGACAAGGCAGGTGAATATACCTAACAATGTGACTGTGTAAAAGAAGAAGAAATGAAAGAATCACAGGTGCATGCATGGAATTTTATCATGCGGTGACCCCATCTCTTAGCAGATGTCCTGTATTTCTGTGCTGTATGGGCCACACCATGACCTATGCCCTGATGGGTAACTTCACTTCTCTAGGCTGGTATGAGGATGGTAGGGGGAGGATGAGAAAGGTATTAAAAGCCTCCCCCTATCTAAGAGAAGTATAAGATGGAGTTCATTGGGAACCCATTGGGTTTAACAACCATACTTTTAATAACTTGGGATGACAGCAGCAATGTGGCTTCTTCTGGGGAGATGGCTAGAACATCAGTGAAGCTCTGTTTACCATCACACCTTCATATTCTCCCAAGACCAGCCATATGAAGAGTTCAGACATTTCCAGAAACTCCAGAAATAGATCAGAATAGGTCAATAATTAAGTTATTTCTTGGGGTAGAAATTTTCCCTACCACTACTTGCACATAGGGCTAAAATTACAAAATTAAAAGCAAAGACATAAATGTTAACAGGTATTGTCCAAGTGGTAGAGTTATGGTTTCTTTACATTTTCTTTTTGTGCTTATCTGTGACTTCCAAATTATTTTGTTATCAGAAAATCTCATTAAAATAATACTTTGGTGAACACATTGTCCAACGGACTTAACATCAGAAACCCTGTATTCGATTTTATATTAAGCCCCTATCTTGACCTTGAATATTTGTTCCTCTATTACTTATTTTTTATGTAACCTTGAACAAGTTATTTAATGCTTTTTTCCTAATTCATTTTTCTCATCTGTAATTTGGGAATAATAATAGCATCTTTAACTATATTATAATAACCAAGGGATTATTATAAGGATTAAGTTAGGTAATGCATGAAATACATTTAACATACTATCTATTGGCCAATTTTTAATAAATGTCACTTATTCTTCTTCTTCTTTAATAATGCTAAAAATAACATTATTAAAATTACAATCTGAAGGACCTGTAAATTGTGCAACCGCCATCGATTTAATTACAATAACTTAACAGGATTATCTGATGGAAGGGAAAAAAAAAGTCTCAGACACTATAGAAGTATTTTCAAAAAAAGGTTTCAAGCTATTAGGTTTTGAGAATTATCCATGTTGATACATGTAGATTTAGTCCATTCAGTTTATTCAAACTAAATTCAATAATTTATTTTTCTGTATAGTATTTTGTTATGTAACTATACCACTATTTATTTATTTACCCGTCACTGGTTTTCAGGGAATGTGTATCCAATTTCCCTTATGTGCAAGTAGCACTGCCATGAGTGTGTTTGCGCACATGTAGGAGAGATTATTGAGGGTAAATACCCAGCTATTGAAGTGCTAGGTCATAAAGTGTGCACATCTTCAATTTCATTTGTTGTTGCTGCATTGACCTTCAAATGAATCCCACCAACTTACAGTCACTCCAGCAGTATGTGAGAGTATGTCTTTCTCCACCTATTCAGCAAAAATCAGCATCACAAAATGGGTGGGGAATGATGTTGTATTTTAACTTGCATATCTATGACTTATTAATATGGTTGAACATGTTTTCCTATATATAGCTTGGCTATTTGGTTTCCATATTCGGTTTTTCCCTTGTTTGTATGAATCTTTTGCTCACTTTTTCTGGTGAAAGGTTTGCCTTTATATTACTGATTTATAGTAGTGCTTTATATATTCCAGATAGTAACCTTTTGGCAGTTATTTGTACAGATGTGTGTTGTCACATGAAAGACTATTTCATTTAGTCAAATTTATCCAACTTATCCCTTGTAATTTCTGTTTTTTGTTTATGAATAAAAAAACCTATCTACCCCAAGGTTATAAATATGTTATCCTAATTTCATTCTAAAAGTTCTATTATTTTACTGTTTATTCCTTCCAGACTTGATGCTCATATATGGTCTAAAGCAGGGGTCAGATGTTCTTTTTTCCTTTAAGTTTTACCATTCTTCCCACAACATTTATTGACTAGAACTATCCCTCTCATCACCTGTGGTCATGCCACTGCCGTCTTTTATAAGTTTCCATGTGTGTTTAAGAGCTTTTTCCACACTGTCTAGTCTGTTGCTGTGATTTACTTGTCTGTGAACCAAATTTACACTACTTCAATTATCATATCTTTGAAATAAATCTTGCTGTATGAAAGAACAAGACTCCTTTGCTCCTTCTTCACAAGTATCTTAGCTATCCCTGACCCTTAATTTTTGCATGAATATTTTAGGATCAATTTTATGAAGTTCCACCAAAACAAACAAACAAACAAACAAAAAAAAAACCTGTCTGGATTTTTATTACATTTGCTTTGCTTTAAATTAAATCCAGTTTTCATCAGAAGATGAAATCCAGCATTAGGAAAAGGAAGCAGAGGAGGCCCTATGGCACCTTTGAGTTTTAGGACCTTTGAGCCAGGAGGTGTTTTTGGTTCCTGTGTTTCCTGGGCACATAAAATACTCTTAGAGATCCAAGGGAAGGGATGGCTTATCAAAGACAATCTTCAGATATTCCAAGACTCACAGTTAAATTACCATCAAAGACCTTCACAGTCTCATTATCATATTCCCAACCTGGATCCCAGGCCTGATGTATACCCTTGGGTGTGTGAACACTGTGGTAACTTGCTCCTGGCCTCCAGTTGCACGGGCCAGCACCTCTCAGAGGCCCATCCCTGGGCTTTACTCCCCAGTATGACATCCCTCAGCCAAGGTGCTCAATCCTGAGTGTCCCTGGTCCTTACCTAGTTTATGTCCTTACCTGCCCCTCCTTCCATGAATGTCCCGATTGCTCTCTCTGAAGTGTGAGGCCCTCCAGTCCCTTTGTCACACTGTGGCCAGACTGCTTTCCTGACAATACGGTCATGACATCTCAGAGATGCTGGTCATGACATCTCAGGGGTGTGTTGTCTTACATAGTAGCTATCAGCCATCTGGGCCATTTACATTTACATTTCAATAAATTAAAATTTAAAAAGAAATAAAAATTCAGCTCCCCTGTCACATCAGCCACATTTCAATGACTCAATTCTCAATAACCCTGTGCAGCTTACCATGTTGGAAGCAAACGGCCATTGCAGGAGGTTCTATTGGACACTGCTGCCACAGAGTTTCATGACATCGTCTAACTCCCCATGGAGTAATGGCCCAGTATCCTATGGGACACTTGGTGCTTCTGACATCACAGCCCCTGCCTATCCATTTCTATCCCCATTCTCCCACCCCCAATCTGTTAAAACAAGGACATTCTCATTCTTCCTCAAACACCTTTGACTTCCCGACCCTGAGCTTTGGCTCAGAGGTTTCTTATAGCCAAGAATGTCTTGCCTTCTCCAGCTTCTTTCTACCAAATCATTTTCTTTCTTCAAGACTCCACTGAAACATCACTGCACCTCTAATATCTCCTTCTCTCCTTCTGAGAGCATCCACAACTCACCATCTGCTTCTCTACTGCACTCAGACATTGTGTCTTCTTGTTAATACATCCTCTTCTTAAACTAAATTCACCTAAGGTGGAGTCTCTACTCCCAGAGCTTTCTATTCCTAAAGCCTAGCTCAGTGCCTGGCACCCAGAAAGTGTCAGAGCATAATTATGGAGCCTAGTTAAATACAAACATCCCATACCCACCCCATCCTGTGTTAATCTGATACCTCCCAGCACCCTCTCCCTGTTACTTAACCTCAGCCTGCCCTCCCCTTTTCCACTCACTCCCCCATATTTATTACCTTCTCATCAGATGTGCAAACGGTCTGCTTGGCTCCCTGTGTAGTTTAAAGTGTTTGTGTAAATGGCAGAGAGATCCTGTTAATTATAAAGACTTCCTCACATTCATTGCAGCCAGTTCCGGTCTCCCCTGATTGTAAAGGAGATAGGACCAGTCACTTGGAGACAGGAAGAAGTTTATTGACAGGGATAACAACAGCCTGAAGAGACAGAACAATATATACACATGGTTTGTGCAGCACCTGATTCCCTCCCCTAGGAGAGACACAGAAGGACAAAGAAAGGTGGAGACAGAGAGAGAAGGGGAAGAAGAGCAGAGAGAAACACGAAGCACAGAGAAACACAGACAGAAAGCAGAAACAGAGCAAAGGTACAGGGAGAGAGACTCGTTGATAGAGAGAATCAGATGAGGACTGAAAGACACAGCATCAGAGACAATGAATAGAGGATAAAAATGCTCAAGCTGCTGCCACCCTCACACTACGCAGCATGCTTGTTCTTGTTCACTACAGAGCATAGTTGGTGTCACAAACTGAGAATGTTGGCATGCAGAAGTAGAAAGGCCATGAAAAGAACAATTGGAAAACAAACTCAAATACAGTCACTGGAATCACGAATGCGAGCATGATTAACCTTGACTGTCATTCACCTTTGCCCAGTTCTGCCTTGCTGAAGATATTCAGAAAGAAAAGCTTGGAAATGCAGAAGGAGCTCTGCCCTGGGAGCTATGGTCTCTGGAGAGCCCTAGCCGGAATTCTGAGCAAAATCTGAGTTTTGCTGTGGACATCACCAACTAAGGCCTCAGTGGAACACGCAAAGTATGACCAAAACTCTTTTCCCTAAACTTGTACTATGTGGGGTTTTCAAAGTTTGGAAAGTGCCAGATATAATGATGCTTGGTCACCGAAGATAGTGACCAAGTCTTTCTAGTGACAGGAAGAGGCTGCTATTGAACCACATGAAAACCTCACCTTATCTCATTCCAGATACCTCAAAAGTCTATCCCCAAGTTTCATCCTCCAGCTTGGTCATCAATCTGGACAATTTGCTTTCTCATTCATTCATTCATACATATTTGTCAAATATCTCCTATGGTTCAGCTTCATGCTAGATGCTACAATGGTGAAAAAAAAAAAAAAAAAAAAAAAAAAAAAAACAAGTGTCCCTTGCAGCTATGGAGTTCAGCATATAGTTTGGACAAGCAGACACTGAACAAAGAATCATACAAATAGGTACCACACTAGAAGCATAGATACGTGCAACAACCTAAAAGAGCATGGTGTCCCAAAAGCCTTGAAAACAAGGACTCAAAAAGATATTTGTACATGAATGTTTATAGCTGCACTATTCACAATAGCCAAAAGGCAGAAACAACCCAAGTGTCCACCAACTGATGAATGGACAAACAAAATATGGCCTATATCTACAAGGAAATACTACTGAGCCTTGAAAAGGACTGAAGCACTTATACGTTGCTACATTGTGGTTGAACCTCAAAGACATAATTCTAGGCAAAAGAAGCCTGACATAAAAGGTCACATTATAGAATTCCATTTATATGAATATCTAGAACAGGCAAATCCACAGAGACTAGACACAGAGGGGTGATTGCTCTGGGCGGAGGGGAGTGAGCAATGGGGTGTAACTGCTTAGTGGGTGCAATGTTTCCTTCTGGGGTGATGAAAATGTTTTGGAAGTAGACAGAGGTGATTGTTGCATAATATTGTGAATATACCAAATGCCGCTGAATTGTTCACTTTAAAAGGTTTTGGTTATGGGAATTTGCTTCAGTCGAAAAAAAGATTTTTGTTCTAAAATACTGGATTGTTACAGGGTGACCTAATTTAACCTAGGTAAATGACATTGTATATAAAACTTGAAGGAAGTGAAGCTAGTAAGGGGAAGAGTGGAGAACAGTAGGCTCCAGACAGGGTGAATAATGTCCATGAAAGCAATAAGGTGAGAAAGAGCTTGGCACATTTGAGACTGGGAAGGAAGCAGGGTGGTCAGAATATAGAGACCAAAGGAAACTGTGGCTTGGGATGAGACTGGGCAGGTAGGCAGGAACAGATATTTATAGGCATTGTGTGTGGTGTGTGTGTGGTGTGTGTGTGGTGTGTGTGTCTTTTAGTATTGCTGGACATTGCAAAAAGAAGTGACATAATCTAATTTACATTTTAAAATTTTCTTTGCTGGCTGCTTAGAGAAGAATGGGTTGGAAGAAAACAGAAGAAGTGGTATCAGAATATTGATTAGAATTTTCCCCCTCTCCCTCCCCTTCCCTGGTCCCTCCTCCCCTTCTTCTTCACCTATTCTCCTTCCCCCTCCCTCTTTCCTCTTCCCTTTCTTCTTCCTCTTCACCTTCTCCTTCTTCTTCCTTTCTTCTTTCTTCTTTTCTCTCTCTTTTCATAAGAAAACTATGGAGCTCAGGAAGTTAGAGACAGTGGGAAAAAGACAAATCTTCCTGGCCTTAAATCTAAATTTGAGGATCCAAGAAAAAACCATGTTAAACAGAAATCACAAAGTCAGTCCAGAAATCACCCTTACCCTTCAAAATTCCACTGGAGGCCATGACCAATGCAACAAAGCATGAAAACAAAAGAGGTGGGAAAATGGAAAGCAAGAGTCAAAAGTGTCATTATTTGTGGACAATATAGTTGCACATATAGAAATTCATAAAAATCCACAAACCACATTTATCACTAAAATAATTCACCAGATCTGTTTAATACAAATAAAAAAGTCAATACTCCTCTTCTATATCAGCAAAATCAAATAGAAAATCAGTTAGAAAAAATACAGCATTTACAATTACAACCAACAATTAGACATCTAGCAGGAACCTAACAAAGATGTGGAAAATATTCATGGAGAAAACTTTAAACAGTTATTAGAATACAAAAAAAAAAAAAAAAAAAACTGAACAAATAGAATGATATGTCCCAGGAGTACTCAATATCACAAAAATATCTCCACCTTAATTATTAATTCCAATCAAAAGCCAAAACTTAGTTTTATGAGTCTTGATAAATCAATTCTTAAATTGCCATAACAATTTGGAAGAAAAGAATGGATACCCTATTTACTCTTATGTGATTACTATAAAGTGTAGGCCTGTATCAAAATATCTATCCCATATACCCCATAAATATATACACCTGGGATGTACCCATAAAAATTAAAAATTAAAAAAAAAATCATTTGCAGAAGTTTTACAAATAACAAACTAAAAGATCCTTTCTTATTGACCAACAGAAATAAAATACTGAAATTGAAAAGAAAAAAATGAAGGATGCCTAGGTTTATCAAATATCAGAATTTATTCTAATGCTTTATTAATATTTAATGTAATCTTAGTATAGTGATGAATGAATTGATTAATGAAACAAAATGGACAGCATAACTGTAGTCTCATACATATAAGGTCTGTGTTTGTATATGGCATACGAGGCATTACAAATTATTAAATCATTGTGAAAAGGAGGGAAAATGTCATAAATGGGACCAAGTCAGCAATAGCGTGGTTATCCAGATGAGAAAAAATAATTCTGAATTCCTGTCTCTCATGATCCACTAAAACCAATTCCAGTATAAAGCAAACTTGCTACGACTTTTAAGAAAATATAAGACTTGCTTGGGTTTTGGAGCCCTTACATATCTGAAAAAGACTTCTCTCTCTCTCTCTCTCTCTCTCTCTCTCTCTCTCTCTCTTCCTTTTGTTTTCATTTTGTTTTTATATATGAACAGAATCTGGCCTGAGTTTAGAATTCCCAGATCCCAGCTCCTTACTCTCAGTTCCACAGACATTGCTTCACTTTTTCCTAACATCTCTTGTGGTATAAAAGGAGTCTGGAGTTAGAAGGATGACCCATTCTTCCTATTTAGCAACCCCTCTTCTTTTATGTTTGCCATATTCTTTCTTTTCCTTAAGATTAAAAGAAATTGACAATATATATCTAGGTGTTCCTTTGTATTCATGAATGCTCTATGGCACATGGTGGCCTTTCCATGGAATCAGTTTTCTGACTCAGGAAAGTTTCTTTTGTTATATCTCTGATTTCTGCTTCCTTCTTTTTCTTTTGGGATCTTTTTCAGACACAAATTAGGTCTCTTCTATCTAAGTGCTAGTTTCCCATTCCTAGCATCTTCTTTCTCATCACCTTTCTGACTTTTTCCTCTCTACTCCAGGCAAGCCTGATTTATTTGTATTCCACATCACTTATTTGACTCTTGCAGTATCCTCTCTTCATTTTAAGGTTCCTAAAATAGGTGCTGAACTCAGTCCTTGCATTCCTCTCCCTTATATTGCTTTGCTTTCTTTTGAAAACTGCCTGTGGTTTGCCTATCTCTCTTCTGCTTAAATCTTATGATCCCATTTCTCATCTCTAGTTTCATAGAGCCCCTAATTTCTCAAATAGTATTAAAAGCACATGAAGACATTCTTGACATTGTCTTTTTTTTGTATTATGTCTTTTGCATATTGCATGCATTTTTCTCAATATTTCATATTTTGAGATTTTTCATAGAGCTGGTGCTGGTGTTGTTTTAGTTGTTCATCTTTAAGTGATGAGATATGTAAGCAGAGCTGGTGTTTTTCCATAAACATTTTGAGTAAATTGTCTTTCCTTCCCCTTCTGGTTCCCCTTGGTTGTTCTTGGCTTCTCAGATCTCAAACTGGAGGGCTTCTTTGGTGTAAATTTACAACACTCTCATTGTTATTGAGCAGCCAGAGGGGAGTTGGGAGGAAGTCTGGGCTCTGAGTAGCATTCACAGGAATATTTATCTCTGCAGCAATTATTTCCATGCATGGTGAAGCTATTGCTCTCAGCTCAATGTTTTGTATTCACTTGGTATCTGGCACAACCTGTACTCCAATATAAACTTTGGCTATGCCCAGGCTCCTTCCTGGTTCTCTTGCTTGATACATGGAGGAAATGCCTCTGTAACCCTGAGAGGGTTTTCTTTGATGTAGCAGCAACTTGAATACTATGTCTCCCTAAAGCCTCTGGTTTCAGACGCTTCTGATCTTGTTAGTGCTGGTCACAGAATCAGGGCATCAACCACAGGAGCTCTCCTCACATTCTACCCCAAATTGGGAAGACTTAATGATTTCCCTCAGACTAAGCTCTAAGTTCTTTCTTTACATACAAGTCCTCACCATTTTGACCCCTTTCTTCTTCAAGTGGCTGCCTTTCTAATCCTGGACTCAAAGTATTACTGTTACAAATGATGCTGATTCTTGAAGGTCAAGTGAAGTCCAAATTATGAGGTCACCATCTACCACATGGCCTACCCATGTACTCAATTCTTACCCCTCCAGGTAAGTGCCTGAGCCCCTATATCTTCTTCGGGGTGATAATGCCTTTTCTTAGGAAAGAGTTATAAGTTGAACTCTTTCTATATTCCTGTTTGTTGCCTTCTGCACTATGTCTACCAAAACTTTCTCTAAGCCATCCATAATTGTTTTGGTCCATTCCCTTGTTCTAAGGTCTTCTCTGCCTGTACTGTACCTTTGTTAATTCTTTAATAGACATTTGGCTAGGGATGGAGTGGAGAGTTTAAGAGGAGAAAGATGTCTGTGCTCATACTGATGTTTAATCCAAGCATCTGGGAGTTGGATTTACTTGATACATCTTGCTATACTTTTTATTGTGCCATATCTGTCTTGAGGTACAAGTATTTGCAGGTGAAGACTTATTTGTGCAAAATATATGGCTCAAGTCAACAATATTCAGTGGTTTTCAATGAAAAAATATAAGATTGTCCCATGCCCCCCATATATAGACTTACTGAACGAACACAAAACTTACCAAACTTAGGAGGGGGAAACTCACTTGGACTCTATGTAGATTTTTTTTTCTTTCTTAAATAACATATAAATCAAGTGTTTCAGGAATTAAAAGTAAGCAGAGAAACATACTAGTGATGGATTTAAAATTATTTAAACACTATTAAAATATATGCCAAACTAAAAATGCAGGTAACAACCTATTGAAGGTCTTTATTATTCTCCCATGTTGCTTCTTGGCAAGTGGAGACATCAGAAACAGAGTTAAACTCATCTATGTTGCTTTTACAATTTAAAATTTTTCTATAGTAAGCAAGCATAATAAATACAAAATGGGGAAAGTTGGAAATGAGGGATCCTATTATTTGCCTAACAGGGTGACAAAATTCCTGATAAAATAAAGAGGAGATATATTTAGCTATTTCAAGGCTAAATATTAGCCTGATTTTATCCCCTCTCCTTTCCTGTTATGTTCTGGAAACATGGAATAAGAAATTTGGAACTCAGGGGAAGAGTCTATTCTTTGGTCAATTTGACCAGGATTCTAGAGAAACTGAAGTCAGTCTTAACAGAGAAGTAATGAATTAATGTATGAAGTCTGTACAAAGAAACAGAATGACTGCCACAGTGGCAGAACCACACTGGATCCTCTATGCGTTGTTCACTAAGGCATGTGCCATTTGTTGTCTGTATGGTTTCCATCTTTCTTTTGGCTCTCACCTCCTCTTAGATATGTTGAATAGAGAAGCATACATGTTTATTATAGGGAAGAGAAGTACATTACAGAATGAGGACAGTGAGAAATATGTAATGGAGTTGTCTTTCATGTGACTGATAAAATATGACTTTTTATGCATATACAAGGATGAGGACTAGTAATGAAAGACTAGCACTTTTAATTCCTCCAACATAGAGCCATGAAATTAGGGCATCTCCAAGAAGCATGCATGTTATGAAATTCTATCCTGATGTTCTGTAATTTAAAAAAAAAAAATTCTGCCTTCTTTTTGACCAAAATGGATGATTGTCAGAATGGTGGTTTAGTCCCTGCTGAAATGTTGAGTTCTTCATTGTTGCTTTATTTAAAACCCTCCTTTCCTTAGAAAGTGTCTGCTACTGTGCTGTTAGGCAAAATGTGGTCATCCCTTTTACCCTTCTTGGCTGGGCTGTGGAAAGTCAGTGCTCACAAGGAGCAGGCCCTGACCACCTCTTGTCATGCAAACAGCTCTAGCGATGATTATTTATTTACAAGAGCTAATACAATTGGTAGTAACGACTTCATAGCAAACCTCTAAGTGCAGGCAAGATGAAAAATTTACTAAATTGGAAAATAAAAATGCATAAGAAAATGTACAGAATCAATATTTCATGGCCTTTGCGTTACCTTGCTGTTCACAAATCTATTCCCGAGCTTGCATTAAAATTTAAAGCAACGTCATGCGACAAGTTCAAGCCCTGGGTTATTTCACGTTAGTTTAGCTTTAGAGGAGTTTTGTTGTGGCTTGTTTCATAAAGTCATGAGGATCAGAGGAGGGGGGACATTTAGGAAACCATTTAGCCAGGTGACTCTGCTTTTACTTTTTCAAACAGGAAGATAAAATTGTATCTGACACACACAGAAAGGTTGGTTCAGTTGTTCTGCCTCTGAGATAACTAGGCCTTAGCAATCTTCCTGTTCAAGCTTGCCCCAGATTAAAAAGATTGTTTTTTAAATCTTTGAAAGTCAAACTATTATTCTATAAGAAATCAAACATTTATTGCACAGCTACAATGTGCTAAACACCAAGTAATATAGACAGATAAAACTCAATTGTACTGGAGAAGGGCCATAATTTCTAAATTCTCCATGTTTCTATGAATGTATGAAAACGCCCCATAGGGGCAAATAGCTAGAGGAACAGATACACAATTGATGCAATATTGATACTTGAGGCAGAACATTTCTTTATGGTGTATGTAAGTTTTGAGTACATGCAGATGGAAAGACAGCAATTGAAGCTCCCGTCTCAATACTTTAACAGTATCTTAGATATACTGAGATAAAAGCATAGACAGTTAATAAAATCTACAAAACATTATAGCTATCATAGCCATACCCATCGCTTTCTCTAGTGTTTTTGTGTGTTCGTTTTTTTTGTTTTGACCAGTACACAAGGAATTTATACAGCACCCATCATTTCAACTACTATTATTCTAAAGACCCCAAATTATTTTAATTGAGTACTTTGTTGAGACATGGGCATGGATTGCACGTGGACTGCAATTGAAACAAATTCTGTCACTAGAGAGGCAGCCTTGAAGACTGCCTAGAAACTGCTTCTCGACGAAGCTTTGTTCTTCACAGAGTGCTTTTTAAGTATGTGAAGATTTGCGAAGGATTTGTACCAATGTCAAGGGATTCTTTTACATATAAATACCTTACATCTCACAGAGAAACCCAGGTTTGTCCAATGAGCAGATGAATATCACTAAGCAAGGGCACGAGGTGGCCAATATCCTTTCTGCTTTTGCCTTGAACTATTTCTAATCCCTCATGAGTCAAAAAGTATTAATTTTATTGTTTCTGTTCCCCCTCTATTTTAATTGTCTTCTAATCATGCCTGAAAATGGATGTTACAAGCAAAGGCTAGAAATTTGCTCAAAGACTTAGAGTGAAAGTACAGTAATCCCAATGCAATTTTTGGTTGCTAATCACACGTGCTTCAATTTAAAGCTCAAGCCAAGGTCATCATTAAAAGGTGAATGATGGGATTGGTAAGGCTACAATTAAAGCAGAAGAAGTACCTTTTGAAGTACTTTTTCTTACACATATTCAAATTGTTGCACAAGTGGATTTATACTCACAGGGGGTAGGGAAAAGACATTCAAGGGACTTCCTTACCCAAGACCTTTATTTTCTTAGCAAAGTTGGACACAAATGTATCTCCTGCAAGTGAAGAAGGTGAGGAGAAGATATTCTAGAGCCTTTGGGACCCAGTACATTGGCAGCAACTGGGGACTTGCTAGAATTGTTAACTTGTCTGCCCGGTCCAGACGTGTAAATCAGAATCTGCTTTATTTTTTCTTTATCTAGTTAACTGAGGAATAATCTATATATATAACAAACCACATCCATTTAAAGTGTAAAATCTGATGAATTTTGATAGTTGTCTATACCCATTAAACCACCATGGCCATCAAAACACGGAAAAGCTCAATCGCCCCCAAAGATCCCTTGCTCCTCTTCACATTCACTCCTTCCCTCCGCCCCGGCCCCAGGAAATCACTAATTTGTTTTGTGTCACTAGAGATTAGCTTACATTTTCTATCAATGGAATCATATAGTATGCTGTCTTTGAGTCTGGCTTCTTTGACTCAGAATAATGCTTTTGAGATTCACCCGAGTTGTTCGGTATGTCAGTAACTCCTTTCTGTTGCTGAGTAATGGTTCACTGTGTGCGCGTGCTGTCTTCTGTTTCTGCATTCACCACTTGATAGCTGCTTGCATTGTTTCTAGATTTTAACTACCATGAATAAAGCTGCTGTGGATATTCTTTTATATTTTATATTTTTTATTTTTTGACATGAAGTCTTGCTCTGTTGCCCAGGCTGGAGTGCAGTTGTGCGATCTCAGCTCACTGCAACTTCCGCCTCCTGGGTTCCAGTGATTCTCCTGCCTCAGCCTCCAGAGTAGCTGGGACTACAGGTGCCCACCACCATGCCTGGCTAATTTTTGTGTTTTTAGTAGAGACAGGGTTTCACTATGTTGGTCAGGCTGGTCTCGAACCCCTGACCTCAAATGATACGCCCTCCTTGGCCTCCCAAAGTGCTGGGATTACAGGCATGAGCCACCGCGCCCAGCCTGAATATTCATATTTGAGTTTTCATGAGGACATATTTCACTTCTTTTGGGTACACATCTGGGAGTGGGATGGCTGGATCTCATGCTATATATATGTTTAACTATTTAAGAAACTGCCAAACGGTTTTCCAAATACATTCTACATTCCCACTAGTAATGTACGTGAGGTCAAGTTGAACCACATTCTCAATAATACTCGGTGTTATTGGTGACTTGCTAGTCATTTTCCTCTTAGTTATTCCAGTGGCATATGGTGGTACCTATTTGAGATTTTAGTTTGCATTTTCCTGATGTCTAATGATATTGAGAGAATCTGTATTTTAACAAGATCCCCACATTCTTTATATACACAGTAAAGTTTGGGATGCGTTAGTAAAAAGAACTTAAAGCAGATGGAGAAGTCTCCACCATCCATCTGTTTAAGTGGATGGTGGAGTTGGTGTAACAGCCAGGAACCATGGTTAAGTTCAGTTATGGGTGATGACCATGCATTAGTAGTAACTCCAAATCCACATGCTTGGGTTCTTTCTGTAGCAGCATAAGAACAGTCCTGGCATGTGTTAGCCATCTGTAATTTATCATTTCTTAGCCTAGCATCTGCCTTCTTATTTTAGAAGACAGAGACAGTTTAAAGAAAAAGAAAAGGAAAACTTCTCAGAAATCCATACTGTATATATAATTTTTTTGGCTATAGTTTTGACACTTTACTACTTTCTTATTACTGCTGTAGCAAATTACCATACAGCAATTTATCTTATATTTCTAGAGGTAAGAAGTCTAAAAATGGGTCTTATGTGGCTAAAGTCAAGGTGTTAGCAGGGTTGCATTCCTTCTGGAGGCTCCAGGGGAGGACCTGTTCCTTGCCTTTTCCAACTTCTAGAGGCTGCCCACATCCCTTGGCTCGTGGCCCCTTTCAGCAATGACAGCACTGGATCTCTGCTTCCTTCTCTGAATCTCCTACTTCCCTCTTTCACTTATAAGGACCCCTGTGATTACACTGGGCCATAGGATAATCTCCCCAGCTGTAGATCCTTAAATTCACCATATATGCCAAGACTCTTTTGCCATGTAAGGTAACATATTCACAGCTTCCTGTGGATGGACATGGACATCTTTGGGGGATGTCCATGGACATCTTTGGGGGATGTCCATGGACATCTTTGGGGGATGTCCATGGACATCTTTGGGGGACCATTATTCTGCTTATCACAGATTCATTTCCATGCAGGCATTTTTTTTTACATAATATGACAGGGTTTAAATATATGTTAAGTAAGAATTACTTGCAAATCCTCCCACTCTTTTTTTGTTAGGAGAAAAGCCATTATAAAGAGTGGAGAAGAAGCTTGAAGAAGCAGCAGAGAAGGTCAATTAATCCACATGATGATGATGATGATGATGATGATGATGATGATGATGATAGTGGTGAACATTTATTCAGTTCTTAAGCCAAACAATGTTCTATGTAATTCATGTAAACCCACTTAATCATGAAAAGCACCCCAAGAGACTGTTTGTTAGTATTATCATCCCCATTATACAGGTTGGAACTAAGGCACAGAGAGATTAAGAAATTCACCCAAGATTATCCAGCTAGGCAATTCCA
Organism: Rhinopithecus bieti; assembly: GCF_001698545.2. Taxonomy (NCBI): domain Eukaryota; kingdom Metazoa; phylum Chordata; class Mammalia; order Primates; family Cercopithecidae; genus Rhinopithecus; species Rhinopithecus bieti. The sequence goes on along the minus strand of NW_016819573.1, from coordinate 2,980,583 downwards.
GAGGCAGGCTTCAAACCCAGTCTTTGTGGCTCAAATGTTCACTTACACATGTCCTGACCTACACATAGAGATAACTAAAAGAAGAAAAAAAAATAAGAGGTGAGGAAGACGGAGGAGGTTAGATAGAGAATGGATAGTAGCATGAACAAAGAAACTCAGGAATTAGAATATTTTAGAGGCAAAATGAGAGAGAGAAGAGTAAAAATTTGGCCAGCTACTGGAGGGCTTGGACTTCAGAAGAAAGCTATTGAGAAGGGAATTTTAGGAATTTTTCCCATGATTAGCAAAACTCCCTCCTTAGTATCCAAAAGGAACCATCACAGTAAAGGCCAGTATTGCCTGTTGATGCATATGAAGTTAGTTGGATCTTTGTCTCTTTTTTATTTCTGTCTGTTATTTTCCTGAGGCCAGCCTGGACGTGAGAGAAAGGAGGCTGAGTTTAACTCCGGGATCTACACTAGTTATTTTCTCTGCTGATTTTGATAGGTTTCCTGCTTTCCTCCCCTTTTAATGCTACATCATGAGCATTTTCCTGTAATAAAATATTTTCAGAAATGTGACTTGGATGGCTGCCTAGCATTTGTCATTTGAATGCCCCATAACTGTTTGTGTAAGCGACAGTAATTGTGTAGGGCCTGGATGAATGGCCTCATTGAAGAGTGGAGCTGTCCTTGGGAAATGAGGTGGTGTTTATACCCCTGTGCCCAGTTGCAAGAGTCCTCCTCAGCCTTGCAGCATGTATTCGGAATAAGGTATTTCCTGAGCAAGGTGTTTGAGAAGTAGCTATTGCCATGTAACAATGACCTAGTGTTCCCTTCATTCTCTGGAAGAAAAAAATAATGGATTTTTTTTCACTTGAGGTCATGATATGAATGTTGCATGCAGTGGCTATGTCATCACAACAGGCACACCAACACTCTGCGTGGAATATGTACATGCTTCAGGTTGTACTGAACTAACTTTCATTAGGAAGGAACTGAATCATGACTTAACTAACTTTCCTAAGGAAGGAAGAGCTATCAAACAGATAGTCTACAAATCAGATACACTCTCAGAAACAAAGTGACTTCATCATCCTTAATATTTTTATTATCATTATTATTCACTCTAATAATAAGCACACTTACTGATTGTGTGCTATTTGGTAAGCATTGTATTGCATGCTTTAAGCAAATTCTCTGTTTTAATCTTCAAAATAAACAAGCTCATAGGACAAGTATGAAGCAAGTTGGGCCTTAAACTCAGGTCTATTTGATCCCAAATTTCATACCCTTAACCTCCACTCCATGGTCTGAACTGAATGACATCCATACATAACTCATGATGTAACTGAGTTATGTTACCAGAGCTGACTGCTCAGGAGCACTGTGCTACTCACGTCTGGCCAGTATTCCCCACCTTTTTCCACTGCAGTCCCACCCAAACCCTCACTTTCAGGGGCCAGAGCCCTCCTTGGAGTGAAACAGTAGTTCATTAAGCCTGCCACCTGAATACTGGCTGCTAATCTCCCCTTTAATATCTAACACAGGGCACTGTTGGATATCAAAGCCTGAATAAGCAAACCTAAGGATCACTCTATTCTCCCAGAGTGGCAGAGAAACCCTTGAAGGGCTAGATCCCAGACCAGGCCTCCTTAACCTTCCCCATTTTGTGTGGTGGAGTCCACCATCCTGGCCCCTGCTGCCTTTAGATTTTGTGTACCATTCCAGTCACAAACACACACCCCATCAATTCATGTGTGAGTCTGCTAATATGCTCTCTGCCTTGGTGTCTAGAAATGGTTTCAGTGAGAGGGGTAAGGTGAGGCAGGCATTGAGAAGGTGAAACATTAGACGTTCATTATAGGTAACACTTTAATAGTGCTCACTTTATTTTCAAGTGAAAATTCTATTACTCATATATTCTCTAGCTGCATGCATTTTGATATTTTTTATATTCAGAATTGACTATAAATTTAGTACTTTATTGCTAAATAAGGTAGCTAATGCTAATTAGGAAGGCTTGAGTCTATTTTATCTGTATCCTAAATAGGACGAGAAAAAACGTCTAATATCATTGCACTGGAAGTCGAGAGTGCGAAGATCCTAGAAAAAAGTGGTAATCATTTATTACTTATTATAATTCATTAAGCTTGTAGGAAATATTTAGATACTTAATTGGCATTTAACAAGATAGCTATAGAGAGTAAATGAGACATTAAATTCTCTTCTTAAATGCCCATTAGGTTTGCTTTAGAAATTAATTGATACCTAATTCATTTGCTATCAACTATTTTATCCTTCACCAGCTGAGAAGTGCAACATATTAAAGATAAATAGAGGCAGGATAAGGGGGGAACTTATAGTTACTAAGCTCTGTGTAAGCCTAATTTAAAAAGCAAAGGTCCTTATGGCACCTGAATCCTACTAAAGGAACATTGTCATTGGGTTTGGAGGGAGAGGGATTCTGACCACTTGCACAGTAGTAACTGTCCAAGCCCTCAGCTTCAAAGGCCCATACAAAAATGGTGAACAAACAGCCACATAGGGTAACCAGGAAGCCTTTCAAGGAGGAAGAGGTAATATATCTGCACATGCTTAAACTGAACTAAATATGTTTAAATGGCATCAAGGTGTGATTACAAATGAAATGTAGTAGGCAAGTTGACTGTTTGTAAATACCTGAGGGTCAGTCCTCAGAAACATGCAAGGAGCATGTTTTGCATTACTCTAGACCAGGGTTCCCCAATCCCCAGACTGTGAGTTGGTGCTGTCCATGACCCATTAGGAACTGAACCTCACAGCAAGAAGTGAGAAGCAGATGAGTGATCATTACCACCTGTGCTCTGCCATCTGTCAGATCAGTGGCAGCATTAGATTTTTACAGGATCGTGAACTCTATTGTGAACTGCATATGCCAGGGATCTAGGTTGAGCGCTCCTTATGAGAATCTAACTAATGCTTGATGATCTCAGGTAGAACAATTTTATCCTGAAACCATCCTTTCAACCAACCCCCACCTGTGGAAAAAATGTCTTCCATGAAACTGGTCCCTGGTGCCATAAAGCTTGGGAACCACTTCTCTGTACAGTAGCAATGAACAAAAATTATAGTGAAGGGACAGAAAGATAAGCTTCCCAGATCCCTCTGCAAAGAAGGACTCATTGCCCCCACCCTTGGAAGTGGCTCCTTTAGCATTTGCCTCAACTGCACAAAGCTGCATATCTGGGGCGCATTCTTCCTATGCAAGCCCACAGCCAGTAAATAATTATAGGAGGTATAATTTCAACCCACCATGGGAAAAGTTTGATGGGCCATATGTGTTGGGAACTGAAAAGGCCAAAGGGATTGTGACCAACTCAACATTCCACCGGAGGCTATATGATCAAACAGCAAACTGTTTATCATAAATGCAGGATGTGAGCAAACTCAGGACTGCACCTGCTGCCAGGAGGTTTGCTGAGAGCCATCATTCCTTGGCGCCAGGCTCCTTGAAGTTATCTACTGGGCTATCTAGCACCTATTGTTTGAAGAATGCAGTCTCACAAGACTGCTGTGAACCAAATGGCCGACTGACAATTACCCAACAATCACTCCTCCCTTCCCTTCTCGTTATCTCTTTGACCTAATAAATTCAGAGGGCTGAAAAAGCTCAGGGCTCTTGTCCACTATAGGCAAGGAGACTCCTGACCCCTTCTTCCAAATATACTTTCTTGTCTTTGCCTTTATTCTCACTTTGTTCTGTCCACCAGCAATCGTGGTTGGCTACACGTATGTGCTCTGAAGAAAGAGAGAGAGAGAAACATGAAAGAGATGAAAACATGACACCCCCAAAGGAACACAATAATTCTGCAGTAACAGACTGCAAAGAGAAATAAATGTACAAAATGCCTGAAAAGGAATTCAAAATAATGCTATTAAGGAAACTCAACAATATAAGAGAATACAGAGAAACACTTCAATGAAATCGGTAAAACAATTCATGATCTGCATGAGATATTCAACAAAGAGATAGACAGCATTAAAAGAATCAAACAAAAACCTTGGAGGTAAGAATTCAATGAAAGAAATAAAAAAAAAAATACAACTGAGCACTTCAACAACAGACTAGGTCAAACAAAAGAAAGAATTTCTGAACTTGGAGACAGGTGTTTCAAAATATCCCAGTCAAGAGGTATTTCAAAATATACCAGTCAAGGGGTGGTAAAACAATAAAAAAAAAAAAAGAAAGACTGCAGAACTTATGGGATACCATTAAGTGAACAAATATTTGTATGATAGGATTATTAGAGAAAGAAGAGATAGAGAAAGTTATAGAAACATTATTTATCAAAATATAGCTGAAAACCTCCAAAGTCTTGGGAGAGATATCTACATCCAGATCCAGGAAGCTCCAAGGTTTCTATATTATATCATATATAACATATATTATTATATATATTACATATATATGTGTGTAATACACACATATATACACACATGACATATATATGTATATATAGGTCATATGTACATATATATAAGTCAAAGAATTTAAGATTTATTTTTTGGATAGTATTAGTATATTAGTTACAATTCTCTAGAGAAACAGAACAGGAAATGGGAAACCAATAGAAAATATATATACACGTGTATATATATATACACACAAGCATATGTAAAATATATATAATATATATACTATTATATACACACACATATATATACACACCTATATATATTTTTTTCTGTTGGTTTCCCATTTCCTAATAGTTCTGTTTCTTTAGAGAACTGAAACTAATGTACTATCCAAAAAATATTTCTTAAATCCTTTGACCTGTTTCCTACAGCCTCTTGTCCTCAGGAAAACAGGAATGTCACCTTTCACTGGGTCCCTAAATTCATAATCTGTTCTACTCATCTGACATTTTGCATTGACTAACGTATAATACATTTTAGGTTTTACAAGTTATAGTTACTTTATGTAGCAGCTGAATTGAAAGTTCCTTGGGGCAAGAATTGCCTAATGCACATGAATACCAGCTTTCAGCCCCCTAGTAAAGCAGTCGACTCCTTTAGGGGTTCAGGGAAAGTCAGGAGAAGGCTGGAGTGAGTTACTTCACTATATGTGAAAGAAGTACCCAGGAGCTCATTTTCCCTTGTTGCACCAACTCCTGAAAGTCTCTTACAAAACGTACTCAAAAGTCCTTAGTGATGGTATGTAAAAATCATGTGAAATCAATTGCTCTCAACGTTCGACCAATAAAGTCTTGTCTATGTGCCAACAAAGCAGATGGAGTTTCAGTCAATTCAGCCAAGGGTAGTAAGACAATCAATGAATTGATGGGTTATCTCAGTGGTCCATCTTCTGTCTTTTTATGCCATCTCGCATAGTCCTATGCTGCAGCACTTTGTGTATATTGCCTTTAGAAACTCCACTGTGAGCAATAAAAAGAGAATATTTTACTCATCATTGGTTTTCAAAAATTAACAAATAGAAGTATGACCCAGAGATCTTGTTTAACTTACAAACTTCTACCACTTTTCAACATCCCCTCCCCTAACTTCATCCCAGGATTCTACATCACTGAGTAAGGAGTAGGTCTATAGAATCTGCTTACTTAACAAGTTCCCTCAGAATATTCCAATATAGCTAGTCTTCAGACCACACTGAGAAACACTAAGATAGAGAATGTGGGCGTCTCAACTAGATGTATTAACAAACTCAATAAACCTGAGTTAAAACAGTTGTGAGAGTAACTCGCTGACTTTCCCCCGTAGTGGAAAAATTATTTTCAATCGCTCTAATCCCCTGGACTCGAAGCTAGCTAGTCTTTGCTTGTTGGTTCAAAGCCTTCCTGAAATATAGTCAGCTAGCAAATTGTTGTTGCTAGCTACAGCATGAGAAATTCATCTCCGCCTTCAAACACAAGAAAAAAAGCACTCAGGCCCTATTCTATGAATCCAGCTCTTCGAACCTTCAGAAAATAATTTAATTCTTATCAAAAATAAACAAAAATTATAAAGGACCTATGAAGGAAGACTAAAAAACAGAAGGAAATGTTTAGGCTTTTCCTCACCTGAGGACGAAAGAGGACAGCCTACTTATACAGATTTGGTTTTGTGATTATTTTGTGAATGCTAATCAAAGTGTAGCTGGTCAATATCATGTAAGAAAAAAGCCAAAAGCTCCCAGAACCATGACCCAATAATTTTCTGTCAAAACTAGAAAGATGACTCCCCATGACAATCTCAACCAACATATTGCCAGACTCAACTCTGCAGCTTAAGCAAAGCTCAGCTTATTAAAATTGTGTCTTATGATGTGATGTAAGTTACAAAATAGGCTTTTGAGACGTAATGAGATTGCTATCACATAGTGAAACAGAAAGTTTGAGAATGATTCCCTTGAGGCAAGTGGGCCAAGCAAGCAGCAGGAAGCCAACCGGAAGGCATCTCACATTTCTGCTGCTCTGCTCATTGTCAGTGCATCAGGCCCTGTTTTGTCTCCCTCTTTATCACAATCTAATAATGGCTTAAAAGTACTGATTTGAGCAAAGGTCCCAAACCTATAGGAAACCTCTCTATGACAAATCTGGTTACTAGACTTAGGTGGTTGATAAATTTAAGTTTAAAAGAGAAAAGTGAAAGGAGGCTGCTCTTGCTGATATGAAAGGAGCATAAATGTTTCCCAAAGTGGGTTCAACTTAAGCAAAAGTATGGTTGCTTGAAACTTTCCATAACAAAATGAAAAGAACATCTGTAGTCACCACTAGGCACACAAGCCTGGAAACCATAATAAGTATATGACACAAAACAATAAGTTTTAACACATATAAATGGGCATGACTGTGTTCCAGTAAAACTTTATTTACATAACCAGGCTGGATTTGACCCTTGGGCCACACTTCTTAATCCCTGGTCTAGAATAATAACAATATAATTTATAATAATTATTTATGCTGGAGGAAACAGAAAAAAAAAGACAGAGAGAGAGAGAGGAAGAAATCAGCAACTATTATGTTCCAGGCAGGTCCCAGTCTAGATTGAGGTAAGAGAGGTGACTAGGATGCAAGATTTATGAAGATACTCACTCTCAGAACCCTGAACGTGTACAAATCTGGTGCCAGGGTCTCAAATATGTTTAAATTTGTTGGCTGATCTCATCCTCATAACAACCAGGTGAAATAATTATCATTCGTACCACTAGCATGCCTTCTACAGATGAGGAATTTGAGTTTCAGAAAGGTTAAGGTGACTTGCTCAAGGTCACCCAGCTCATGAGTAGCTGACTTAGAATTTGAACCTAGATCTTCAGGACTTCAACACCCATGTTCTTTGCAACAATCATTTGTAGGAAATATATAGGAAAGGGGAATTTTGCATAAACAGCACAATGTGAATAAAGACACAAGGTCATAAAAGTTCTTAGCATGTTTAGCTTTAAAAAAGTTTATTAAGGAATGAATGAGCAATTGTCTGAATGGTTTATGAATGTTAATAATCTGCAGAGAAACTATGAAGTTGATGAAAAAGAGTTCTGAATATGAAGGTGAATCTTTCAACTGTAGGGAGCAACAGGGATCAAAGGGCACCATTAGAAGGCCGTGTGATATGGGTTAAACTCTGAGTGCTTCTAGTGTGGCTCATGTTCCAACCCAAACCATCTGGACTCTAATGGTACTCAAGACCCAAGCCACAGCTATACAAATTCCTGGCTATGTATCCATTCATGGTCCCACGGCCTACACATTTTTTTAGGACTCATTCCTTCCTCCATTTATCAGTTGATTAATTTTTGCCTTCAGTCTCCACTGAGACCATTCTTTGGTTCAGGCTTGATGCAAGGTGTAGGTGACATAGAAACAAGGACACATAGCTTCTCCCCTCAAGGAGCTCACAGTGTAGCAAAAATTGCTCTGAAATAAGCAAATATTGCTAGAAGAAATAACCCATCTCACCCCATGAGCCATGAGTCAACTGAGGGAAAAGAACGCCATCTTCCCCAAGAATGTGATCAGATATCAATAAAGAGTAATCAATCTCAAAAGCCTTGCTAGACCATTGTATAGTAAAGGTATAATTAACAGTAGGTTGCACAGCCACTTATTTCTATGGGCCTGAGGAGGCACAGGTTTTTTTAGTGGAGTATTACAACTGCATACAATAAAATATACAGATGTTAAGCGTATAGTTCGGTGAGGTTTTTCAAATGAATACACCTGTGAACAAAAGGGGATATAGTTTTAAAGGGTTGAAAAGTAAAAATGGAGGCAAGAAGCGATTTTGCTTGCCATAATAATGTGCAGTGTTGAAGCCACAAAATCAAAGGAACTTGTGAATATAATAGACTAAGCCTCTGTTGGAAGAAATAATAAGAGGACTTTTTCAAGAACTGGAATATCTATTTTTAAATTTTAAGCCATTTGCCTTTTCTCATTGTACAACTCTTCCATTTTACCAAATCTTCAGAAATACCTTCTATCTGTGCAAGGCATTGTTGCAGTGAAGTTTGGTGCATATGAGCAGCTTTGTCTGTGTGGCTGTGTAAAGCGCGTATGCAAATAAAAGAAAGGAGTTGAGTCCCACATTTAGGCCAACATCCAGGTAGGAGATAGAGGGACAATCTCCAAGTGTAGACATGAGAACAAGAAACCAGGGAACTTTCCTTTGGAGCATTTATCACACTACAATGTCACATTTCTTTCAATAAGCATCGCTTCAGTTGCCCTCTGACCCACTGTCCAAGTTGGAATCTCTGAAAGCAGACGCTAAGATGAAGGTTGGAGTGCAAGATCTTTATCAGGGCATAGGAAGTAACACCTGTGGAAAGCAGGGGGAGAAAGCAAGATGGGGCCGAGGAAGAAGTCAAATTGTGATACAGGCCCCCAGGAGCCTCTCTTGGGCAGAGAGCTCCAGAACAATATTGCTTACCTTCTGCCTCACTCATGCTGGAGGTAAGCTGCCCCAGGAAATATGTGGCCTTAGGTGAGGCTGTTCTCTACAGCTGAGGCAGACCCAGAGCCAGGTGTTGTCTGCTCACTATGCTTCTCTGTTTCCTTGGGAGAATCTCAACGGTGCATCAATGTATGTACCATGCCCACTTCAGACGATAAGTCAAAAAACCATAAAAGACTGCCTGGTTTTGGTCACCACTGTAACTACAGTCCCTAGCAGATCATGGAGTATTTATCAGTGTTCAAAATCATTGTGGTTTAGCTAATTAATTACTGAAAGCATAAATTAATTATTGTCATCAGACTGGTGGCTTCCGTCACCGGAATAAAGAAGAAGGGGTACCAGATGCACAAAAACTACAGATACCACAAAGATTCAGAAAAAGCCACAACAAAAAGACGGCCAGAGAAGGAAGACACAAGCATAGGAGAATAGTGACCAGCAGTTGTGTGAGTCTAAACGGCCTTCAACACTTGATAAACACATACTCACATATATCATATACACAGAGACACAAATATACATACACAAGCACATAGAGATTAAAAGGTAAACAAATACAGATGTGTTATGACTGCAGGAGTGTATTCATTTCCTATGGCTGCCATATCAAATTAACACAAACATGGTGCTTAAAATAACAATTTATTCTCTAATAGTTCTGGAGGTCGAGTCCAAAAATCCAAGTCTGGGTAGAGCTATACTCCCTCTAAGGCCTCTAGGGGAGAAGAATCCTTCCTTGTCTTTTTAAGCTTCTGGCAGCCCCAAGCCTTCCTTAACTTGTGGCAGCATCACTCTGATCTCTGTCTCCATCTTCACATAAACTTCTCTACCTTTCTCTTATAAGTACACCTGTCGTTGGATTTAGGACCAACCATAAAACAAGGATGGTGTTACCTTGAGATATTTAACTTAATTATATCTGCAAAGATGCTTTTTCTAAAGTCACATTCACAGGTTCCAGGAATTAGGACTTGGACATATCTTTTTGGGATCCACTATCTAACCCACTACATGTGAGGCAAATATATGAAGCAGATTGAGCATAAAACAATAGGAGAGTTGGGGGCTGTGGTGTTCCATGCAGAGTGATTTGTGTTCACCTGTGTGGTCAAACAAAACACACGCAGAGCTCACATATGGTCTATGGGTGCCCAGTGTAGAGTTTAAGAACAATCCTGGATACTTCTTTTCATAGGTGACACATTTATAGTTACATCATAGTGAATTCTTGAGATCCCAACTACAATTGCTATGGGAGCTAAAGATGCTTACTTTTCTTCATGCTTGATGTTCAGGTCAAAACTAACTTCATCTGGTCCATGGTAGAAACTGGGAGAGAGATTTTATCACTTATGCAGACTAACAGATGAGTAAGTGGTTGAAGACCATTCCAATTGTGCACAAACTGTAAATTTAACTCAAACAAACAAACAAAACCCAAAGGAGTGGCCTGAACCAGAGCCACCTTTATCACTGCACCATCAGAACTCAATCTTAGGACTGCTTTTCTTGGGTGAGTTCTGACAGCCAGATCCTGGACCGTCAATGCTGGCCTCAATGTAAGAAGGAGTAAGTTGAGAACTTTTGTTTGACAACCAAAAAATAGTGAGCTCCTGGGCCCACAGACCTCTTCTCTATATATCTCTCAGTCTCACATCTCCTCATGTCCTTCTCCCTAAGCCTCTGTTTAGTGACAAGCAGTTGGTATCATTAATTTTGCTTCTAGAGAAGCCCTAAGAAGATAAGCCAATTCATACAGTCTAGAGCAAAGGGAGTAGGTTAACAATTAAACAACAGAAGAAGAGTTAATGGTTCTGCAAAAATTAGGAAAGGAGGTCACGCTTTGGAGTGAAAATGTTTACGAAGACATGAATCAAGACTCAAAAGTCCAGGGAAAAAAGAGGTTACTTAGCAGTGGATAAGGGTCCCCTCATGAGCTAAGGATCCAAAACATTAGATTACTCATCTGGTAGCAGGTGAAGTGTCGCAATCCCACCACTGTGGACTGCAAGGTCTGTAACCAGCCAGTAGCAGCTTTCTCTATGGCAAATTCACAGCAAGCGTACAGTGTGATAAAACATCAGTGCCAATGCAGTGCAATCAGGTGGGAAATCCCCCCTGAGTAATAACACCTCCTCATCACTCATTCCCGACTTCCTGCCGTGTCACACTCCTCCCGCAGAGAACTCAGCACTATGTGACCTTCTGCTGAGCTATGCACAGGTAAACCTTTGAAAGTCTTTCTCTCAGAGCCCCGGGGCACTAAGAGGGTTAATCTTGTCATGTCAAGATTCTCCTCAGATGCCAGACCAACTCAGCATCAATTTGACACAGATTTCTTTGGGGGAATCTGGGTTAATCTTTCTGGGCGGGCTGTCCATTTGATAGACAGGAAACAGTTCTTGAGTCATCCTGTAAACCTCCTCCATGACCCTCCCTGAGCCCTGTCTTTGAATTAAATATTTAAAAGGGCAATTAAATTTAAAAAAACAATCTGATGTTTACAGGCCCTCATAGGTAATTTATAAATGCTGCATTCCAGGTCCCATTTTGCTTAAAGAACTTAATTTTGAGAGAGGCATCTTTGAGATGCAGGAGCTTTCCCAGATGCCCAGGAGAGAGAAATTGAAAAATGCAAAGGGCTTAGCTGACATCAGTGGCTGGGGTAGTGATGGCTACCCAGTGTCTCAAGGATTTTTTTTTATCCTCTTTGCATATGTGTTTGCAAGCTATCTTATGCAAGCAATACTTCAACTTCTGTGTCTGCTTCTATATCTGTGTGCTAAATAAGTTCATGGAGGCATGAATACTTGAGGATCAAAAAGATGCCAGACTAACTGCAATGTGATATCCCTAACTGGGTCCTGGAACAACAACAATAACAACAATAAAATGTATAATAGAAGGAAAGATGGTGAAATACAAAGCTTGGAGTTTAATTATTAGTAACGTACCAATGTGAATCTCTTAGTTTTAACAGAGTATTATGGTTATGAAAGATGTTAGCATTTGGGGAAATGGGGTAAAGGATACACAAGACCTCTCTATGTCCTTCGTCTTTGCTACTTTTTTGGAAATCTAAAATTATTCCAGGCTGGGCACAGTGGCTCATGCCTATAATTCCAGCACTTCGGGAGGCTGAGGCGGGCAGATCACCTGAGGTCAGGTGTTCGAGCCTAGCCTGGCCAACATGGTGAAACCCCGTCTCTACTAAAAATAAAAAAAACTTAGCTGTGCGTAGTGGCACACGCCTGTATCCCAGCTATTTGAGAGGCTGAGGCAGGAGCATTGCTTGAACCTGGGAGGCGGAGGTTGCAGTGAACCAAGATCGCGTCATTGCACTCCAGCCTGGACAACAGAGTGAGACTGTCTAAAAGAAAATAAATAAAATAAAATAATTCAAAAATGAAAGGTGTATTAAAAATACTAAAGTTCATTGATCTAGTGTTTCCCACCTATTCTTTGGTATGAAGACCTGGAAAGAAGATCTTTGCATTTGGCCAAACTCTCACAGCTACCACCCAGTGTAAGGAGAGTGATTGCAAATTCTGACCCCTTTTATTCTCTTTGCCCCAGCCTTTTATATGCTTCACAGTTTGTAATTAATTAATTTGTTTACTAATATTTGTCTGTTTCTTCCCATAGAATGTAAGTTTTCTGAGAGCAGCAAACTTATAGCTACTTTATTTCAACTCCAGGCCTCTGCTTCCTAGCAGGGTGACTGGTATGTAGTGTGCAGTAACAAAATCTTGTTAAGCCTGTGAATGGAAGTTTCTACTTTTCATTTCCCTTCCCTCCTCTGAAGATCCCCCACTTCTGAAATCAGTGGCTCTGGCAGTTTTTGAAACAGACACCAGGCAATGTTGAGCATAGTAGAGAGAGTGTGACATGTCTTTCTAGAGAGAGTGAGCTCCATGGGGCTCAGAGAATTCCTTCCTCTTGCCTGCAATGTGGTTGATGCCTCTTAAATATCTTTGGATTGAATGCCAGTGAAATGTTGAACAAAGAAAACCAGGTGGATGGGGCTTGAAGACTTCAGGAGAACTGAGGGAAGAACCTGGGTGAGGAGAAGGGAAAACAGCACTGGGAGTGCAGGAAAAAAAAAAAATCTGAAACTTGGGTATCAGATCTCCAAAAGTAAGGAGAGGGGGAAAGCTAAATGCAGCAGTATGGAGGATTCAAACCAGTAGTCAGGAAAGACTGCCTAGAATAGAAGACCTGTTGATTGCCTTGCCCTAGGCAGTGGAACCAGGCAGGACACCAGCTTATTCTCCTTCAGTATATCCCTTCTCTGCTGCATTCGCTGTATATCTTCTTCTTCCCTATTTCCCATAACTCTTGCCTAAGAGAAGAAAACATCAAGTATCCCATCACGTTCTGGCCTTCCCTCCCTGTGGTTGCCATTAACCCAACCTTCCTTCAATTCTTCCACTAATAATAATAACAACGTAATTATAATAGCAATCGCTTACCAGAGATCAATTATGTAAAGACTTTACATGTATTATCCATCTTGTTTAATTTTCACAACCTCATGAGAAAGCAAAATTATTATTCTTATTTTTACAAATAATGAAATTGATATTCAGAAAAAATTATATAACTTATCTGAGGTCCTACAGCAAGGAAGTTAAAGAGGGAAAGATTTGTGCCCAGGTCTTTGTGATTCCAAGGCCTGTCCTATTCAAATGACTTTGCTGGCCACGACCAAAGAATCAACCACCTTCTTCAAAAAGATGCTGCATGAATCTATATCCTCCACTTTCAGGTACCTCTTATCTATTGTCTTACTGCTGCTGACTTAATTCAGTTGGTCATGATCTCTTGTGTGAATCCAAACACCCTTGCCTCCACCAATCCATCCTCCATATTCCACCAGAATCATCTTTCTAAACAAGAGCTCCAGTTCTGTTACTTCACTCTCTAGATTCTTTAATGGCTCTCAAATATCTGTAAAAAGGAGCAAAATGTTAATATATTTTGGCATTCCAGTTCTGTTGCTCCCTGTGCAATATTTAACATATTACGAAAATTAGCTGGGCCTGGTGGTGGGCGCTTGTAATCCCAGCTACTCCAAAGGCTGAGGCAGGAAAATCACTGGAACCCAGGAGGCAGAGGTTGCAGTGATCCAAGATCGCGCCAGAGCACTCCAGCCTGGGCAACAGAGTAAGACTTGGTTTCAGAAGGAAAAAAAGAAAATTAATGTGTGGCTGCCCTATGATATAAATGTCAATCATAGTTTTCCAAGTTTGTGTTTGACTCTTCTTAATTAGGCTTACACACAATCTAAAAATTATATTGTTTCTTGGATTTGGTTTTACAGAATTTTTTATTTTTTTCATTTCTCTTCTTACGCTATTCTTGGCCTTATTTTACTAATCTTTAACTTCTTAAGTTAAATTCTTTATTTTCATTCTTTGTTATTCAATACTAATGCTATGAGTGTGTTGCCTAGCACCATATCCTGTGAGATTTGATATGCACTTAGTCCATTATTTTCTAAATGTTAGTTTTTATTTGTTCATACAATTAATTGAGGAAGGATATTTTCTATCTTGCAGCAGTTTCCAAGTGGTTTTTATTTAAACCTGTTCTTTTAACTTCTAGAATTTGTACTCTGGTAAAAGAATATGAGCTGTTTAATTTCTACCCATTTGAAATTATTGAGGATTTCTTTATGGCCAGACTATGTTAAATTTTAGTAAATATTCTGTAGACATTGTAAAGGAATATTTCTTTTATTATAAAATCCAATGTTAAATATTTATATATTCAGTCTAATTGTAATGCAAAATTTCATAAAATATAGATTTTGTCTTCATTACCTATGAAAGAATGAAGTGTTTGTTTCATCTCCCATGTAATTTTAAATTCTTTAATTTGTTTTTAAAGCATTTGCTTTATATCACTAGATAATAATACATATAAAATACTATGAATCAAGACTATTATAGCATACTTTCAAATAATAACTTTTATCAGCCTAAACCATTCTTTATCCTATTTACTGTGTTGTGCTTTAAATTGTGGTATTACTTCCATGCCCCTGTTTTCTATTTGTTTGCATATGCCTGAAATGTTTTTTAATACTTTTAGTTTTAATCTTTCTCCACAAACTTTTAGATATAACTCTTAGAAACTGTACAAAGTTGAATTATTTTTAACTCAATTTAGTTTTTCATTTAATAAAATAATTTAAACCGTTTGCATTTATTGTGATAATTGATACATCTACTTTCTTTTTTAATGCTTTTCTTCTTTTCTGTTAGGGAAGCTGAAGAATGAAGATGTTAGCTTACACAATGACAGACCTGCTATGGTTAAAATTTCTTCTTGTCATTTTTTGTGTTAAAAAAGCTTTGGTCTCTGTTCTATTTCCATGGCTCTTGGGCTTTCTGTATCAATTGGATGAGGTCACCTATTAAAAAGTGAAGCTCAATTAATAGAGTAGAGTGCTTTTAACTTTCCCCTGAAGACATGAAAACATATGCAATTTGAGAATTAACCTTATGAGTGCAGAACATGAGAAATAATCAAAGCCAGATAATTTCTACTGAGGCGTCTCCTAAAATCAGAACACTTTGGTTCGTGAGGTTGTGGTAACTCTCAGAAACTTGTGAGAAGAAGATAGAGTAAACATCCCCAAATTCAGGGAGAAAGCTGCCACCTCTGCTAGTATCTCCAGATAAGTTCACCTGTAACACCATCATAAAACTGATATTAAATGTTGGTGTGAAGAGGCCTATATTAGGAGCATATCTTAGGTTTCGAAAAACAGTTTCTTGTGACCTAAATAAGTCTACATCAAAACATACACATTTCAGACAGCCTGGCTGAGTTTACATTATTTTCTTCTCCATATCCAAGTTTGAAGTAATCTGAGATTTTTAGATTATTAACATAAAATAATTTTTACATTATTTCTTTATCTTTACATGTACATTGTATCATAAACATAGTAGCAAGAATTGTTTACACTAAACTTTGTGTTTTACAGTTTTAGTGATTTTCCTCCAATTCTTTAACAGCATGATTTCCCATTCATGGGTTTTATGTTAAATTGATGTTAAACTTTCTCTACAGGTTACTTACATAATTTTTTTTTCTTTTCAGTGAATGTTGACTTTCTGAGCATCTGTATTTCAGAAAATGTCTTTCTTTTGCTTTTGAACATACACACCCATCTTAGCTAGATAAAAATACTTTTAAATCTCAGTATTTTCTCCAACAAAACTATATAATCATTTTTCTAAATCATTTGAATTCCCTAAAAAAGTATGAGATCATTCTGCTGTTTGTTTCTAAATAATCTATTTATTTCCATGCATTGGATGCTCATAGCAAAATCTATTTTAATTTTAAAATTCAAAATAATTTTACCAGGCTATGTCTTAGCATTGCTGTCTTTTTGTTATGTGTTGATAATGCTAACATGGTAAGTCCATCCAACTAACCAAGGTATTTCTTCATACTTAAATTTTTTTTTCCTTTCGTCGTTGACATTGTCTCTCTTCTATCTTCTCTTTCCATCCTCCTAGGATTCCTCCTGGATCTGTCCTTTTCCATTTCATCACTATATTTTTTAATGTATCTTTCCTCTGAGTTTTAAGAAAATTTCTCAAACTCTTACTCTCTTTCAGTTATTCAGTTTTCTGGAGTCATGCTATCCAGTACACTAGTCACTAGCCACATATGACTATTTAAATTTAAACTTAATTTTTTTTTTTTTTAGATGGCGTTTTGCTCTTGTTGCCCAGGCTGGAGTGCAATGGCACGATCTCAGCTCACTACAACCTCAGGCTCCTGGGTTCAAGTGATTCTCCTGCTTCAGCCTACCAAGTAGCTGGAATTACAAGCTTGCACCACCACACTGGCTAATTTTTGTATTTTTAGTAGAGACAGGTTTTGCCATGTTGGCCAGGCTGATCTCAAACTCCTGACTTCAAGTGATCCACCCGCCTCTGCCTCCCAAAGTATTGGGATTACAGGCATGAGCCACCAAGCCTGGCTCAGTCACAGTTTTCAAGTGATCAATAGTGCATGGAGCAAGAGCTGGCTACCAGTGGATAGTGAAGATAGAGAACAGCATTGGCACACTACAACACATTAGTCAAATGCATCCCATGGCCTTTTAAAAAATATTATATTTTCTGTTTATTTATTTTAATTGTGGTCAAATGCACAAAACATAAAATTTGCCACCTTAACTATTTTAAGGTGCATAATTCAGTGACATTTAGTACATTCCCAGTGTTGTACCACCATCATCACTGTCTAGTTCCACATTTAAAGAAAACTCCATATCCATTAAGCAATCACTCTCTGTTCCATGATCCCTCCAACCCCTGGCAACCACCAATCTGCTTTCTGTCTCTGTGGATGTGCCTATTCTGGATATTTCATATCAATGCAAACCATTGTTTTGTGTATGGCTTCTTTCACTTAACATAATGTTTTCAAGGTTCATCTATGTTGTAAGATGAATCACTACTTCATTCCTTTCTTTCTATGGCTGCATAATATTCCATTACACAGAAATACCACATTTTGTTTATTCACTTGTTGATGAACACTCGAGTTTGCTTCACCTTTTGGCTATTGTGGGTAGTGCTACTATGAACATTGATGGACAAGCTTTTGTTTGAACACCTGTTCTTAATTCTTTTGCATGTATTCCTAGGTGCAGAATTGCTGGGTAACATGGTAATTCTATGTTAATTTCTGGAGGAACTGCCAAACTGTTTTCCATAAAGGACATGCCATTTTACATTCTTATCAGTAGTGTATGAGAGTTCCAATTTCTCCACATTCTCACCAACTCTCAATTTTCCTTTTTTAAAAAATTTATAGCCAACCTAGTAGGCATCTGAGTGGTAAGTGATATCCACAAACTATTTTGGTATAGCCCATGGGCTAAGGATTTCTTTTTACATATTTCAAGGTTTGTTAAAAAAATAATAAGACTGTATGTGACCCTCAAAGCCTAGCATATTTACTACTGAGCCCTTTACAGAAAAAGTTTACTTACCCTTGATACAGAGGAACATTGCCACCATTGCAGAAATTTATATTGGACAATGCTCTGGTATTTAATTGTCTAGTTAATGATTCAATTTCAGTTTTAAAGTCCGAAATCTTATATTTTCATCTACCTCTAGCCTTTACTTGTCTTATATTATTTCCTGCTTCCTCACACATTTCAGAAAACTAGTTTCCAGAATGTTGTTGAGGATGCACACTAACTTTTCAGAACTTTTCTCTTCCTTAACTGTTTAACATGAAGACATTTGCTCTAATGATTCAAATGGGCCCCCTTCTTTTGACATTCTTTATCTTTTTATATGCTTGGAGAATTTTCTCTTTGCTCATCTCAAGTACCAGATTGGAGTTGAGATCGAGTTTGGCAAAGACAGTGTGGATCTCTATCTTGTTCTTCATGTTTAGATTTCCTTTTCTTTAACATTGGCAGTTCAAAAGTCCAGTAGCCTGGGACAAGTGGAAATGGGGGTTCAAGTTAGACAAATTTCTTTATTTCACCATCAAGGTGAATGGTTCTCCTCTTTCACCTGAAAGCAGCCAAGAGTTAATTACACAATGTCCACCCTCTTTGACAGGCACAGTTACACAATTGGGAGGCAGCGCTGGGATTGGCAACGTACTCTGCCCAGCCCCCTTGGCAAGAATAAATATGTAGTGGTTGGCATGACCACCCAGGTGATTGATGGGGCCTGGGTGTGCCTCCCTAAATATCTGTGGTCTTCCCTTCCCATCATCCCTGTTGATTGATACTGTTTTTCTCCCAGTTTCTTTTCCAGATCCTTCTTAAGCAAATTCCTGCTTTACATGTGGTTCCTTCTTTAATCCATTCTCCTCTGAACTATATCTATCAGGAACTCTTTGATAATTCTGACATATAAATAACATCTTTCCCTCATTTCCATTGCTGACACACAATGCAATGTGTCATTGTATCCTACTGGTTAAGTAAGAGGGCTACTGGTATTGTCATGAGCTATGCATGCCCACAGTGTCATTTATCCACAAATCTCAACTTATATTTAATCTTTATAGTTTGGGGAGTGTAATTCAGAAAAATGAGGTGTTATCCTGTTATCTATACCTTCAGAAATCCTGGAGGTTAGAAACACGAGGACAGAACCAGATATCTCTAACCGTCTGGCACATGCTTAGCCTGATTCCAAGAAACAGTGCCCGCGAGAAAACCAAAACCTTTAAACAAATAACAGATGTTGCAGATGTTATAAGAGCATTGCATTTTTCTGGTACCCAAATTTCTAGATGGATTATGAAAAGGAATGTGTCTTTCATCTGGATGTTTGACAGCATGTAGATGAAACACCCACTAAGACAGTAGGCACTAAACAAATATATGGTGAAAAATGGCTGGCTGACTGACTTGCTGAAAGACTGGATTTTTTCACTTCTCATCCAGATGTTTTGGCTTCATGGAGGCACTAGCAGGGCCTGCCAAGCCGATTTGTGATCTTTGAGTGAAGAGTGATACATAAGCACAGAGCGTTATACCAACAAATGAGTACAAGGCACCGGTGTGCTCGAAATGAGGTCTCACCAGCTGCAACTAAGGCATGTGACAGACCCTCCGGTCCACTCCCAAGTGCTTCTGACAGACGTGCCCCCCCATTTGCATACATCTTAGCATGCCACATGCTGAAATTGTTAAGTTATTATTAGTGCTGATAATAGAGTCATCACCAGGAATATATTCATATTTCTAATGTTGTCACTGCAGATTGTTTTGCTGTTAAGGAGAAAGCCTATCAGGCATAAATATTTATGCTCGGATGGATGTCAGATTCTTTAATCAGGAACTGGATTGGTCTTCATTGAATCTTGGAGACAAATTTAGGCTCAACATGGATTGTGCAGCTTTTTGCTCTATGTGAGCAGGGCTCTCTCGGTCCATTCCCAGGACTCCTGGGACAGGAACCTCTGTCACATGAGTGGGTAGATTACCTCTTACCAGGTGCTGGGACCTTAGCTGTGTTGAGGAGTGGTCCTTTGGAGGAGACTGACAGGGCTTTATGGGAGTGAATAAAGAAAATGTCCCTTGTCTGCAGGCTGCTTCCCAAAGGCATGGTACAAATAAGACTCATTTCAAGCAGGCACAAGGCTGTCATCTCCATAAAGACTTAGAGCATGTCCTGTGACTACTGTTCTTTCATTGTCTGTCTGGTCTATTGCCTGAAACAGGTGGACCCCACAACATGTGTGGAATAAATAAATATACTGATGAAAAGGGGCTATGGTGGGGAGAATCCACAAAGCTGTTGACTCTCAGCCACGCATATGACACCGTTGTGATTCTGGATATGTGGACCATTCAGGATGACCTTTCATTAAGGACTCAGAGAAGTGGATGCATTATGAGCTCAGACTCTGGAGCCAGACAGCCTGAGTTCAGACCCCAGCTCTCCGACTTTTTAGCTGTGTGTTGTCAGACAGGTCATTCAGTCTCTTTAGCCTCAGCTCTCTTCCCCACAGGGTTGAGCCTCCGTTCTCTTCACAGGATTGCTGTGTATGTTAACTGTGATAACAGTGCTAGCTAACATTCACTGGACTCTTAAAATATACCAGGTACTATTTCAGGTATCTTACACATTCTTTCTCTTTTAATCCTAACAAGAACACCAAGGAAGCAGATCCTAGAATTGGCTCCATTTTGCAGATATGGACATTGTTTGTCAAGTCTTGTGCTCAATGTTGATAATAAAGACATTAAGTAGACACGACCCATAGCTTTGATTTACTCCCAGTCTAGGGGAATCTAGACAGATGGAAAAGAATCCCACCTAGTAGGTAGAGACGTTAGCATAAGCTGGGTAGAGTACAGGAATCCGGATTCTTAGAAAAGGATTTCAGGCAACACCAGGTTTATATAGCTGAGTCAATATCCTGGGCAAGAAGGACTGCAGGGAGGCACCGAACTGTCACAGGATTCAAAGAAGACTGAGTATTTATTAGCAGTAATAGTGAGGCCCTGGAAGCATGCAGTTCAATAAAATAGAAAAACATGTGCATTCAATTTAGACCCTTGAGGCCCAAATGCCAACTTGGCCACTTTCTCACTTAGAATCTCAGTTAGCTGACCTGTGTAATGGACAGAATAATGCCCACCCTAAAGCGTTCAAGTATGTAAAGTGCTAGGCACATAGTAAGTGCTCAATAAATGCAGGCCTCTTTACCTTCCTACTGATGGTACTGGGCTCCTGTGTGATGTGTGGAACAGAGACTTGAGCAACAGATGTCGTTGGATTCAAGGAACAGGATGGAGCAGGCAGGAGCTGGTCTTCTCCTCTGTATGCTCACAAGACATGAAATACCTGGCTACATAGCAGGGGTCACGTGGGATTGTTTTTGTGTATTTGTAAAGGTCTCATTCAAAGCAAGGTGAACTATATGAGGGTTCTGACTACTGTTTTCCCAGCACCAAGTGCAGAACCTCAGTGAAATCCCATTGCTTGAATGAATGGGTAGAGGGAGCAATAGGTGGGCTGACAGATGGGAAGGTGGGTGAGTTAATGAGTGAACCACCAGAGAAAGAATTGGTCTATAGTGTCAATACTCTTCCTAAGAATGTTCTCTCTAAATTGTCACTCTCAGTCCTTCTAAGAAAAGTAAAGGACACCCTTAGGCATCACTCCTTCCACGCTTGATGCCTTTGCTAAGGGTCCTGATACTGGCTTGATTGGATCCACTGGAGGTATCGATGTTAGATGAAGGTCATAGCCTGTATCAGGCCCCAACAATGAGCCCTACACTTTCGTTGTCATTGAGCCTTTTTTTGTAAAACATTTTAGAAACAGCTTCAGAAAGAAACCCATTCTACGTCCTTTCAAGAAAAAATCAAATAAAGCACCAAAAACAAGACCCCCAAGTCACGTCTACAAGTTAGCTGACCTTTGGACTGTTGCAACTCCTGGACCAGCCTATAGCAGGTGGCATGTACCCTCTGATGCCCCAGCCCCACGGCTGGATTATTCAAAGCTGAGCGAGAAAAAATATTCACTGCTTTCTCCTCATTTTCCAGCCCTTTGGTGCTCCCAGATGTTTTAATTACAGAGGAAAGGGAGCAGATGATTCCGGCCATATGTCTCCATTCCACACAAATAAATCTCCTTGCCGTCCCATGCAGCTCTGTGGCACTGCGACTGTCCCACCGAAACTGATGCTGTCGGGTCTAATCACCATCTTCAATCCTTCAGTGAGCATGTTAATTCAGGGAACACGGGCTGGGACTGTTGTCCCACGGAAATGCTCAATCTAGAAACAATTAGACTCACATCACAGCAAGATGCCGCCCCTCCTCTGGGGAGCTGGGTGCTCTTTCAGACTGAGCTGAAAAAAGCCCTCCAGGAGTTGAGTGGGAAAAGCCAGGCAGGGCAGGGTCAGACACCAAGAAATAATTCTTCGTTAAGACTTTGACATCCCTCATAGCACTTAGAAACTCAGACACTGGGCTATTATCTATGGCACACCCAGCTGCAAAAATGCCCTGCCCTCTGAGGAACTTTAAGAAAACTCAGAGGGGATGTTCCAGACATGTAGCTGTAGTATACACACACACACGCACACACACAAATTACAGTGAGCTTTTCTGAGGAAATAGCAAAAGCTGGTAGATATATTTAGCGTTCTGATTCAGTTCCCACTAAATGCTAAATTTGCTTTTAATCTGAGCATCACCACACATAGATTAAGCACAAACTCAGGAAAATTCTATATGGTTTTTGGTTACTGATATAGTTCACTGTTTTCTACAATGCTATAGTACCCAAGAGTAATTATAGAGGAAATTCCAAAGGGGTAAGTATTTTATACTTATACAAATACAGTAATAAAGCACACACATCTTCAGTGTACATCTTGATCAAGTTTTACACATTTTTACACCCATGTAACTACTGCAGAGATCAGAGTATGAATATGACCAGATCCCAAAAACCTTCATCATGTCTTTCCCCAGTCAATATCCACCTTAAAGGCAACAGGTAGTCGGATTAATCTCCATGGATTAGTTTTGCCTGTTTCTGAGTTACACATAAACAGAATCGCATGTTCTTTTGGGGTGGTTTCTAATTTCAACACGTCTGGAGATCTACCTATGTGGTGCTATGTAGCCATAGTTCCCTCTTTCTCATTGCTATATAGCATTTCAATATCTGAACAATAATTGAATTTGTTCTACTGAAGATGGATGTTCCAGTTGGGGCTATTACTATTAAAATTGTCTCTGTGAAATTTTTTGTGTATATACCCTTGATGCAGGGCAGGTGAGCGCCAAAATGGGGTTATACCTACTTTTAGTTACGTGTAGATTAACGGGCAGTTTATGCAGAAATTTCTAGGAAATGTTTGGTAACTTTTGGGTCCTCAGGTCATTGCCCTGAAAAGGGGTGGGAACTCCTGGGTGTTGCCATGGCAATGGTAAACTGACATGGCATGTTGATGGGTGTGTCTTATGGAAAGTGACTTCTGCCCCATCCCTGTTTTAGTTAGTCCTGAATTTGGTCCCTGTCTGAGCCCTGCCTCTGGCGTCAAGTCCCACCTCCTACTTCACCCTCACTTCTTGTGGGCAAATACCCAAGTCTATTATGGTCTCAGTATAGAACAACTAGTCCTTGAGGCCAGGGTCATATGCTCCAATATTACCCCAATCTAATCTCTTACTCATACGGAAGTTAGTTGATCTAACTAAAATATATATTTGCAGGTGCTTTCCACATTGAAAATCCTTCAATAATGCTCCATTGCCCTTGGGGTAAAATCTGAACCTTCCATCCCCTGTAGCCTGGTCTTTTTTCTCTCTGCTGAGCATTCTTCACACTGGCCACACTAAACACTTCTCGATTTGTTTCCTGTCTTCTGCCCTCTCTCTCCTAGCCTTTGCCTGTGTGGTCCCATCAGCCTGGAAACGTGCCTGCTCTTCACTGGCCAATGCTCAGCATTCCTTAAGAATGCAGCATAACAGTCTATCCCCTCAAGAAGCAGCCCCTCAACTTCTTCAACTTCTTGTCAGTTTTTGTCTTTTTTAGTAGCTTCCTTTTTCTATTCTCCTGCTGCTGGTGATTTTAGCTTTGATGCCTTCTATGCCCAACCTGTGCAGATTGGTTTCCTTGAGCTCTTTGCCTATATCTCACTTCAATCATGCAGCTTCATTGAAGTTTGTTGTTCCCACACACTCATGTATTTATTGCATACCTCATTCATGCAGGCATCCATTCAACAAGCTTTTACTCGATATATGAGACTGTCTATTGGCAGCAAGACAGGGGTAGAGTGAGCAGGACCTCCAAGATATGTAAAGTGTAATCTCTGTCCTTGAACTTTTTATAGAAAAGTATAGGATGAGCAGGGCTGGTGGTAGGCAGTGGATAAGGCCTGAAATGAGGTAGATGTGGCTTTGAGTTCTGCACCACAATAGAGTGCTGTGTGACTCCATAAAAAGTCCTTACCATCTCTGAGCTTCAGTGTCTTTAATTGTAAAATGGCTGCAATTTCTGACTCATAACTCTAGGGGGAGAAGTAAATGATAATGAATATGTAGAATGCCCAGGACAATACCAAACATTTGTGAAGTCTAGATTAAAAGTCCTTAATTTGTCCTCATTATAACAGAAAACAAAATAACGAGGGTTCCAGAGAAGAAATGTGAGCTCACAGAAGCAAATTTTTGTTTCGAAGAGATTAGAAACAAACATCAACACCAACAATTAAAACAAACAACAATTTTCTAATAATGGGTGAATGACTTGTTTAAAGTAAAGTCACTGTGCCTATGTAGCTTTGAGTAAGTAAAAGAAGGGGGAAAGTGATGACTCATGGAAAGAGTGAGATAGTAGAGGAAGTCAATTCCTGCCTGACTCTGTGAGTCCTTATAGACGGAGTCTGGCTGGTCAAAGTCACTTCCTATTCCTAACGCAACTTCTCATCTGGAAAAAAAAAAAAAAAATAGGTGGATTTTGTGGGTCAGTTCCCACACACCACTCAGGACAAGCATTCTTGAAGTCAGTGGAAGAGCCAGTTGAGGGAAACCTCGGCTCCCATTGCAAGCACCATTCCTTGAAAGACTGGAGATGATGATTCATTCAATGCAAAGCCCAGAAACTTAACTGTCCCAGGCTGCTCTCCTGGCCCATAGTCTGCATTGCATATGAGCTTGTGCCCTTGGCCTGACTGCAGCCTAGGTGAAGCCTTTGGGTGATTCAGAGGTTTGGGGGATACCAAGAAAAGGGTGACATTAATATAGGTCATTCCTGCCACGATGTAAAATGTTCCTTTATGTATATTCATCAAGGGGCTGAGGGAAGTTTAAGTGGCTTCCCAGGAGCCCAGAAACTAACGTGGAGTTCCACCACTTACTGAGTATGTCCATTTCAGCTACCTATGCAGGAATCTCAGGAATGACCTCTGGATAGGTATATGGTCACTATGGACCTACTGTGAGATAAACTTTGGCCAGGTCTTTATCTATTACCTGATTCTCATATGCCCTACTTGTGACAGGCAGAGAGCCATAATAATGCTTTGAATCTCTGGTATCAATGTCAACTCATACCCTGTGTCCAAGTATCAAGTATCTTTTCTATATTATTCTTCTTCTCTTTTTTTTTTAATTTTTTCGGAGTCTCGCTCTGTCGCCCAGGTTGGAGTGCAGTGGCACGATCTCGGCTCACTGCAAGCTCTGCCTCCCGGGTTCATGCCATTCTCCTGCCTCAGCCTCTCTAGTAGTTGGGACTACAGGTGCGCACCACCACACCTGACTAATTGTTTGTATTTTTAGTAGACACGAGGTTTCACTGTGTTAGCCAAGATGGTCTCCATCTCCTGACCTCGTGATCCACCCACCTTGGCCTCCCAAAGTGCTGGGATTACAGGCGTGAGCCACTGTGCCCTGATCGTGTCCAAGTACCTTTCAAATGTCTCTGTGTTCCCCTGCTTCCCAGAGCACAGTAATCTATGTAAGTACCCATAGATCCCTTTGAGAAGGCCCTGGAGGCATCTTCACTATTGATACTTGTTATAGGGTTCCAGCTGAGGACCTGGCTTCCATCAGTGGGTTTAGCATCTAAAACTGGTTCATTTCCAGAAACTAGGTAAGTGATTACAACTTTTAATTGGAATTGCTGCCCTCAGACTCTTGGTCATCTATTCTTGACATCTTTTGATTTATACGTTGAGTATTAGAGTTGTTAGTTGCCCATCGATCTTTCCCCTAGGGTCACCTTGTTCTATGAACCATCCCCTAACTCTCTGCAAACCAGGCTCCTACAGCTGCCACTCTAACTTTGCCACTCTTTGTGATAATTGCACCCACCTGTTTCTTCTCAACAACACTGGCACTCCTGTCACCAGCATACACATTATTGATTGGGTAACTGGAGTGTCCTTTGGATCCTCCCATGGAACAGGATTAGCTGATGAGTTTCCCAGCCTTATTTAGTATACTCCCTCTAGCATGACCTTTTGCTTTCTTCTTCGAATACTTGTCATGGCAGTTCTAGTATCTCTGGTTTACTTAGAATGGCCATGACTTTTTCCATGTTTCCAAGAACCATTTCAGCAGTGTGTTAGGATCTTCTCCTGGAGTCCTTGGCAAGATGTTAAATCCTGTATCATAGGCATGTGTTCGTATCTCAATAAAATCTCCTATATTCAACTTTATGTTTCTCTTACTTGAGGCAGCACCCTTAGGATCCAGTCCCATGCATGTCTTCTAAGACCTGCTGATAAGCATTGGTTTGGTCCTGTAGCCCTTTTGACATTTCCTCCCTTAGCATAGCAGGATCAGAATTTCCTTCCCTGTTCAGTTATGTTGTAATTTGAACATAGTTACTCATGTGATGGCAAGAAAAAGTGGTAGGGGTAGAATCTGTAGGTGGTGTATGTTATCTTGCAACACAAAAAGGCCTCTGAATCATCTTCAAGCATAAGGAAGCACTAGATTTCAAGAAGGGGGAGTGAACCACTTCTGTGAGGTCAGTAGGTTCCAGCAGCTCTGAATTTTTTAGGTTTTCAAGTGTGTCAACTCAGTTGTTCTTATTTCAAGTCTCAAGATCCCAGTGATGTTGTTAAAAACAAACATCAACACCAAAAATTAAAACAAACAAACCAGGGCCCTAACTTGGCATGGTAAATATGCTAGGGTTAAGAATTTAGCCTTCTTTGAAGATCTACAACCCTTATATTCTAGACCTGATTTTCAGCCCTTTCTGCCCACAAGTTGCAGAAGATGATAGGTTTTTTTTTGTTTTGTTTTGTTTCTTTTTCATGTGTGCCAAGGAGGCCCTCTGACTTTCACACTTCATGTTATATTGGCGACTAGTCACCCTCAGGCTTTTAAAGTCTCTTTTTAATGCATTGATTGCCCCAGCAAGAGCCATCCTATTCCATTGTCCTTACAAATTATTGCATCCCTTGAATGTTTTAAAATCTGGAGGTATTGCAATCACCAGTGTGTTTTCTTCTACCAGTATCCCGTCACAGTTCTTCACTGGTACATTTTAACTCTTGCACCACTACTTCTTTCTAGGGATAGTCAGTACTTCCCCTACCATCACTGATATTGATGGTTGGCTAGTGGGTAATCCAGCTCCAAAATCCCATTTCAGAGTCTGATTCCTTAGCCATTTCTGGCCCCAATTGTCTTTTGTCTTAGGTTGGGTTACCTGGGAAACTGACTTTGAGATGAGGATTTGCATGCAGATTAGAAAGTGCCCTTAGGAACAACATTGTTTGGAGAATGTAAGAAGCAGAATTGGGCAGAAGGAAAAGGTGGATTAGATCATGGTACAGTTACAGTAAAGGCCTCAGTTGACTTTTCACAGGGACCTCTGGAGCTGGGATGGACTTTTAGAATTGTTTCCTATTTAGGCAAGATCTTTGTACCTCCACATTGACCAGTTATTGGATGTAAGATGCCCCTTCCTAGAGCAAGGCAACTACCTTTGGCCAAAGGAAATTCCCCCAGAAGAAATAATCTATGAGACATCAGCAGCCAACCCTCAGCAGCTGGGAATCTGAATGCTTCATCTGTGAAGGAGCAAGCTAGGCAGCACATGACAGAATCCACTACAACAAGCACATGGATGCAAACTGTAGGAGACATTCCACAAAGACAATAACTATACTATGAATGTCTTATTAAATTATTAAATGTTACATAATCTCTCAAAATATGTATCTTTTGTGGGTGAGGATTCACTATTATGGATTAAGGACGAAGAATTACAAATTGAACTTAAGCAGAAAAATACTGAGAGGACACAGAATATTTGTTATGTGACATGTCTTTGAATTAATTCATTCAACAATTTTTGAATGAGAGACTACAATAATCCAGATACTGTAGATAAAACAGAGAGCAAAATAAGAAAGTTGCCGCCCATCAAGAGAAAACAGGAAATTAACAAACCACATATCAGTAAGTGAGATAATTTCAAGTAGCAATAAATGCTTTGAAGTTAATAACGCAGAGCAATTGGATAGGTGATGGAAAGGATAGGCTGCCTTCCATAGAGTGCCCAGAGAAGGCCTCCTAGGAGAACAATGTTTTTAGGCTGCTAAGTGACAAGAAGGCACCAACCACGTGAGAATCTTAGGTAAGGGTATTCCAGGTAGAGGGAATTGAAGCTGCAAAGTCCTTGAGGCAAAAATGAGCTTTTACATGTTGGAGGAATGCATAATCTGAGCCTCTTAAAGACCTATCACCTGAGGTCAGGAGTTTGAGACCAGCCTGGCTAACATGATGAAACCATGCCTCTACTAAAAATACAAAAATTAGCCGGGCATGGTGGCACATACCTGTAATTCCAGCTACTCAGGAGGCTGAGGCAGGAGAATCGCTTGAACCCAGGAGGCAGAGGTTGCAGTGAGCCGAGATCCTCCCACTGCACTCCAGCCTGGGTGACAGAAAGAGAGCTGTCTCAAAAAAAAGAAAAAAGAAAAAAGGAACTGTGATCATCTTGAGGACAGAGCCTGGTTAGCTAAACCCTCGTTTATTCACAGAGTTTTCTGCATAACAAAAAGATCACGGACTATGAAGATATTAGTCCCAACTACTGGGGGTATAATGTGGTGCTGGGAGGTTTAAAGAGTGAGTGATGTGTGAAAGTAGCCAAGGGGGAGCTAGGACTTGAAGAATAGGCAGGTGAGTACATGGCCTTGGGAATCGATGCACTCAGCAGAGAAATTAGCATAGGCAAAGGCACAGTGTAAGCAGAAATTGTGGAAGGTGGCCATGAGCAGTTTCTTTAGGCTGGAATGTAGGATGAGAGAACTGACCCAGTATGAAATTAGGCTCAAAGGTACTTAGGAACCATGAAATTCAGATTAACCAGGGCTTGCTTTTTGCTGTAGACATTGTGAAGCCACTGACAATTTTAAAGCATGAGATAATATAATTCAAGGTCTTTAAGAAGACAGATCTATCTTCACAAGCTCTGTGCTGTGAAGGAGGAAAGACACAAATGGAAAAAATAAAGACTGATAATAGCCCAGGTGAGATAAGGAAATAAATTCCATGTATTTGTTATTTATTGCAATATAACAAATTATTGCAAACTTAGTAGCTTCAAATAACACAAATTTATCATCTTATGATTTTCATGAATAGCTTGGCACATTTTGGTTGAGTCCTCTGCTCAGAGGCTCACAAGGCTAGAAGAGGTCAAGGTGCCAGCATGCTGTATCCTCATCTGGAGGTACAGCTGGACTTCCAAGCTCCCTCAGGTCAATGGAAGAATTCACTTCATTATGGTTGTAGGACTGAGGTGTCTTCTTGCCAGGATCCAGCTGGAGACCATTTCAGCTCCTAGGGGACACTTGCAAGTTCTGGCCACGTCTCTGTCTCCACAATTTGGTCACTTCTTTCTCCAAGGCCAACAAGGGGAGCATTTGCTGTTGTTTCAAATCTCTATGATTTTGTCTTGGAGCTCTAGACCCTTTTTAAAAAGGGTTCAGTTGATTTGATCGGGCCCACCACACTCAAGGGGAGAGAATTGTACAGGACCTACACCCCGAAAGATGGGAATCATGGGAGCCATCTTAGCATTGTGCCTATCGCATTCATAAATCCAGTGATTGTTTTCTCTCTATTCTCTCTCTGACCCTTTAGTGACTTTCTTCCAAGCAGAATAGCACTCCTGAGCTGTGAGATCAGAGATGTCTATAGAAGTTTCATTTGATGAAGTCTAAAAGGTGGTCACAAGGGCTCTTCTCTTCTGAAACATCCAAATTCATCTTGTCCCAGGTTATGTCCCACCCCTTAGCAGTCTTCTTCCCAGACAGTACAATGGAAATATTCAAAAACGTAATTTTCATTCTTGCCAAAGGCCTGATTCTTCATATCACAATCTCTTTCAAGTTGCCAGATTTATTAAAGTTCCTTCCTCTCTGTTGCAAGTTAATTTACTTCTCATCTGCAGAAGAAATACAAAGAGGGTTTGTCTAAGAAGGTCCCTCCCAGGGACTTAGGGGACAATAAATATGTGGAGAAGTGACCCAAAAAGCCGTGTGTTGTGGGAGCACAGCCCCCTGTCTTGAGCCAGCCTAGAAGGTTGGTGCAGCAGTGGGCCCTGTCTTAACAAACAAGGGAGCAGGGGTGGGGTTGTGAGCCTCTGCTCTCTGGGACAGTCTTTCCTTCAGTCCCCAACTCACTGCCTCCACGGTTTTCTGAATACATTAAAGAAAATGTATGGTTGCAAGAACCTGGAATTCAACAGCTCATAACTACAATTAACCACCATTAATTAATGGCTGCAAGATAAATGAGCCATGCGATCCATTTATTCCTGGGTTGTAAGAATTTAAATTCACAGTGGGATGCAAGCCCATTTTTCACCAATGTGAATTTAAAACAAGTTTGAGTCAGGGCTGCATGCTGCAGGAGGCAGACTACTATTTCCTCTCTGTGTAGTTCACAGTTTTGGTCTATGAACTGGCAAGAGGCCTACAGAAGCAAAGAATTCCCATGCACAACAGAATTAGAGAGTAGGGACTGGTATTCGAGCACATGACTCCCCAGAGTCAGGGGAATTACTATGTAATGAGACTGACTTTGCACCAGGCATTGTGCTGGGAAACATCCAGGGAGTACTTGATGTTAATCTTCACTGTAACTCCGTAGGGACATTATTATCCGTACTTTACATTCAAGGAAATTGATGCTCAGAGAGGTTAAGAATTTCTGTAGAAACAAAGTTTGGCTTCCTCATTCCAAGACTTCCTCCAGAATACTCCCAAGGGGTGCCTTTGGGTGTCCTTACCCCCCAATTTTCACATATCCCCTACGGACTGTGTCCTCATCCACAAAAACTTCCCAAATAGTAACTAAATATTCTCCTATCTCTTAAATTTTCAAACCATCAACTGGACATCGATAAGATTCAGAAGATAAGAAAAACAGGCAAAGAATTTAATATTAATAAAAAATTAAACAGGGTTCTTCTCTTCTCCCCAAGATGTTTATTAATTAAACAGAGAAAAATACTATTGTAGAAACCTAGTAGTTGGTCATCATCTTCACCAAGTGGTCCAAACTCAACATCACCAGTGATAGGATATGTTAACATCATGCACCTCCTGATACAAAAAGAGCCAAAACTTCTGTGGTATGCATGCCGAAAATGCCCAACCTCAATCTAGTCAGGAGCGGGGGAAATCAGATAAACCCGAGCTGAAGGGCATTCTTCAAAATAACCAACCAATATGTTTCAAAAGTGTCAAGTCATGAAGACAAGGTAAGACTAAGAAATCATTAAAGATCAGAGAAGACCAAGGAGACATAACAAGTAAATGCAATGTGGGGTCCTGGATGGGATCCTGCAATAGATAAAAAACATAAGTAGAAAAACTGCTGAAATTCAAATAAGGTCTGTAGCTTAGTTACTTTGCAATATAATACAATTATTGTACTATAGGAACAGTGTCTTAATTTGTCTTGTATTGCTATAACAGAATACCTGAGACTGGGTCATTTATAAAGAGAAGAGGTTTATTCGACACACGATTCTGGTGGGTGTAAAGTCCAGGACTGAACAGCTGCATCTGGGCAGGTGCCTCAGGCTGCTTCCACTCAAGGTGGAAAGCAGAAGGAGAGTGGATATGTGTGTGTGCAGAGGCCACATGGTGAGAGAGGAAGCAAGAGAGCAAAACTGAGGAAGCTAGGCTGTTTTTACAACCTACGCTGTCAGGAACTAACTCACTTCTGCAAGAGTGAGAACTCATTCACCCAGGTTGTAGGCCATTAATCTATCCCTGAGGGATCTACCCCCATGACCCAAATACTTCTCATTAGGCCTCACCCTCCAATGCTGCCAATATTGGGCATCAACTTTCAATTCTGGTCAATTTTTAAGCTTTGACAGGGACAAACCAAACCATAGAAGACAGTATTATCGTACTGTATCGAAGTTAATTTTCTGGTTTTGATTTATTGTACTATGGTTACTCAAGATATCAACATGAAGAGTAGCTGAGTGAAAGGTATATAGAAACTCTACCATTTTTGCAATTTTTCAAAATGTAAATATTTTCAAAAGTGAAATGGCAACTTGAAACAAAATTTTAAGTAATGACCAACCTGAAATTTTTGTGAAAAAATTACAAACTTTATGCATAGGTGTGAAGAAACCACTCTATTTTTTAAAATTTTTTATTACACTTTAAGTTCTGGGATACATGTACAGAACGTGCAGGTTTGTTACATAGGTATACACGTGCCATGGTGGTTTGCTGCACCCATCAACCCATCATCTACATTAGTATTTCTCCTAATGCTATCCCTCCCCTACTCCCCCACTTCCCAACAGGCACTGGTGGAAATCACTCTATTTTAAAAATATTTCATTCAGCTAAATTTGCTAAAAGATAAGAAAGAAATATGTTCTATTGATTCACAAAATAGTTTGAAATAAATGTAAATACTATTTGAGAACTGCTGTTTGTGGGAGCAGCATAGAGTTAGTAAATAATGCATGATCCTGTCCATCGTAACATGGCACTCACATGGTGCTATTCTGCTTGGAAGAAAGTCACTAAAGGGTCAGAGAGAGAATAGAGAGAAAACAATATATTAAACCCTTCTGACATGAGAGAAGAAGAGAGTAAAGAAAAAGATAGTCTGAGATCTCTGCTATGAGAAATAGAATTTGCACACTTTATCTACTATCTAATTAGGCAACTCTGTCAGATGGCATTTTAATTGTTCATTTTTGCGCAGTATATCATGGAACACAAATAGAAAAAATAATCTAAATGTTGACATTTTTGAAGCTAAAGTCAAGGAAACAGAGAAGTAAGGTCATTTTTTTAATCTTGCAGGGTTAGAGAAGCATGAGCAAATTAATAGACAATGAGGAAGAAGCAGGTACAAGAGAAGGGGGAAGGTAAGATACACACAAGATGAGCTATAATTATAAAACCAGACCCAGACTTACAAGAGTTCAGCCATTTGCACTTAAATTCTCACAGGACCAGAAGGACTGAGATCACAAGCAAAAAAATTAACAGCTACTTCCTAACCTAACCAGGTTTGGACGGAATCATTTGTCTGCTCTGCACTGGAGGGTTGATGTGCAGAGGAGTCAGTACAGCTGGAGGATCAGAGATGGCTGCAGTTTTCACCTGCTCATGCCTGGTCCCATAGGACAGGTGTTACCCCAGTTGCTAGCCTGAAACTCCCTTCACAGGCCTGCCAGCCCCTTTTCAGTTCTGGGGTGCCTTCCCATTGTGCATTGCCTCCTGTGACCTCCTCTGTGTTGTATCTGAATGGTACCTTGCACCTGGACAACATAGGAGTGCTGTGATTGTTATACTCTAGCGAGCTTCAAAGACCTCCCAAATATAGACATTCAGGCTGCTTCCTCAGGAGTGGACCCTAATGGCTTCTCTTGATTTTCCCAAAGCTACGTTCAAATTGTCATATCCACTAAATGGATACGTGTAACAAGTGCCACACCTCTGTTCTACAGGGGAGAGTTTGCTATATGTGTTTAAATGCCTGGCCCAGCATGTTTTCCATTGCCCTTTGATCTCCTTTCTAGTTCAATCGCAGTTAGCAATAACATACCTTGACAAGAGTAAAAATCCAAAACGGATGAATATCTTGACAAGGCTGGTAAACATTTCTGTTTGAAAGCTGATTGCCCTATAAACTTGTACCTGGAAACGTTTGTAGGTCATTTTGCCATCTATGAAAATTGCACTCAATATAATCATTTTAAAACAAAACAAAAAATTATAAAAGCACCATGTTGAAGATGTTTATTTCTTTCCTTCCTTCCTTCCTTCCTTCCTTTCTCTCTCTCTCTCCTTCCTTCCTTCCTTCCTTTCTTTCTCTCTCTCCTTCCTTCCTTCCTTCCTTCCTTCCTTCCTTCCATCCATCCATCCTTTTTTTTTTTCTTTTCTAGACGGAGTTTTGCTCTTGCTGCCAAGGCTGGAGTGCAATGCTGTGATCTCGGCTCACTGCAATCTCCACCTCCCGGGTTCAAGCAATTCTCCTGCCTCAGCCTCCTGAGTAGCTGGGATTACAGGCATGCACCACCACGCCTGGCTAATTTTTGTATTTTTGGTATAGATGGAGTTTCACCATATAGGCCAGGCTGGTCTTGAACTCCTGACCTCATGATCTGCCCACCTCAGTCTCCCAAAGTGCTGGGACTACAGAAGATGTTTATGTCTGTGTTAGTTTAATGTATATTATTAAAAATAATTGTAAATACCATAAATACCTAATAATAGAGACATGGTTAAGTAAATAAAATTACATCCACTTGATGGAATAGTATGCCGCCAATCAAAATGTCTGTTAGAAATACAACAAAGAAAGTCAACATTTGTTTAGAATATAATGTTAAGTGAATCAAGCAAAATATAAAATTATATGGACACTATAAGTAACACTGGAAAAGTTATGTCTATATATGGACAAGGTCTGCGGTAAATATGAAAAATGGAAACAGCTTTATTTGGGGGTTTTGTTATTGTCATTGTAATTCTGTTGCTCAGTAAACACAGAATTTGTAAAAGGAAAAAGAATTCAACAATGAGGCAATTTTCAAGGGAGGGACACACTTATTTTGAGTACCTCTTCAGTGTTTTATTCTCGGGGGAAAATATTACATTTGGGAGAACGGATCACATTAGAATGGTGAATAAAAAGTCTAAAGAAGAACCCCAGGTTTGCCCCTTCAAGACAGTATTCCCAAATACTACAGCACGAGGTTTCCCTGCAGTACTCTCCACACCAGTGCATTTGGTGAACAAGAAAAGGGACCTAAGAGAGGTGGGGAGTGAAAGGATGTGTCTGAATCACCCAGGGAGCTTTTGAATAAACACAGAGGCCTATCCCTCCCACCACTGGAGATTCTGGAGCCAGTCCCTGAACTTGAGAATAGCTCTCCAATAATCCAGTCCCCTCCTGATCTTCTACCTCTACCTTCTTCTACCTGAGGAAGGTAGACCTGGCTGCAGGTCTGTAATCTTCTATCATTGCATTCACTTTATGCAAAGCCTGGTCACAAAGGGCAAGTGTGGAATGCAAAGCAAGGCCCATTTCTGCCTCTGGGAGCATCACCATTTGCCCAAGAGAAGGAAGGATCCAGTGTTCTCTTGGCATTTGCTCATTCTTATGCCTATACCTTAAAGGAGTGCTTGTGGAGCAAACTTTGAGAGAATGATGGGTGCCACCTTCCCTTTGCTTAAGCCTGAATGGGTGAGAAAAAGTCCAAGCATTTACAGTTAGAGAAATTAAAATCTGGCTCTTCTCAGCATGTGACCTTAAGATTCAGGAAGCACAGAGAAGTCATTTATTTTTAAAAGAAAAAATAACATCAGATATTCTGTCTCTTAACTAGTTGCCCAGTTTTAATGTTCCTGTCACATTGCATTCTTCCACACCTTTGTATAAGCTGTTCCCTGTTTGTGGATGATTTCATCCCACTTTGCCTAGGAAGCTAATGTTTTTTTTTCTTGGAAAAGTGAGTATTATTATTGTCATCTTACTTATGACCAAATTGAAGTTAAATAGCTTGGTTGAGTTTACACAGCTAGAGAACTGCAGAGTTAAGATTCACACACAGGTCTGCTTGACTTAAAACCTCAACTCCATTCTATCAGGCCATGTACCATTCAGACAACAGGCGTATACATCCTAGCTCTTCCCTGCTGGGCTGTGAATCTACATCATGAAGCTGATGTCTGTTGAATGAATGCATATTAAAGCTACTTAGCTGCATTCACATATATTCATAGCCTCACTCATAACAGTCTAATTCAAAAGCACCCCTATTATTCTCATCATAGAATGAGGTTCGTGCTGTGGCAGAAAGAACATGTTTAAGTCTGTCCATCATGATCATGAGTTCTAGCACTCACATACAAGCTACGAATCAGGCTGACTTTCTTTCTCCTCTCAGCAAAATGAAGAGACCATAGCTTCAAAATATTCAAATATCCTGGAAGGAAAAGTATGCCAGTTGCAAATATTTCTTCATTTATCTCATAAAATATGTATTTCCAAGTGCAGAAAGATAATTGAACACAACCTTTTCTAATGCAAGAACAGACCTGCTGGCAGGAGGAAAGACCTTCATGAATGTTATGCAGATCACAATGGAGAGAAAGCAAGGAGCCCTTTGCAACAATTCTGATCCAGACGCTTACCTGGACACCCCACTGTTAACCCAGCCAGTCCACAGGCATAGCAGACAACATGAGTGCAGAGGAAAGGTCCAGGCACTGCCAGTGGTGTTCTGGTAAACATTTGACAGTCAGATCTCCTGGGAAGGAGTGGGAAAGGTATGGCCTGATTTAAAGCATTGGTCAGTGTTCATGGTGTAAATATTTCCAACACAGCCATTTTCAAGCTACCAATGTAACACGGACTAATTTGCATAATTCCTGAAAAGTTAACAATAGGCTCTTGTGAGCTGGTACAAGCCAGCTCCTGCACCACACTGAGTATTGCTACCTCTTTCATGGCAACTTTTTAAGATTAGGACTCTTGGGGTATAAAGAGTTCATCAAAATGTGATTCTAGAAATTCTCTTTAAATTGTATAAGCCAGGTCAGCATTACAGAACCTTTTTAAAACACACAAGTATCATTGACTCAACCATCACACAGTTCAAAAGCAAAAAACAAATAACCTTATTTTAAAATGAGCAAAGGATCTGAACAGGCACTTTCCAAAAAAAAAACACATGAAAATGGCCAATAGATGTACGAAAAGGTACTCAGCATCACTAATCATCAGGGAAATGCAAGTCAAAACCACAATGAGAAGCCACCTGCTGGGATGGCTTCTTACCAAGAAGATAAGAGAAAACAAGTGTTAGCAAGGATGTAGGGAAAAGAGGATCTTTTCAAACTGCTGGTGGGAATGCAAATTAGTCCAGTCATTATGGAAAACAGTATGGAGGTTCCTCAAAAAATTAAAACTTGAACTACCATATGACCAGCAATCCCTCTGATGGGCATAGACCCAAAGGAAATGAAATCGGCACCTTGTAGATATCTTTGTTCCTATGCTCATTCTAGCATTATTCACAATAGCTAAGATGTGGAAACAACCTAATAAACAAATTAACCTGTGTTTGAATCAACAAAGAAAATGTGTGTATGTGTTTATAACCTTCATATATAAAACAGAATATTATTTGACTTATAAAAAGGGAGATACTGCCACTTGCAAAAACACACAAATGATCCTGGAGTAAAACAGGCTAAGAGAAATTGGCCGGGCACAGAAAGACTGCATGATCTCACTTATGTGGAATCTAAAAAAAGTTGAATACATAGAAATCGAGAATACATAGAAACAGAGACGAGAATGATGTTTACCAGGGGCAGGGAGGAGGAGAAAATGGGGAGATATGAGTCAAAGAGTCCAAGTCTGCAGTGATGTGGAATGATTAAGTCTATAGATGTAACATACAGCATGCAGATTCTGTTAATAATATCGTATTGTATACTGAAAATCTGCTAAGAGGGTAGATTTTAGGTACTCTTCCTACACACACC
Organism: Rhinopithecus bieti; assembly: GCF_001698545.2. NCBI lineage: Eukaryota > Metazoa > Chordata > Mammalia > Primates > Cercopithecidae > Rhinopithecus > Rhinopithecus bieti. Next base: position 2,942,604 of record NW_016819573.1, on the reverse strand, counting down.
AGAACTTACCTATGTGAGGTGATGGATACATGGATATGTCAGTTTGCTTGACTGTAGTAATCATTTTACCATACGTGTATTATATATATCAAAACATCACATTGCGCACCTTAAATATATAAAAGAATAAATAAATATAATATCATTGGCCTAGTGAAACACATGCTACATATCCATAAAATACAATGTTAAAGATATAAATACATATTTATCTATATTTTTATATCATTCTCTATAAAGGGGATTTTAGTGACTTTTGAATCAGTATTAAACTTTATATACTCTCTCTTTCTTCTCCTGAATATGATGTTTCCTAGTGAGGAGAGCAGAAAAAAAAAAACACCCAAAAGAGAAAAAGGGAGGATGATAGAACATTTACCAGTTTGTGATACTAGCTGGCAAACGATAACTTTTGGGTGGCACCATATGCCCACCACCTCTGAGCTCTCAGGCTGAAGGAGAAGATAGGAAGCCTGAAGCAGGAAGAATCCAGTAAGATTAATTTGCAGGCATTTGAATAGCATTTCGCTCATCCACTCTTTCTTATTTCACAAATTCATTAAGTCTAATACATGGAGAAAAAAAATGGAAGAAGAGTTTCAACCTAAATTAAGTTGTTTTCCTCTTTCTTTTCCCGTAATCAATGGACCGTTTCATTTTTTGGCCCAAGTATCTGCCTGGCTTCTACCTCTCCTTAGCAGCTCTTTACATTTTTCTTCAGGGAATGAGTCTTGGGACAGGTCTCAAAACTTAATGGAGTGGAGTAATGAAATCATTTTAGAGCTTACTATAAAAGGCAAACATGGTCTTAAAGACTCAGTAGTGGATTTAGAATTTAAAGATGTAGCCAGATCTTACAAATCCTACTGGGTTTCCAATATGGTGCTAGGCACTGAGTACCTTACCCAGGAGGCATAGATAAACTACTTGCACACACCTCACTGTTCAAATTACTGTCCCCTGAAATGAGGATTTGTGCACAAGTGATTTATGAAGGACGTGCTCCCAGGAGAAACTGGGCAGGGAAGGGGGAAGGAGGAAAGAAAGGAGGGGTTGTGAGCAAAGTCAGACAGGGGTACATTTCATGCCAAGTCCAGCGCCTGACCCACGGGAAACTCTAGAGGGTAAGTTACCCCCATAGTTGTCATCGTCATCCATACCCCACGCAAGGAAGCTTTTAAACTCCTGCATCCCCTTAGTCATTGGTTAAGGGCCACCCTGGAGGGTGTGAATTCCAAGGCACTTTGGACTCATCTCAGTGTGGGCACAGGGTTCCACAGGCAAAGGCATTCCTTTGGGAAACACCTGCAGGTGCGGCTGTTTGAAGGGAAAGCATGCTGGAGAAAGAGTGTGCAGAAAGTGGCAAAGAAGGTCTTCCCAGAGTGCAGACTCAAACCCCATCATTGTAAGAGAATGAGGAATGAATGAACAATGAATAATAAGAGAATAGAGAGAACTTGGGAATCTAGAAATACATGTTCCATCTAAAAGCATTCACAGGCATTAAATAAAAGCATCTAGATTTAGCACAGGCCATCCCTTTGTGGCTATCCTTGCAGGACGCATTTCCCTTAGCAGGGTTTCTATGCTCTCAGGAGAGATGTAGCAGTCACCTTACGGCATCTTGAATAAACCACCCACCCATCTTATTTGGCTCTGGCCCCTGGGATGCCCCCATTTTCACCTCTCCTTCTCTGTCCCATTAAGTGAACAAGTGAAAAGTGATCAGCCAACATCACCATCACCATAGATTTACCCACTCAGGACACACAAAACATCAAACGTGTTGAAAAATTGTTTGTACGTAGGTGTGTGTTCATAGCATTGTCCCCAGAATCCCTTTTTAAATATCACACTTTCCTTGGCTCCCTTCATAAACTGGATGCCCATGAAGATTAGGGCAACTGTGTTCCAGTTCTGATTAGAGCAACAACATCTCCTATCACCTGACCATAAACACCTGAAAAGGCCTGCTGGTGGGAAGCTTAAAGACACCACCACCTCATTGCACAAGGCCCGCAGTCACTTAGGAATCCTCTGATTGGATCAGAACATCCACAGGGGATAGTGTCTATACATGGAAGAATTCACATTTTTCTACAGGGATCAGCAGACTAGAGCCCACAGACCAAATCCACCTGCTGCCAGCTTCTATAAATAAAGTTTTTCAGAAAGCAGCCATGCACATTTGTTTACATATTGTATAAAGCTATTTTCACACTACAACAACAAAGTGGAGATATTGTAATAGAGACTGAATGACCTGCAAAGCCTAAAATATTTAATAGCTGGTTCTTTACAGAAAAGAGTTTGCTGAGTCCTGTTATACTAAGTCCAACAGCACTCAGAGACAAATATTTAAGATGTTTGTAAACTGTGAAACAGTTTCTCAATTTGCCTTTTACCCAAGGCTTCAGAAGGAGTGAATGAGAACCTATAGGAGAGATGCCATGTGGAAGAAGTCAGATTCTCAAATCGTAGGCATGACAAAGTGCAAGCTTTGCTCAGAGACCAAGTAAAAGAGTAACAGTTCTCCAGGGGGCTGCAGGAGATCCAATGTCCTCACATTACCAGAGACATGTATGTAGTCTAAATGTTCTCCTTGATGATATTAAGACTGAGCTTCTGAAGGTCAGAGGGTGTGAACAAGGTCTGGCACAGAATGGGTGCTCCAAAAATGGATCCTGGAAGGAAGGAAGGAAGGAAGGAAGGAAGGAAGGAAGGAAGGAAGGAAAAGAGGATGGAGGGAGGGAAAGAGAAGGAGGAAAGGAGGAAGGGAAAGCTAGAGAAAAAGAGAAAGAAAGAGGGCAGAAAGAAAATGAAAATAAAATTGGGTTGTTTTTAGCTGCCTTGCTGTTGTAACACTGTGGCTCGCCAGGCTCAGCATGGAGAGATACCCATTCGAGGATGCAGGATAACAACAAAACAGCGTTCAGAACTGTGAAAGCCTTTTTGCCTTTACTTCTCACACTTCTCAGCAAAAGAAGTTTCTCTTCTCCGCAATGCTTCTTAAAATTTCCCTTTGAGTCTCACAGATCCTCAGACCTCACACACGGCAGCTGCAATCTGGCTCTCTAAGCAATCTTCTCCATCCCTGACAATCTCCTCCCCACACTCTACCTTTGCCTTTTGTCCTTTTCTCCTGACACTAAGTAACAAACCCCAAACCCTGCCCTGCTTGACAGGAGGCTCCTGAGAGGTCAGAGGATGAGGGAAGATCCACGTGTCAAGTCAGAATCCTCTTTAGGGAGCAAGGGAAACATACAAGTCTCCAAGCACAACAGGGTTCACAGTTATGTCCTGTAAGCACTGCTTCTACACAAGGAAATTTCCATCGGATGGAAAGGGCTAATAGCAGAGACACAGGGGACAGACTTCCAAGGCTCAAACCTAGCTCTGCCACTTCCTAGCGGTAGGAACATGGGCTGTTTGACTTAATCTCTTTGTACTTCAGCTTCTTCATCTGTAAAATGGGAGTTATAATAACAGTATTGATCTTATGGGCTTGTTATAGGGTTAAATGAGTTTATTCTTATAAAGCATTTAGATCATAAGGAACATGGAACCATCTCTAGATACATGTTTGTTAAATAAAATTTAATCTTGGCAGTCTAATAGATCTTTTCCCTGAGGTCAGGCTTGCTGGAATGGAAAGTTAAAAAAAAAGATAGAAATGAGAAAAGAAAACAGTAAAATATTCCAAAGCTATTGATATCTTCTAAGAAAAAAAATATGTACAAAGGAAAAAAATAGAATGCTAACATAGCGTAGTAAAACTTAATGGGGTAGAGTAATGATATTATTTTAGAGCTTACTAAAAAGCAAACATGGTCTTAAAGATTCAGTAATGGTTTTTAAATTGAAAAATGTACCCACATCCTGTGAATCCTACTGTATTTTCCCATACATTTGCTAGGCATTAAGTATAATACCTGCCCTGGGAGGTATATACAGACCAGTCGAGCACATATCTTTATCGAAGTAACTGTTTGCTGAGTTGACTTCTGCCGCTACAAAATACCTGGGGATGGGTAAGGCCCTAGGGGATCGGCTAGGGAGCTGGGGGATGTCACATTATTAATGAACAAGGTAAGCTGTTACTCACCAATACTAACTATGAGTGAGTGCTGCAAAGCTACTGAAAACTCTGCAGCAACTTCCCAGTGCATATATAAGCCCTTCATGATCAGCCCAAAATCTCCCCTTCCATCCCATCTTTTACCACTCTCTGCTGTCCCTTGTTAGCTCTGTCCCTACTGGACTTGTCCCTACAGCACTGGGGCTCCTTCACCCCTCTGGGCCTCTGCACACACGATCCTTTTAGCCTGGAGCTCCTTTCCCCTCCAGCAGCTCCCTCTCCCCCTGAAGGCTTCAGCCTTTTCGGACTGCCCTGGCTGTTCTGGGTATCCTGCCATTCTTGTCCAAGTCCTTTGTTTACTTCCTTCATTTAAGTTACTGCAATTTGTAACTACACATGTTCTTGTTTAACTTTTTAAAAAATGTTTGCTGTTGTCTGTCTCGCTCCACTAAAATGTGTCTCCCAAGAGAGATGGTATCATGTCTGCTTTATTCTTAGAGGTATCCTAAGCCCTGTTTTTTGTTTTTTTTTTTGAGACGGAGTCTCGCTCTGTTGCCCAGGCTAGAGTGCAGTGGCCGGATCTCAGCTCACTGCAAGCTCCGCCTCCCGGGTTCACACCGTTCTCCTGCCTCAGCCTCCCGAGTAGCTGGGACTACAGGCACCCGCCACCTCGCCCGGCTAGTTTTTTGTATTTTTTAGTAGAGACGGGGTTTCACCGTGTTAGCCAGGATGGTCTTGATCTCCTGACCTCATGATCTGCCCGTCTTGGCCTCCCAAAGTGCTGGGATTACAGGCTTCCTAAGCCCTTTTTATAGTGTCTGACGGTGGTAGGGGCTCAATAAATACCCATTGAGTGACGGAAAGACTAAATTGTGAATGACAACTTAAAGGAAGTCACAGCAAACATAGATCTGAGTACAACTCTTAACTCTAACGTACAAACCATGACCTTGGGCAACTACTCTGTGTCTTTAATTAATACGTGTAAAAACTGATCAGAATGGAGCTCAGTACCTGATATACATGCAATAGTTGTTGGTTATTATTATGGTCAGTCATAGTGTTGGTGATTCTATCATTATATCTCAATTTCATTTTCTAACAAATAGAAAAAAAAAAACTGGTCTTGGGGCGGAGCAAGATGGCCGAATAGGAACAGCTCCAGTCTCCAACTCCCAGCGCGAGCGACACAGAAGACAGGTGATTTCTGCATTTTCAACTGAGGTACTGGGGTCATCTCACTGGGGAGTGCCAGACAATCGGTGCTGGTCAGCTGCTGCAGCCGGACCAGCGAGAGCTGAAGCAGGGTAAGGCATCACCTCACCTGGGAAGCGCAAGGGGGAAGGGAATCCCTTTTCCTAGCCAGGGGAACTGAGACACACAACACCTGGAAAATCGGGTAATTCCCACCCCAATACTGTGCTTTAAGCAAACGGGCACACCAGGAGATTATACCCACACCTGGCCAGGAGGGTCCCACGGCCACGGAGCCTCCCTCATTGCTAGCACAGCAGTCTGCAATCTAACCGAAACGGCAGCAGCGAGGCTGGGGGAGGGGCGTCCGCCATTGCTGAGGCTTAAGTAGGTAAACAAAGCCGCTGGGAAGCTCGAACTGGGTGGAGCTCACAGCAGCTCAAGGAAACCTGCCTGTCTCTGTAGACTCCACCTCTGGGG
>NW_016819573.1:2920143-2931878 GCF_001698545.2 Rhinopithecus bieti | reverse complement strand
AAAATAAATAAATAAAAAATAAAATCACCGGAGGTAATACATAAAAAAATAAAAAATATAAAATATAAAAAACACTGGTCTTGCTCATTTCTTGTGGACTGTTTCTAAATGATTGATGACAATAACTCATATTGACAAGGGCATACGTGTAGCTCTCTTCTTGTCTGTAAGAAGAGCCCCATGGTCTCACACTGTTGGAAAGGTTGTGTTTGAATGCCAGCAGGGCATGTGGCAGATCTAGCTCCCTGCACGTTATAGCAGACAGGCAGCCTCGATATCGGCAAAGGGGGGACCAGCCCACACAGCATATGGACCTGCAGTGGAGCATATGGGTCTGGTCCTAGAGAAGGAGCCCCCATATGCTCCCCGAGCTGGGCCCACCTCACCCACTCCCAGCCTCCCCACACTTTGGGCTAGTTCATAAATCAGCCACTTCCCACCATCCTTGTGCTCTGGCTGATCTGTGTGATTAATGCACCACGTGCCCGCAGCCTGGAGAGAACCCCAGGTACAGGTGGAGAGAAAGAAAATGACTTAATTGGAGTTGGGGGGAGAGGAGGGAAGAGGAGGTCATTCCTCATTGCCATTGAGCCAGCACTATCTTTAGAAATCCTGGCTTCATAAGAACGAGTTTTCTTGGAAATCTTTCTTACAGACTCTCCAGGAACCCCACCATATTGCCTGGGTCTTACCTAGAAAAGCTCAGAAAGTTGATTGCTCTATTCAATCCTTTCCCAACCCGCATGATCCTCCTGGGTCTCTTTATCCGAGCTTAAACATGCATTCAGATCCTGTAGCGAACCAGCAGGCTATGGTCCCCAGAGACAGTAAGCCTAGATGTGCCAGGCGGCAAATCCACTCAACTGTGCTTCAGACCAATATTTTCCTACTGTGCTCAACAGAGGGCAAAGGGTTTTATGCAGTTGTCACAGGAAGGGGGCTCTAGGGCTCTGTAACTGGTTCAATCAGAGCAATTCTGCTTTTACTTTGTTTTACATTTTAGGCTTCTCAAATGTGATTTAGTTTTGATTTTGTTAAGGGTCACATGACTGAAAAGAGTTGAGACCCATCTACATTGAAAGTGCTGCAGATACAGTGAGGAGTGTTTCCTTAACAAAGCATAATATAAAACTAAGGACAGGTGTCATTCACTGGGCAGGAGACAGAGCAGCAGTGTAACTGGCAACCCAGAGTCTGGGTCACTTTGCCATTGGCATTTGTGTGACTTTAGGCAAAACCTTTCCTCTGTAAGCCCCAATTTCTTCATTCATGAAATGGGGATAATAAATGGTACCTGACTTAGAGAGAGATGCAGAGGAGACAATGAGATTCATCCACACACTGCATTTGCATGATGTCTGGAACATAAATGATTAGTACATATTTGCTGTTATTTGTCTTCTTATTTAGTGTGCTACTCACTGTGCTAAACACATTATTTGCATTATCTGTTGTCCTTCCACCTCTATTCCGTGAAAGTTTACCCCCAATAAGACCTTGGGCTTACATGACGGTCCCAGAACACCTACTAATGTCATGGAGGACATCTGGGGAATTCAGTGTGAGAATCATCCATTGAGCTACTTACTGTCTTCTCTTTACACCTTCTTGAAAACACCAAGTAGTCAGGCTTTCTGCTTCCTTTTCTTGCATTTATTCTTATATATGCATGCATTCATCCACCCACTGAACTGCTACTCATCCAGTTCAATAAACGTTTATTGAATGCCTATCTAGTGCCAAGAACCATAGAAAAGTTACTTCATTTCTCTGAAAATAAGAGTTTCCTTCAGCAAAATGAGGGTGTTGTGATTACAATGCAGGATTTTTTTGTAAAATGAAATATAATTAGTTCAAAAAGGTTTGCAACCCATAAAGTGCTCTCTCCATATTAGTTAGAGGTAGGGTGGTCATAGAGCCAGTTTGCTTAAACAAGCCTCAGCTTCTCCATTCTGTGAATTAGAGATAATAAAAGCACCTATATGTTCAGATGATCATTATGGGTATATCACCTAATGCTGTCAATGCTTGGAATAATGTGGTGGGAAATAAATATTTTTGGCATAGTTATTAGTTGCATCTCTGTTATTCTCAAAGAGTCCGATTTGTAGGGCAAATCCTATGGCTTCCCTAGTTATGAAGATGGCAATGATGGCAGTTATATTTACATTGTGATATCTGGAAGGTGGGGCTACTTTTTCTTCCACAGAAGTTTTGAAACAAGGATAGGGATGATAATGATTCAGACCATGTTTTGGAGCAGCACACGCTACCTTCCTTTATTTGCAAGACCTCTTGTGAACTGCCCTGGCTCCTAGTCATTATTCTGCCATTAACTAGCTCTAGCACCTTGGGAAAGTCACTTAATTCTCTGAGATACTCAATTCTCTCTTCTGATTTATAATACTTGTCCTTTTTAATTCTGTAGAGTTGCAATAAGAGATGTATCAGTTAACTTTTGCTACGTAACATACCATTACAAAAACTTATCGTCTTAAAACAGTGATTTTATAAATAACTCGGGAGTGTGGCTGGGCCATCCTTCCAGTCTAGACTTAGCTTGGGGACAGGCCAGGAGCTGGTTGATCTAGGATGGCTTCATAAATACGTCCGGATATGGACAGGCTATTCTAGGATGAATCTCTTCCCTCCCCCTTTTATTATCAATTTCTTTCAGGGGAGCAGAGCCCCCACAGTAGCCTTGTCAGCATCCTGTATGTCTCCTGACATTTTCTAGTATGAATTCTTTCTAGTCATACTTGTCATTGTGGCATTCATAGGTTCCCAGCATCAGATTACAGGAAGATAATGCGAAAGGCTCATCTAACACTCCAACACCAGGATGCACCCTCAAATAATCCCCCTACTTGAAACTGCTAAGGGTTTTGTAGGGCAAAGTTTGACAATCCTGACATCCTGTTTCCATGGAATGAGTTCACTCTCACATGGTTTCTCACAATGTCATTCAAATAAATTTGAGCAGGTCAGCTTCCCTACTCTGTAAAACACCGCATTTAAGAATACAGGGCCGGGCACGGTGGCTCACGCCTGTAATCCCAACACTCTGAGAGGCCAAGGCGGGCAGATCACCTGAGGTCAGGAGTTTGAGACCAGTCGAGCCAACATGGTGAAACCCCATCTCTACTAAAAATATAAAAATTAGCCTGGCATGGTGTCACACACCTGTAGTCCCAGCTACTCAGGAGGCGGAGGCAGGAGAATCGCTTGAACCCAGGAGGTAGAGGTTGCAGTGAGCCACTGCACTCCAGCCTGGGTGATGAGTGAGGAAAATAAATACACAGGTTCCATGGAGATATATATATCCTACTTCAGGCTGGGCTCCTTACTAACTGCGTGATCTTGAGCAAACTGTGAACTCCTCTAAGGCTCAGCTTCTCCATTTTGTGAAATGGAGATAATAAAACACCTATATATTCAGATTATCATTATGGGTATATCACCTAATGCTGTCAATGCTTAGAATAATGTGGTGGGAAATAAATGTTCATCTTTATTGTTAATGGCTTCCTTATTATTATCCTAGGAGTGAATATATTATTATTATCCCAGGAGTGGGAGACAATACCAGATCCCCTGTAAAATGTAGAACAAACATGAGTGTTATTTCAATCTTTGCTTGCAGCTCTCATGCCCTACCTTCAAGCCAAAAGGCAAGCGTTCATCAATGACTCAGAGTCACAGGATCAAGGCAGAATATCTGCTTCCTTCTGCCTTTCAGCTAAAAGTCATTTTGCAGAGGAGTTAAGGTGCCCCAGTTCATCTAAATATTTCAGTTTCTGTCTGAATGTTTGCCAGCCTGTTAGGACAGTGTTTGTAACAAGGAAGATAAAATGTGTATTTGGAAAGAATGTAAGTGAGTGTGTGCACATGTGTGGGTGTTTTTAAATGTCTGTATAAGGGAACTCCTGATTCAGGATATGTCTGTGCTGGGGGCAAAGGCTGTCTCATGCAAGCCTCATTAGGAGGATGACTGGTTGAGCACCAGACCCAGATTATCACAAATGGATGCAGAGGGAGGCTGAAAATCAGGCCTCCTGCCCACTCAGCACTTCTTGGCGCTGGCCCCATCTCAGTCATCTAATGCCGTTCTTGCATTAGAGACTGCAAACACAATTGACTTCTGTTACTTATAAAGCCAACCACTTTACTTCATTTAGACATTTAGGATGGACTTCAGAGATTTCTGAGATGCTGGACAGTAGAACCAGCCCCAACCCGTCAGTCACTCCAGCCACCACTCAAAGAGCATAACAAGAAAAGAATACTCATTCATTCTACATGCAGCATCCAGTCTCCATCAGCACACAGTTTTAAAGGCTGTTATTTCTGCATTTGAGAGGTATGGCTCAAATACACATATCCTAGAATATTATTTTCTGGTCATGTAGTCATTTGATACATATTCAAAGTTCTGTCTCCATTCTAGGTCTCAGCATATAAAAATAGATTACATAATGAAGTTGCCTTCAGGATGCTCCCAATGTATCACAAGGAAGAGAAAGGCAAAGAAATTGGAGTAATACAATGGTGCCAGTTTTGTGAGGATTACCTGCCCCCCCAAATATATGATATTGAAAGTCAAAAGGAAGGTATGAGAGATTGAGAATGGTTCATAGTTGAAGGAATGTCTGAACCAAACCCTAAAGGGACCTGATTTTGTAGGAGAAAAACGAATGAAGAATGTTCTAGGCAGAAGAATATTGTAGAAGAAGCCTAGAAGTTGAATTCAGGCAGAACTTTGATTAAATTCCATGACAACTTGCTTGATCTTGGGCAAGTTACTCCATATCCCTGAATCTCAGCTTCCTCTTCTATAAAACTGAGCTGCCTAGGATTATGGCAGGGATCAAATGGTCACATAAGCAGATAGCCAAAAGGAATATGACCCATGGTAGAATTTATGGGCCGGTGCCTGTTATTATCAGGTTGATGTGACTGGAGTTGCAGAAGAAACAGTACAAAGCGCCTTGAGTGGGGATTTGTCCTGTGGACAAAAGGCTCCCACTGATGGTATTAACCAAGGAGTGATTTGTTCATATTTAGGTTTCAAACAGTTATCAAGAATGGTGAGGTTAAAGATGACCTGAAGGGGGAGCCAGGGAAGCACATGAAGAAAACCATAGAAAATACTGTTCATCCTTCGTTGTAAAAGGACAAATTTTCTAAATATAAACCTTCGATCACAAGATCCTTTTTCCTTATCCTGGAACATTTTCTATGGAACATTTAAGCTACCTTTAAGGCTACAATTTAAATCCCATTACATATTTTGCTCAACGTCTGTGTTACTTTTCCACCCTGGAAGAACTGACTTACAAGTCAACATAAAAGTATGAGTCAAGAGGAGAGTTGGTTTCTATTCGCAGTGTTTCACCGTCCCTGCCTTTTCACATCAAGGCCTGTGTAGAGACAGACCAACAGTGTAATCGAGAGTAGAGGCATTTCTCTGGCATTGTCTCCTTTCCCTCCAAAATGTCCTAGTGGGAGAACTAGGTTAAACTGTTTTCTCAACATTTTTTGGGGGGCGCATCCTTCCTGCAAAGAAAAAACAAATCAATTCTAAAAGCAGTATGTGTACATGAGTGCAGTGAGACTCCATTATGGGGCTCAAAGATCACCTCCTGGGAAACAGTCCCTTACACATTCTCACCCCAAGCCCAGATGGCCACTCCCTGCCATGTAAATGTAACACCTACTGCCTCATTAGTTGCATGGTGTTACAATTAATTCTCTGTTCATCCCTGCCTCCTCAACTAGACCAGGAGCTCATTCAAGTCTGGGATAAGATCATAACCATATATTTCCACCACTAGGCACAATGCCTAGCATCTAGTAGATAGGAGACAAGGTTTGTGGAGTGACTAATGGGTCTACTCTTATTTCAAAGCCTCTCATCTTTCAGTTTTCATTACAGTGACCTGAGGTCTTAAACATCATCAGGGATGTGACTATACAAATGAGAGAACCTCAAGGATAAATACATGCTTCTAATTATTCCATCTTCTGTTGTTCTATACACACAAAGAAGAATGCTACTCATTCATAGAAACCGATGTGGGTTAGTGAAGACTAAGTATGTGTAGATTCTGTTTCTGGCACTCAGAAGCTGTGGGGAGGAGGCTCTGTGCATCCTTCTTGTCATCAGTCTCCTAGGTGAGGGGCTATGTTACTTGTGTTTGCGTTTACCTGGTTTACCCAGGCTGGAGCTATTCCTCATGGATATCCATGAACTTCCCCTGAATTTAGGCATATTTGCATTTATACCCTCTCTGTGAAGAACAGATCCCTTGACTTTGTCATTTTCTAAGGCAGAATTCAGGAAACTGTGGTCCACAGGCCAAATTCAGGCCACAGTCTGTTTTTATAAATACAGTTTTATTGGAATATAGCAACATCAATTTATTTATATATTTTCTATGGTTGTTTTTACACTAGAACAGGAGAGTTCCATAAATGCCACAGAGATGCATGGCCTGCAAAGTCTATCTCGCCCTTTACAGAAAATATTTCCTGACCCCTATGCTTGTGTTTGACTTACCTTGTACTAGTGTAGTGAGCACGTGTAGCCAAGGAGCTGAACACCTGATACCCAGTATCTCATTTAATCTTCACTACATCCCTAGAACGTAGCCACTATGATGATACTCTTTTTGTTGATTAACTCATTTATTGAGCACCCGCCATATGGCAGTCTCTGTGCTAAGCACTGAGACATCACGGTAAACAAGGCAAATACAGTTTCTGCTGAAATTTAGCTTCCAGTCTTGGTTCCATGATGCAAGACTTCTGCGCTGTGTCCCAGGGCTACTCTCACCTGTTACCTTTAGAAAGCTCCTCCGTGCAGCACACTTCCCCCCTCCCCATACTCGTTGTCTAAAAGCCGGTGCCCCTAATGGGTCCAAACCAAAACCAACATGCAATAATCCATGACTTCCCAAACTTCCTCCATAGGTTGGTTTAGGCTGTCAGAGGAACATCCTCTTCCCTGACATACCACAGCCTGACCACCAGTGGGTGTTCGCCACATCCGGCCTGACCTGCAAGATGCTCATCACCTCCCGCTGATGACCCTCAGAGACTAGCGGACTGATAAGGAGCCCAGGCTGAGCCTCCCACCGCAGCAGCTGGATCTCTGGGCCTCACACTGGGCAGGGCCGTCAGCTGACTCTTGACCAAAGAGGTTTTAAAGGAGATCTGCACCCTTCCATGAAGGGTGGCTAGGACTTCATCCATCCACTGCCATCAGCTTTGGTTTCTCATCCCTTTTGCCAGCATCTCTGGAGAAACCTGCTTTTACTTCCCCCCTTTGTTTAAATGGCCCAGAATTAAAAAAAAAAAAAAAAAATGCTCACAATGCTAAATTGCTGCATGGGAGGAAGACAACCGAGGGACAGGAGGCCAGGAGAAAAGGCCTGATCACCCCTGCCCAGGCTGCTCTGAGCAGATCTTAATTAGAAGGCTGGCAGAGCAGCCCTCTGCAGGAAACCCGGATCATTAGCCCTGGCACCACGCACATTCTGACTGCAATATGCGGCCACGGCTGCCACGCTGGCACCATGCGGACCCTGCTCTTGGCTTCTGTATCAGAACAGATGTCCAAAAGTGGTTTTGTTTTGTTTTTTGTTTTGGGGTTTTGAGGTTTTTTCCCTTTTTTAGCATTACATGACCTTCTGCCAGAAATTTCTTTTGCGAGGATAAAAGTTTTTGATGGGTCAAAGGAGTAAGACAAGTCAAGAGAAATTTAAACAGTGCTTATGTGGGCTCTCAGGGTGAAAGATAAAGAGGAGATGTCAAAAGAAGCTGAATTGCTCTACTGGAATTGGAGTTGACCAAAAGGTTTTTCCCAACATTGCCTTTCTTGGTAGTGGAAATACTTCTTCAGAATCCATCTGCCCCCTTAGCTCATGCATTAACAGATACCAGCGATTTTGCCTCCTGAACGCCTCTCAAATCTGCCCACTACTCTGTATGTCCACTGCTGGAACCCTAATCCATGCCACTATTGTCATTCATCTACACCAGGGCTTGGCAAACAGGGTTTCCTGAGGATTCGTTGTATGTCCACATGTGCCTCACAAATGTGTGTAAACATGCATGCTCACAAATGTACAAAACATCGTAAGTTTCTACAGAACGCCTTCCCTTTAAGGTAGAAAATACAAAGTGACTCCTCCATGTTATCAAAGGGAAACCTGAGGGGGAAAAGTTGTTAAAGGTGTCACTGAATATTTTAGAATAAATGGAACCAGATCCAAAATTGCAGCGTAGGCTTCCTGTATTCTACTCATGACTCCATGCAAATACGGACCATGTTGTCTACCAAAAAACTGGGGCATGTCCATTGGCCAGCAAAAGAATGGAATATTTTAAAAACCAGGACTATTGTAGAAAATCCAAGTTGTGTGGTGGCTGTGTCTGTAACATTAGAATTTGGTAAATTTTTTAAAAGTGAATTGATATACCAAACCCAGCCCACCCAACTTGGCATAGAAAGTAAAGGCCTTCTATTTGGGAGTTGGCTTTGAAACTGAGACCACATGATATCAAAACATTCAATTAAAATTTCATTTGTCCAGATGTTTGACCATGTAATGCCAACAACTTGTTTGACTAATGTTTTAAATTTAATTGACCAGATGTTTTTGGTGGTAGGTGTCTTAATGAGTAGGAGAAGTGTTTGTGGAATTGAATCAAATTTCTCTGAGAATAGCCAGCCTCACTGGCAATTGGAACTTAAATAATGTCACTGCAATGAGCCAGAGCTTATCAAACGTTCCAAAACTATCTCATCTTCATACCTGGTCAGTTAGGAAAGTGTGTTCTTCCACTGGCTTAGCAATCAACAAACCAAACACAGTTAAACCAAAACAATTATTCAAAGAGTAGAAAGTGAGTGGATTTATGAACAGAAGTCTCAGATTCAATGCCAAGTAGGCCATTTACTTCTAGCAGAATAACAAAAAAAAAAAAACAGCAACATCTACGAAGAGCTTCCTGTGTAGTCAGTGCTTTACATGGACTCATTTAATTTAACTTGCACATCAACCCTCATCTGTTTTACAGATGAGACAGTCAAGAGACCTAAGCATTAAGTAACACACCCAAAATTCCCAGCTGGAAAACCACAAAGGTGAAATTAGTTCCCAGGTACTCTGAGCTGTCAACTACCCATCTGTATTGTGTGATTTGGAGCTTGTTAGAACCTCAGTTTCCTTCTCTGAATGCCATCCTCATCTTAGAGAGTAGCCATAAGGTAGTCACAACTAGAACATACGGCACTCTGTGCATCAGGAATGAGTACCCCATAAATATTAGTTACTAAATCCAGATTAATAGTTGATTGTAAATACTTGCATATTTCTGCATCTTCTCTCCAAGACAATGAAATGGCCTGGGTCCCTGAGGTCCAGTGGCTTTCTCTTTAACACAAAAGCACCAGGCTTTTGCTGCTCAATACTGTAGTAGAGGAGGCCTGTGGCCACCCTACCATGTCTTTTTCAATAGTGTCTCCTTCTGTTGTTCCCACAACCTTGGGCTTCCCCAGCCAACTGTATGAATCACGTTAATGTGGAGACTTAACACTCACAGGCATGGAATGTCAGAAGGGGGCTGGTTGAAACCTACACACGAAGATGCTCCAAGAATGTGCAGACAGCGAGGAGCACCAGGATCCAAGGTGAGGTTTCATGAAGACACTCACAGGTGTATAGAACCTGCTCTGGGAGGCCCAGGACAGTAACATTCTGACAGGTGGACAGATCTGAGATCTCAGGAGGTCTTTGCACTGGATTCACGTCTTTTTATTCCTTCCTTCCCAAATCTTAAGTGAGTGACTGTCATGTGTAAGATACAAAGGCAGTGTCTCTGGTGAATAAGGTAAACTCTCTGTTCTTTACCTTCCAGAGGGCAGTGCAAACAATGAGTGGTATTTTTGTCATTAATCAGTTTACTAAAATGATTCAGAAACACAGCAACAATTTTGTCTTTTTTCTAAAATCAACAACCTCTATCCTAGAGGATTGTCAAAGAAGGGCTAAATGATGCAAACTAGAATAATGTGGAAATTAAATGATTTAAGAAAGGATGAGAACTCTGAAGCCATAAATAAAGCTGAGGAACAGAGAGGAAGCCAGAGATGGAGGACATTCAATATAAGCTGGGATGTCAATGAGAAGAGGGAGGCAGTCACATACATAATTGGTGGAAAGCACTCGAGACAGAGGAAACAGCCAGTGCAAAGGCTCTGAGGCAGTGTGAGTGTGACATGTGATTGGTCCAGAAGGAAAGTCAGAAGCCAGATTGGAGGGGCCAGACAGAGACAAGCAAAGACCAGGTTATGCTTGTCTTTATGCCTGGAGGACCTTAGTTGAATGTTTAGATTTGAGTCTCAGTGTGATTTGGGAGCATGGAGGGCTTTGAGCAGTAGAGTCTCATGATCTCCTTTATCTTTTCTAAAAGTTTACCCTGTCTTCACTGTTGTGAAGGTAGACAGGGAGGGATAAGGAGCTGAAGGCTAAAATAGAATTGCAGGAGAAGGCCAGGCATGGTGGCTTACACCTGTAATCCCAGCACTTTGGGAGGCCAAGGCGGATGGTGCAGTCAGAAGTTCAAGCCAAGCCTGGCCAACAGGGTGAAACCCCATCTCTTACTAAAAATACAATTAGCCAGGCATGGTGGCGTACACCTATAGTCTTAGCTGCTTGGGAGGCTGAGGCAGGAGAATCGCTTGAACTAGGGAGGTGCAGGTTGCAGTGAGCCAAGATTGCACCACTGTACTCCAGCCTGGGTGACAAAGTCAGTGAGACTCCATCTCAAGTAAAAAGTAATTGCAGGAGAGATTATGGGAGTTTACACAAAGGCATTTAGAGGCAGTTAAATTTGTGTAGGAACTTAGCAGTAGGCACTGCTGGGGTTCATGGTCCAGATTCCAGGCCTAGAGAGACGGCCTGATGAGACCACAAGGCCACAGTAGATTGGTGCAGATATAGGCAGGACAGACATCCAGCAATAATACCCAGGGGATGAGAACAAATTTGCTCAGTGCATGTGTTGAACATGAGAAAAAAAGGAAGTAAGGGCAGAGACAGATGTGGGGATGTGAAACAAAGGCAGTGATAACAGTGCTGGTGGTGGTAAAAAGGAGAAGGGGGAGGAGGAGGAGGAGGAGATGAAAGGAATCAGAAGGAGAGGGTGACGGAGAGATGCTGTCTGAAAACTCTTGCACTCTCAAAAGTCTGGCTGTGCTTCCTGAAGTGGGTTCCGGATTGAAGAACAGCTGGATGCTCATGACCTTGTTTAAGTCTCATGCAGCTCCGCCATGAGGCAGCGGTAAGAGGAAACTGAGCCAGAAGGCAGTCAGGTGTCCAAGGTCAAACTGTGGCTGGGTTGGGTCTTAACAGAGGACCTTGTTTCTCCTGGTCCAGATGACCCTTCCCTTAAGGAATGGCGAGTTCTAATCCATCGTGACAATTTCAGCTGCCACTGGACATAGCTAGGTAGTGGCTGAGGATGGAGATGACACCATGGAGAGGAGCAAGGCTTGTCAGTGTGGCTGCTGATGTCATTTCCAATCCCAAGATTCACATGTCTAGAATCTACATTTATAAAACACTAGATTAAAAGCCATAATCTGATCAAGTCTCCATTTAAGGTATTTTATATATATATAAAATTATTTTATAAATAATTTAGAAATTATAAAATTTATAAATTAT
>NW_016819573.1:2890859-2919927 GCF_001698545.2 Rhinopithecus bieti | reverse complement strand
CATATATTTATACTATATTATATATATTATATATAGTATAAAATAATAGCATATTATAATGTATAAAAATAATATCAATAAAACCAAAGGAGAAAAAAATTAAATTTACTATTAGAAAAGAGACAAATTTCTTGCTGTTTCTAGATTATATTGTGGATTTATTAACAAGAAAACTACTGTAGTAACACTACCTGAAAATAGAATAAAATGGAAGCAGCTAACTCATAAGTCATGTTTAAATAATCCACAGTCATAGAACTTTACCTTAAAATTCTAGCTCTACCTGGTGTATATTTAAGCCATTTACTTAACAGCAGTAAAACTAAAAGAAAAACAATTAAAATGATTTTAATTGTTTAAATTAAATTAACAAATCATTAACAAATAAAATGATTTTAGTTGAGAGAAAAAAGCATCTTGTTGTTCTGCATCTTCAGAAGTCTACTCATTGCGGATAGGGTCAACTTGGAGGTGACTCACTTCTGCTTTCAGACCATGTGGACAGTGTTTGGTCCAAAGATCTTTCCTATGGCTAGTGGAGAATGTGCCCAGTCAGGGAAATCCCTCAGTGGGGAAGACCCCCTAGGCAGCTTCTTCCAAGCTTTCTGGAACAGAGGGAAGTTCAGCGTATCCCCTTCTCAGGAGATGCACCTTGGAATTTCTCTGGTACATCTACCATCTGACTAGGGTACTGGGTAGAGAACAAAGACTGGGTGAACAGCACACTGTTATGGTGGGAGGGCTGGATCTAAAGGAGACTCTGGACCATGACCAGCTCCAGGGGCAACAGAACTGCTCTCTCATGCTCTTGAGAAGGAGCTGCAGTGTCAGAACAAAGTTGGCCTGATAGAAGGTTCCTTTACCTGGGAGAATGGCATCTGTCCACAGAAGGCACTGGATCCTGGATCTCCATCCCTCCACAGCCCATGATCCTCCTTCCTTGGAGATCTGGTCCTCAAGAGCATTCCCTGGTCATCTCAAAGGACTCTAATAAATGTCCCATTTGCAACATTGGGGACTTAAGGATGGTTTTCAAAACCTTCACCACCTTTCTCAATATATTTTTTTTTTTTTTTGTCTCAGGGATGTATTCTTTTTTCTTAAGTTATGAAGGTGTCTTTCAGGCAACAGAACTCTCAACACATCTTGAGATTTTTCTCTCATAGGAAATAAGCTGGCTTCAATAATAGCTGGCATATTCTTTTGAATTTTTCTGGAAAAATTTAGGATTGCATTAACAGGTGTCTGGCTTATCACATGCATGGCTGATCCTGTCATCTGCTTTTGAAATATTCCTTTCTATTTTTACGGGGTAAATTCTCTTTAAATCGTACATTTAGTGAAAATTTATTTTCTCCCCTTGATGCAACTCTGAGAAAACTTGGAAGTTTCTGCTGAAACAGTTGCCTCTGCCTTTCTTTGTTTGTTCATTTGTTTTTTCTCTTGACCTCAGTAAAGCTTTACTAGTTCAGAGACTTTTCATACGATCTTAAAGTGCATCAATTATTGAATCTTTTTTGGTTAATTTAGTGTAAATTATAATTTCTTTATTCCTCAAGAGATCTTAAGTATTTAACTCAATCACATCAATTGGACTCATGTTGTACATGGCCTCTGTTTTCTTTAAAAAAAAAAAAAACCTTTAAGTTCAGGGGTACAAGTGCAGTTTTGTCACATATGTAAGCTTGTGTCATGGGGTTTGTTGTATGGATCATTTCATCCCCCAGATATTAGGCCTAATACCCATTAGTTATTTTTCCTGATCCTCTCCCTCCTCCCACCCTCCACCTTCCAAAAGGCCTCAGTGTGTGTTGTTCTCCTCTATGTACCCATGTGTTCTCATCATGTAGCTCCCACCTGTAATTGAAAACATGTGGCATTTGGTTTTCTGTTCCTGTGTTAGTTTGCTAAGGATAATGGCCTCCAGCTCCATCCATGTATCTGCAAAGGACACGATCTTGTTCATTTTTATGGCTGTATATTATTCCATAGTGTATATGTACCACATTTTCTTTATCCAGTCTATCATTGATGGGCACTTAGGTTGATTCCATGTCTTTGCTATTGTGAATAGTGCTGAAATGAACATACACATGCATGAGTCTTTATAACAGAATGATTTATATTCCTTTGGGTGTATACCCAGTAATGGGATTGTTGAGTGGAATGGTATTTCTGTCTTTAGGTCTTTGAGAGATCGCCACACTGTGTTCCACAATGGCTGAACTAATTTTCACTCTCACCAACAGTGTATAAGACTTCCTTTTTCTCCACAACCTTGCCAGTGTCTGTGATTTTTTTACTTTCATGGTCTCTGTTTTCTGGTGGCTTCCAGCCTTTCACCATTTATGCTGCCCCCATCAAAACACCATCCCAATCACTCATCTCCTGCAGGTGTCCACCCAGAGATGTGGCCTGACTTTCTTGATTGTTCCCTAATATTTTTCTCTTCTGTTTAATAAGTTTACTCACTCACCCTTTTGTTCTCTCAGCTTCTTGAGAAAGCCACTTTAGATTTCTCTGAAGACTGGAATTTGCCTTCAAAGAATTTTTTTAGACCTGCCTGAAGCTGTTCATCAATCCTCTGATGAATTTTGAACAATGTCATGGTGGCAACTACTTGCTTTTGCATTTTTCAGATTTGTCTTGAAATGACTGTAACTTTATGGAAATATCAACTTGCTTTATAAAATCTACTTTTCTCTGGTAGTAAAATAAATAACATAAAAGTTACCATTTTAATCATTTTAAGTTCATTCACATTGTTGTGCAACCGTCACTGCCATCCATCTACAGAACTTTATCTTCCCCAGTTGAAATTCTGTACACATTAAACAGTAACTTCTCTTCCTTCCAGCCCCTGGCAACCAACATTTCTCTTTCTGTTTCTATAATTTTGATTACTCTATTCCACATAAGTGGAATTAGTATCTATCCTTTTGTGACGGGCTTATCTCACTTAATATAATGCCCTCAAGATTCCCCCATGCTGTAGCACATGTCAGAATTTCCTTCATCTTAGAGGTTAAATAATATTCCATGTATGAAAATACCACATTTTGTTTATCCATTAATTTGTCAATCAATACTTGGATTGCTTCCATCTTTTGGCTGTTGTGAACAATGCTGCTATGAACATAGATGTACAAGTATCTGTTCAAGTCCCTGCTTTCAATTCTTTTTAGTATATACTCAAAAGTGGAATTACTGGATCACAGGGCAATTCTATTTTTAAGTTTTTAGGGAACCTCCACACATAATATTTTACATTCCCAGCAACAGTGCTCAAAACAGTGGTCAAGGGTTCTGATTTTTCCTCAACTTTGCCATTTTGTGGTGTGTGTACGTGTGTGTGTGTGTTTTATTGTTTTGATAATAGCTATCCTAATGGGTATGAAGTGGTATCTCATTGTGGTTTTGATTTACATTTCCTTAATTATTGGAGATGATGAGGATCTTTTCTTGTGCTTGTTGTTCAT
The DNA here is from genome assembly GCF_001698545.2 of Rhinopithecus bieti. Classification (NCBI taxonomy): domain Eukaryota; kingdom Metazoa; phylum Chordata; class Mammalia; order Primates; family Cercopithecidae; genus Rhinopithecus; species Rhinopithecus bieti. The sequence goes on along the minus strand of NW_016819573.1, from coordinate 2,916,448 downwards.
TTATGTGCCATTTTTACAAAAAAAAATCTATTCAAGTTCATTGACAATTTTTTAGTTGGGTTATTTGTTGTTGAGTTCTAAGAGTTCTCTATGTATTCTAGATATTGACTTTTCAGATATATGACTTGCAAATATTTTCTCCTATTTCATGGGCTGTGTTTTTATTGGTGTAAAACTGTGTTTTTTTACTATGTTTTACTGGTGTAATCGTGTCCTTTGATAGCATCTAATTTATCTATTTTCATCAACTTGTTTTAAATGTTGAGATTCATCTTTTAGTATTTCTTGGAAAGTGTCTGTTCTATACTCAGGTAAAGATGTGTATCTTTCTAGTTCTTTATTGATGACCTCCAGTTTTTATATATTGATACTTTAGTCTCCAAACTGACTTCTGTTGAAGTTGAATGCAAATTTGCTCTCAATTATTCTGAGCTTCTGAAACATATGTAATTTCTCCTTGAGAAGGACCGAGGTTCAGGTGCCAGTTTATCTCTACCTGAATGAAGTCAGTCCTTTTTTTATTCACCAAATCTACTGACACCTTGAAAAAGTCAGTTCTTAATAATGACAAATCAGATGACAGCCAACACCACTATCTCACATAGGGGCAATCTATGGGGCCCTAGACCTGGTCTAACATTCCCTGGCAGTGCTGTCATCACCTGGCACCCTCTCTCCATGACCAGCTATCAGCTAACACAGAGTATCACAGCCATCAGCAGATTTTCCATGGCCCAGGGACCACTGTGGAGTCATGTCAGGGTTCCTGAACCCTACTGATCACCACAGACTTTGGAGAATACCAAGAGCATTTATCTTGGAACCAAAAGCTAACTATAGAATGGAGTACAAAATGCATTAGGACCCGTTATCCCCTGTTGTATGTAACAGGCTTATGTTGCTAAATTCTTCATTGGCCTCCAGGGGCCAAACTTCTTTAAAAAGTAATTTGTGGTTTTCAGGGCAAAGACATATGAAATGATCCACTGGAAATACCTGATAAGTTACTGCTTTTTAGTAATGTAAACCAAATGATATAAACTCCCTCAGAATTAAGAAGTTTAAGGGAATTTTGTGACTTCAGTTATAGCTAGATTTAGGGTCAAATAATTTTATTCAAGCACCTTCTCTCTTGTGCCACATTTCACTTGTGCCTCCCTGAAAATTTTTGTACACACAAAAACCTGTATAGGAATGTTCATAGCAGCTTTATTTGTAACAGCCAAACTCTGGAATCAGCCCAAATGCCCGTCAGCAGAGAATAATTATACATGCATGCAATGGAATACTGTTTAGCAATGAAAAAAAGAATGAATTGTTGCTATATGCATCAACTCTGGGTAGTGTGCTGAGTAAAAATTACTCCAAAAGGTGACTTACTATATAATTTCATTTCTATAATACTTTTTAAATGATAACATTTTATAAACAGTGGAGATATTATAAAGTTCCAGGGGTTAGGGATGGTAGAGAGGGAATTTCAAAGGAACAGGAGGGAGGTGATTATAAAAGAACAACCCAAGGGGTTCTTGCAGTGTTGGAACCATTTAGAATTTTAATTGTGATAGTGGACTCAAAGACCTACACAGGTGATAAATTGTATGAAACTTAGTAACACACACATATACACAAATGAGTAAATAAAACTGGATAAAGCTGATATAGTGTATCAATATTAATATCCTGGTTAATTATACATACATTTAAAGTTATACTACAGCTTTGCAAATGTTATCATTGGGGGAAAACTGGGCAAAGTTTACAAAGGATCTCTCTGTGTTACTTTTAGAAATGCATGTGAATCTACAACTATATCAGCATTTTAATTAAAAAAAAAACACAGTATTCTGTATTTGCATGGGCCTTTTTCTGACTTATCTTTTCTGTTACACTGATTTTTGTATCTCTCTCTCTCCACCTAGTATCATGGAGTCTTGATTAGTGTAGCTTTATAATAAGACTTGAAATTGGGTATATTAAGTCCCACAATTTTATTCTACTTCATCAAAATTGTTTTTTAGCTATCTAGTTTCCTTCCCTTTCCATTTAAGTTTTAGGATAATCATCAATATCTATACAAAAATTCTATGATGTTTATAAGAATGTTAAACTAATTTATCAACTTGAGGAGTAGTAACTACTTGACTATATTGTTTTCCAATCCATGAACATGGTCTGTCTTTTCATTTACATAGATCTTCTTTGATTTCTTTAATCAACATTGTGTAGTTTTCAGCATACAAGTCTTGTATATATTTTGTTAGATTTACACCTAAGCATTTTAAGATTTTAATGATTTAAATGATACTTGAAATTTCTGTTTTCACATGTTTACTGTTAACATACAAAAATATAATTAACTTTTGTATGTTGAGCTTGGACCCTGCAACTTTGCTTAATTTGTTTATGTCTAGCAGTTTTTTATCGATTACTTGGGATTTTCTATGACAATTATCATGTCATCTATTTCTTTCTAATTTGTGTATTCTTTATTACATTTCCTTGATTTATTGAGCTGGCTAAGACTTCCACTACTATGTTGAATAGCAGTGGTAAGAAAACTCCTTGTCTCACTTTCATTCTTAGAGGAAAAACGTTTACTCTTTCACCACTAATGTAACATTAAAAAATTTTTTGTAGGTGTTCTTTAGCAAGTTAAGGAAGTTCTACTTTATTTCTATTTTCTGAGAGTTTTATCATTAATGGTTATTGAATTTTGTCAAAGCATTTATATAGCCATTACTATTATCATATAATTTTTATTTTAATATGCTAATGTGGGGATTACATTGATTTTTGGATATTAAAACAGTCTTGGCATACTTGGAATAAACCTCCCTTAGTCATGTTTTATAATTCTTCTTATATGTTGCAGAGCTCCATTTGCCAACATTTCATAATAACTTTTTTTTTTTTTGGGACGGATTCTCGCTCTGTCACCCAGGCTGGAGTGCTGTGGCCGGATCTCAGCTCACTGCAAGCTCCGCCTCCCGGGTTCACGCCATTCTCCTGGCTCAGCCTCCCGGGTACCTGGGACTACAGGCGCCGCCACGTCGCCCGGCTAGTTTTTTGTAGTTTTTAGTAGAGACGGGGTTTCACCGTGTTAGCCAGGATGGTCTCGATCTCCTGACCTCGTGATCCGCCCGTCTCGGCCTCCCAAAGTGCTGGGATTACAGGCTTGAGCCACCATGCCCGGCCCATAATAACTTTTTTCTATATTCATGAGAGATATTGGTCAACACTTTTTTTTTGTTTGTTTTTTGCATTTCTTGTCTGGTTTTGGTATCCAGGTAATACTGGCTTTATAAAATTATTTGGGAACTGTTCTCTCTTATTTCCTGGAAGAGACTGTGTAGAATTGACATTAAATCTTGGTTTAAACATTTAGTGGAACTCTCCAGTGAAAACATTTGAACCTGAAGATTTCTTTCTGATGGTTTTAATTATACACACATTTAATTTTTAATGGTTATTGGCCTATATAAATTATCTATTCTACACTAGGTGAGCTGTGCTGGTTTGTATTGTCTAAGGAATGGTCCATTTCATCTATGTTCTCAAATTTGTGTGTCAAGTTCTTTATTATATTTCATTGTTATTCTTTTGCTGTGTGCATGGTCTGTACAGATAGCCTCTGTTTCATTCCCGATATTGGTAATTTTGTCTTGTCTATTTTTTGCTGTATCAGTCTTGCTAGAAGCTTGTCAATTTTACTGATCTTTTCAAAGACCCAGTTTTTTGTTTCATTGATAGTCTCTATTGTTTTTCTGTTTTTAATTTTATTGATTTCTACTCCGTCCTTTGTAATTTCTTAACTCTTCTGCTCACGTTGGGTTTATTTTATTCTTCATTTTCCAGTTTCTTGAGGAGACAACTGAGATGATTTATTTGAAATATTTCCTTTTTTCAAAATAAAGCATTTAGTGCTATAAATTTTCTCTCAGCATTGTTTTAGCTGTGTCCCAAACACTTTAATATATTTTATTTAAATTTTCCATGCATTTTTTAATTTTTCTTGAAACTTCCTCTTTGAATCATAAATTATTTAGAAGTATGCTGTTTTGTTTCTAAGTGGTTGGAGAATACTTTGTTATCTCTTTCTTTAATTTCCAGTTGATTACACTGTGGTCAGAAAAAAACACTATGTAATTTCAATTGTTTTAAACTTGTTGAGTTCTGTCTTGATCCAAGAGATGTTCTATCTTTATATACATTTCATAATAGCATTTTTAAAAAGTGTACAGATGCTCCTCTACTTACAGTGGAATTACATTCTGATAAATCTATCATAAGTTGAAAATATTGTTACGTTGAAAATGCATTTAATACACCTAACCTATCAAAATTATAGCCTAGCCTAGCCTACCTTAGATGTGCTTAGAACACCTTACATTACCCTACTGTTGGGCAAAATCATCTGGCAGCACAGCACGCTATAGAGTATCAGTTGTTTACCCACATAATCTGGCTGACCGGGAGCTGGGACTTGCTGCCCAGCATCATGAGAGAGTACTGTACTGCATATCACTAGGCCAGGAAAAGACCAAAATTCAAAATTCAAAGGATGGTTTCTACTGAATACATATCACTTTACACCATGAGTCATGAGTCAAGCCATTATAAGTTGGGGACCATCTGTATAATGTGCTGTTGTTGGGTGGAATGTTTTATAAATGTCAATTAGATCTTATTGTTAGTGCTTTTGAATTCTACATCCTTCCTGATTTTACATCCAGTTGTTATATCAATTGTTAAAGAGGGGTATTGAAGTCCCCACCTCTAATTGTGGATTTGTCTATTTCTTCTTTCAATTTGATCAACTGTTGCTTTACTTACTTTACATCTCCATTTTTCATTGTATATACATTTGGGTTTGCTATGTCTTCTTGATTCACTATCCTTTTATTATTATGTGATATTCCTTTCCGTTCGTGATAGTTTTATTTGGTCTAAAGTCTATCTGATATTAATATAATAACTTCTGCTTTCTTTTGATTAATATTTATATCGTATATAGACCTCTTTTAATTTTACTTTTAACTTACCTATTTTATTTGAAATTAGTTTCCTGTAGACAGCATCGAGTTGATCGTGTTTTCTAACCCAATCTTTGTCTCTTAATTGGTATATTGAGGCATTTACATTTACCCAATCTTTGTCTCTTAATTGGTGTGTTGAAATAGCTACATTTAATGTGACTATTGATGGGTCAGGCTTTAAGCCTTCCATTTTATTTTGTGTTGTCTGTTTTGTTCTCTCTGTTTTATTTTTTCTCTATGCCTTTCTATGAGTTACTTGAACAGTTTTTAGCATTTTATTTTGACTTAATTCTAGTGTTTTCCAGTGAATCTTTTAAATAGCTTTTAAAATAGCTTTTAAAATATATATATAACTTATCACAGTCTAGTGGTGTTGATAATTTACGAGTTCAAGTGAATTGAAGAAAACTTGTCTCTATGTTGTCTTGCCCTTTTCCATTTACAATATAATTGTCTGAAATATTTCCTCTACATACACGAGAACCATATTAATATCAGATAGCATAGCTTTTGTTCAATCAACAAACATAGTTTAGTCAACAAACTAAAGATGAGAAGGAAAATCTATTACATTTTCTTTTATTTTTTACCTTAATATAGTCTTTCTTTGATTTCTTTCATCCTTTTCTTTTGTGTTTAGACAAATTCCCTTTGTCTTTATTTTAGATTAGATCTATGAGTAAAAAATTATCTTGATTTTTCTTCATCTGAGAGTGTCTTGATTTTCCCTTCATTCCTGAAGGTTGTTTTCATTGGATACAGGAGTCCAAGTTGATGGTTCTTTCATTCCAGCATTTGGAAAGTACCTGTCACTTTCTTCTGGCCTCCATGCTTTCTATTGTAAAATCCATGATCTTTAAAATTGTTTCTTCCTAATCGGCAAGTTGTTGGTTTTCTCTGACTGCTTCTAAGAGGTTTTTCCTTGTTTTCAGTTTTCAGAAATTTAATTTTGGTGTGTCTAGACATAGATTTCTTTAGGTTTACCCTATTTGGGATTCACTCAGTTTCTTAAGTATGTTTATGTCTCTTAGCAAGTTTGGGAAGTTTTCAGCCACTATTTGTTTATTCAAGTGCTTTTTCAATTATGCTCTCTTTCTCCTCTCCTTTGGGTATCTAATAACACAAATCTTAGACTTTTTGTTACAGTCTCATAGGTCCCTAAGGCTGTGTTAATTTTTTTTCAGTCTATTATGACTTTGATGTTCAGACTGAGCATTCTCTATTGTTCTGTCTTAAAGTTCACTGATTCTTTCCTCTGTTCCCTTAATTCTACTGTTGAACCCATATACTGAGCTTTTTCTTTTGGTATGATACTTTTCAGTTCTAAAATTTTCATGTGGTAGTTATTTATATCTTTTATTTACTAACTATGACTTTCCTTTCTGATGCTTTTTATTTTTTATTTTAGACACATTTATATTTCCTTGTTGAGATACTTTTATTATGGATTTAAAAATATCTTTATAAGATGCATTTAACATATTAATCATCTTGTTCGTGGTGGTTTTAAAAAAATCTGTACATGTTTGTATTTCCAGGTTTCTGGATTCTTCAGTGCCATGTCTTGGGTATATATATGAGAGTATGAGGGAGAATGGAATCTTTTTTTTTTTTTTTTTTTTGAGATGGAGTCTCACTCTGTCACCCAGGCTGGAGTGCAGTGGCATGATCTCGGCCCACTGCAAGCTCCGCCTCCCGGGTTCATGCCGTTCTCCTGCCTCAGTCTCCCGAGTAGCTGGGACTATAGGCGCCCGCCACCACACCAGGCTAATTTTTTGTATTTTTAGTAGAGAGGGGGTTTAATCCTGTTAGCCAGGATGGTCTCGATCTCCTGACCTCGCGATCTGCCCACCTCAGCCTTCCAAATTGCTGGGATTATAGGTGTGAGCCACCGCGTCCAGCTGGGAGAATGGAATCTTAAAGAAATTCACCATCATATCATTCCTCAAGTGTTGAGGTCCTAGACAGTCTGCCTTCTTCTCTCCACCTGTCAGAATATTAGTACATTTGGTTTATCCATAACGTCCAGGATTTTTAGTTGTGCTTACTGGGAAGAACAGGGAAAAGTACATATACCCCATCTTCTCACTGCAGGAGTGTTCTCATGTGCAAGACAGACCAGGGGTGCTAAGGAATTAACACTCCAGAAGCAGCCCTTAATCAGTGATAGACAGAAGTTAGTAGATTGATACCCCAGAGTCCTCAGCCCTGGGAGCTCCAAGGCACGTACTACACAGCCTTTCTGAGACATCTAGTGAGAATGAATCAGTTACCTATAGCAGTAACCTGTTCATCAATGGACCCTCTGTTGACTCATTCTCTTTCCTTCTTAATTCCTGTATTAGCCTGTTTTCATGCTGCTAATAAAGATATACCTGGGTAATTTATACAAGAAAAAGGCTTAATGGACTTAGAGTTCCACATGGCTGAGGAGGCCTCACAATCATGGCAGAAGGCAAGGAGGAGCAAGTCACGTCTTACATGGATGGTAGCAGGCAAAGAGAGTTTGTGCAGGGAAACTCCCCCTTATAAAATCATCAGATCTCATGACACTTATTCACTATCCTGAGAACAGCATGGGCAAGACCTAAGACCTGCCCCCATGATTCACTTACCTCCCACCAGGTCCCTCCCAGAACATACTGGAATTCAAGATGAGATTTGAATCTCATCTCATCTTTGAACCGTATCACTTCCCTACTCCCCTAGCAGTGCTTCCTTGGATGCCCTCCCAAATCAATTGCTTGCACCCACATCCTTGTCTCCAAGTTTGCTTTTGGGGGAATCCAACCCAAGTCTATAGGCTAAATGAAGTAGGGAGAGATGGTAAGGATGATCTTCTCAGTGGAGAAAATTAAGGAAAGACACATGCAGGAAATAAAAGGAAAAGCTTACAATGGTTCCCAAAGCTTCATATGTTGAGCGTATAGTAATCAGTCTCTTCTCCTCATATTCCCCTAAAGGATTCCAGACTAAAGACTCATAGCATTGCTGTGTCCTTACATAACATTCGCAATACCAACAACCCTCAAGCAGCATTGTCTGCTGACTTCAGTACGGAGCTACAGATTCCCTCTCCAATCCTCCTATTTTGCTCATGCTTTGTGAAAGCTAAGCAGAGGTAGGAGTTCCCACTTCCCTTACAATAACCTGGAATTGGCCCTGGGGGCACGGTCATGGTGTTCGAAGCATCTGTATGTGTTATGGCTGACTTTTAATAAACATTAATGTGGAGGAGGAGATTGGTTAGAGCAAAATTTGCTTCAAATTATAGCTGGCAAAGCAGAATCCAGTTATCCACGGAAAAGAGCAACTTGTGAGAGGTCCAAGATTATCACACCTTCATAAATCAGGGGGAAAGAAAAACACGACTTCCCTCTCCGCCTCCTCCCTCCTCCTACTCACACTAATGGTTTCCAGCCCCAACCATGGAATGTTTTGTTTAAGGAAAAAGTTGTTTAACATAATTAGTAATTCTATTACAGTAATATATCTTTATCTAAATAAACACAACCTGCTTTCTCACCATGAGGAATTATGTGATGGAAATGGGGGAGGAGAGGATCAGGCAGAGGTTTGGAGGAACTGAGTGAATCTGCCCTGGTTTTTATGGGAGTCCTGGAATCAGAACTGCTGTCCCAGGGTAGTCCATAGGATAAGTAAATGGGCTGATAGAAGATGTGTTATCAGAGGCTGAGTGTTTTCAGCTGCTTTGCTTCAACCTCTGACACCATCCTCATCGCAAAGTGTCTCCTGATGTCCTTCCTTACAGACTCTTCCTCCTTCCCTGTGAGAGCCACCTGAAAGAGTACAGGAGAACAGAGACTAATTCCAGTTAACAACTCATCTTCTTTAAGGAGAATAGAAAAGTGGGCACAGGGAGAAATCCAACTCCTCACACCTGCATGGATGGAATTTGTGGTACAAAAACATCCACTTAGGATTTTGTTAATCCAAAAGCACTCTCTGCCATTTGCCCCTAAATCCCACTACTGGTGAGAGGTGAAAGCACGGCTTCAGGATGTAAGTCAAAGAACTTGACACAAAATTCTCAACACATCAAGCTCTGAGAGCAAAAAGTAATCAGGGACTTCTTCTTCTCTCTACTTATTTCCTCCAGAGAGTTCTCACATTTTCCTCTGGGCAGTGGAAGACAATTCACGCTTTCTTCAATTAACAAATGTTGTTTTATACATAAAGGAAATTTTCTGTATTATAGATATAATACAAGTTCACCTTAGAACATTTAGAAAATACCAAAAATTGTTAGGGGATTGGAAAAAAATTCTTAGTTACAAGAAAACATATTTAATTGCTTCACTGTATTTCCTCCCAGTGTTTTTTCTATGCGAGATATTTTGGTTAATTTGTTTTATCTAGTTGTGATCAAACCTTACAAAGTTTGTTGAATACCTGCTTTGGCAGGCCTGATGTTCATCCAAGCTGAACCAGGATCCTGGTATCCCTGAAAGGCAGATGACATCTCAGGGACTGTAGTCCCCATCACCTCCCAGCTTAAGCCAGGCAAAGGCAAGGAGTGTTGTCCTGGCTACAGCAACTTTTATAAATTTGGGATTACCTGTGTACCTTTATTTGCAGATAATTTTGGAAGATAATCAAGTCTTCCCTAGTGGATGCCTCTTCATGATCAGAGTCATACAAGTTAGAGAACTTATCCTGATATAAAATGGGTGCAGTCAGGGCTCATTCACCATTACCTAAGTCTATACAGGCTCCACTAGCCCTAGAATTTTTTGTAGAAACACTGTATCTGTCAAAGCTCTTAGAACTGTAACTCAGAGTAGGTGAACAGGCAACAAGTAAGCTAAGGATTTGAGAAGAAAAAGAAAAAGAAAATCTAGGGGTTAAGATACAGTTGCTTCAGGGCACTTGAACAGTGTGGTCACTATGCCATCACCTTTTCCATTGTTCAGATCTGCTTTTCTCCATGTGTCATTCTCAGGTTCTCCCATTGCAAATGACTTTTCCTATGCCTCCCTGAGACCAGAGAGATCATTCCTTTCACAACACCCATTTAGGGAAGGACTTTAACTTGCCTTGCTAGTATCAAAGGCCCACGTAAGGATTCATCTGTATGTCCTGGGGAATGAGCTTCATATGACTATGCCTATGGCCAGAAACACAGAGTCTATAGAACAGGAAGAGTCAACATGCCAAGCAGTCAAGAACAGTTTTCCAAGTCTAAGGTCAACTCTTTAAGTGCCATATCCCTTTCATTCATGCAACAACTCTGCAATATAGATATTATAATCCCCATTTTAAAGACTAGGTAATGGAGATTCAGGTGAAATCAAGCCAATATCCTGGTGGAATAAGTTTTAAGTTCCAGTTCCTATTAACAAGTATTATTCTGAGAATTGCTTGTGAATGGACCCCAAATATCCTTAGCCAAGTTGAGAATCATTTTTAATTTACATCCCAGAGCCAGCTCCCAGCCTCTTTCTGCTGTTCATCCTTGACACATGTATCTGCTATTGACACTTTTATAGACATTTCACTTTTCTCAACTGGAGCTTTATTTTTCTTCATGGATTGTTTTTGCTTTGTTTAGTGTCAATATCTGTCACTAGCCTGCCTTTTCCTTAAGAGTGGGGGCCATGGTTCTCCCTGCACCTAGTGTGAGGGCATACAGCAGGAGCTCAGCAAGCATGCATCGAATGAATGTGCCCAGTAGGCAGGGCTGAGGCTGCCCAACTCTCCCCACGTCTAGATCGGAGAAGAACCCAATAAGTATCCAGAAAACATCAAATTCTGTGTCCCCCATGTTCCATTCCCTGCTGTGGTTCCTATGCCTCTATAAATCCTACCATTCTTTAAGGCCAACTTCAACTTTTCTCTTCTGTAGAAAGCTGTTCATAGGCATTGCAGCATAATGATGAAGAGCCCAGCCTTAATATTAAACAAGCATGGGTTGGAATCTGACTTCATCACTTATTAGTTGTGTGACCTTGGCTAAGTTACTTAACTCTCTCAATCTCAATTATGACATCCATAAAATGGGATAATGTGTGTTCCCATGATGCAAGGTGATGACATATGGAAGTATTTACAACAGTATCTCGGGTAGAGTACATGTTCATTTAAGGCAAGTTGCTATTATGCTAACACTCAGTAAATTGCCTGAATTATTATTCTTTAGCATCATCTTGTTTTCTATTGCAGCATATGTTTATTTTATGTATCCCAGCAAGCATATGGGGTCCTCCTAGGTAAATCCCTGACATGTCTTATCATCTCCTGTATTCCTAAGGGCCATATAGATTCTTGTGACATTAGAGCAGGTATTCAACAAATAGATTCATGCTGCATGAGGTTTTATTTATTATTTTCCTTTGGTTTGCTAGGGAATTTATGAAATGTATGAAAAAGAGAAACAAAAATAATTGTTTAAAATTTCCACCACTACTCAGAATGATCTAGGTTCTTCCTTTACATACTCTTCACCTAAATATATGTGAATTATATAGTTTACATATATTACATACATAGGCTCTTTCCCCAAGGATATATGAGATTATACAGTATAAACATGCTCTGTATTTTTCACACATTTACTGTATGTTTTCCCCATAACATCATAAATTATAATAAGCATCATTTTAAGTGATTCTATTATATGACACAACAATTTGGCATATTTAAGTGGTCCCCTATGGCTGGACACTTCAGTTGTTTCCAACTTCCTGTTATTATGGATAACACTGTGATTAACAGATTTGTGCATAAAATCTTTCTGCATCCTAGATAATAATAGCTATAATAGTGAGTGTTATACTAGAATATAAATTATACCATTTTTTTTACCCTATTTACTGTTCTTCCTTTTACATTCTTCTAATAGACCCTCTGCTTGTCTATAGCACTAACCACACTCATTATTATTTGTTTAAGCTTTTTCTTCTTTGATGGCTCGATGACAGCAGATATTCCCCATATCTGGCACAATGACTTGCTCGGTAAACATTTTCCAATGAAGGAATAATAAATTGGGCAGATCAAAGTGAGAATTTGGATTGCTGCACTTTCCATCTGTGTACATTTGAACAAGTCCCATAACCTGTCTCTCATAGATGTAGAGGCTCAGAAAGCTTAAGTGATGTGTCCAGTGTCACACAGCTGGTGAGCACTGAAGCATGGACTTGCACCCACACACTCTGATTCAAAGCCCAGTTCTTCCCACCCTAATTCTACCCTCTTGACTGTCTCTGTGCACATTTAATCCATCTCTCCTCACATCCTTAAACCACACTCACATCTCAGTATGTGACACCTAGGCCATTCCATGAGGCATGCAATGGGCTGCCAGTTGGAAGGGATGACAGTGAACTCTCCACAACACAGTGGAGCTCTGCAAAACTTTTAGCCAATGGCATAATTTGACTTCAAGGTCTTGAGGCTATTGATGCCACTGCTCCAACCAGGGAAGACAGAACCAAAAGCATGTCAGGTGATTAACCAAAGTATGAGCTTGATGGCAGAGCCTGCATCTGGAGTAGTCTGATTTCTGGATGAACCTGAGACCAGTGTCGACCCTTTCCTCACCAAATAACTTGTAGTCTCATTGCCCTGTAAAATTCTGAAAGAACTCTGCCCCTTTTAGGCCCATTCAAGCCTGCATCCTCTTTCACTCACACATATATGAGGCATTGTAGAGGTTCAGACATGAAGGAGCACTTGGGTTAGTCTGAACTATTTGTTAAGACTTTTTTTTTTATTATACTTGAATTCATTTATTAGCATAATCAATACAAATTTCACTCTCGGATTCTAAGCATGCAGGAAATACAGTTACTTGGTTTTTCTAAATGCAAATTCATTCTAATTCTTAACCCCAATCTAGCCAGATTGTACGAAATTTGACCTTACACATTAGAGAGTCTTTCTCCTCTAAAGATAAATGAATTGTTTTAGCAGCACAGAATCTCCTGCAGGAGTTCTCTCAGCTTTGGGTCTGTTCTGTTTCTGATCTGATGTCTGAGGCTGGGACACCTGGCACTGAGAATACAGCCTCTGGGTGCTCTGTGAAGCCCTGTCCCACCCCTGGGTGCAATAGGGGCTGAGGCACAGTATCCTGCTACAACTGGTCCTGAAGCCCAAAACCACTGTGCTGCTCTGTCTTGGGAAATTTATTCCCTTTTTATCTCCTTCCCACCCCAAAAAGGTACTCACCTCCTAAGCTAGATATTTTCCATTTCCCCTCCAGAGCTATGTATACTACCTACTCAGTACTTGGAGACTATCCTTTAAGTTCCACATTAACCAACTCTCTTGCCTCCTGGCCTTTGATTTGGGTTTGGTTAATGGGGTTACAAGTTCAGCCAATGGAAGGTGCCATATTGGAAGGTAGGAATAGGGTGAAGTAGGTGTTTTATTTCCTCAGATGCTCTCCTGTCTGGTCATCACAGATTGGGTTTCTCCCTCTACCAGGGGCCACAGCTCTTACCTGGTAGCTGGATCTGGTTTTAGTAATCACTTCCGTACCTTGCAGATCTAGAGCTGGTAAAGGCTCTTCTCTATTCCTAGCCATGGAGTGCTGCACCATTCTTTGTTTCTTTTAACCTTTCCCACAATTTCATAAATTGCTCCCTCATTAAACGCACCAGTTAGCCCATTTGGGTGTGCTATTTTCTGTTGGGACCCTCACTAATGCTCCCTTCTCTCCTCTCCCTGGCACAATCACATCAAAGAGTTATGGTTTGTGAAACAGAAGTCGTAAACACCAAGTGCTTGTGTTTTTGACATGGAATGGGGAACAGGTTGGGAGAGTACTTCCAGGCATCTTCCCTTCTTATCCAACAACAAAGAGAATCAAAGGCGTACAGAGTTCTGGTTACCTTCTTCTTAGAGCTGGAGGAGGGGAGAATTCAATGAAAACAAAACACAACACATATTGACACCTCGGTTATACTTTATCATTATAAACATGGCCAAGAAAAATCAAGGAATAAAAAACTGATACTCATAGAAGTATTCAGATTATATATTATTTGTTTTGTTTTGTTTGCGTTTGGGGTTTCTGTTATTGTTGTTGTTGTTGTTCCTGTTGTTGTTTTCTGATGAAGTCTCACTCTGTTGCCCAGGCTAGAGTGCAGTGGCACGATCTCAGCTCACTGCAGCCTCTGCCTCCCAGGTTCAAGTAATTCTTATGCCTCAGTTTCCCGAGTAGCTGGGACTACAGGTGTGCACCACTATGCCTGGCTAATTTTTGTATTTTTGTAGAGATGGGGTTTCACCATGTTGGCCAGACTGGAAGGACTCGAACTCCTGACCTCAGGTGATCCACCCACCTCAGCCTCCCAAAGTGCTGGGATTATGGGCCTGAGCCACCACGCCTGGCCTTATTCTTTGTTTCAATATTCAATGTTGACTTTTGAATAAAAGTTGTAGTTTCTTTTTTTAAATATATATAAATTTGTTTAAATTTCTGAGGTATCTGTGTGATTTTGTTACATGTACAGGCTGTATAGCGATCAACTCAGGACTTTTGCAGTATCTATCACTCAAATAATATACATTGTACTATTAAGTAATTTCTCACCATCCTCTCCCTTCACACCCCCTCACCCTTTTGAGTCTCTGTTACCTATCATTCCACCTCTATGGTCATGTGAACAGATTTTTTAATACCCAGTGAAAACTAAGAACATGAAATAGTTTTCTTTCTGGGCCTGGGTTGCTTCACTTAAGATAATGACCACCAGTTCCATCCATGCTGTGGCAAAAGATATGATTTTATTCTTTTTTATGGCTGACTAGTATTCTGTTATGTATATTTGCCACATTTTTAATCCATCTGTCTGTTGATGGCCACTTAGCTTGATTCCATATCTTTGCTATTGTGAATAGTGCCATGATAAACATACAAGTGCAGGTATCTTTTTGCCATATTGATTTATTTTCCTTGGGTAGATACCCAGGAGCGGAATTGCTGGATCAATGGTAGTCCTCTTTTAGTTTTTAGAGAAATTTCCATATTGTTTTCCATAGAGGCTGCACTAATTTACATTCCCATCAACAGTATATAAGAGTTTCCTTTTCCACACATCCTTGCTAACATTTCTTTTTAAATCTTTTTAATAATAGCCATTCTGGAGTAGGATGATATATCATTATGGTTTCAATTTGCATTTTTCTGATGATTAGTGATGTTGAGCGTTTTTTTCATGTCTGTTGACTGTTTACATGTCTTCTTTTAAAAAAATGTTATTTGCCCACTTTTTAATAGAATTATTTGGGGTTTTGTTGTTACTGTCGTTGTTTGAGTTTCTTTTATATTTTGGTGATTGGTTTCCTCTTTGACATAAATTCTCTTCATCTTAGTGTCCACTTTGCAAATCCATGCAGCAAACTGACCTTGCATTCCCTTGATCTCCTAAGTTCAGTATCTTCTATTCCCCACCCCATACCAGTCATCCCCACACGGTCATGACTATATGCAACCGTCCCTCAGAACTACTTCATCTCTGAGAGCACATTTTGAAATCCCGTGTTCTGGCTGTTTCTTCCTTCTACACTCTACCTTTTATCATTTCGCCTCCACTGACCCTGCACCCTTTCTCATTATTGTATCATTAAACCTATATTAAAGTGCTCTCGTTCTCCATCCGCTTCATGAAAGTCCAGGAGACTCCTGGTCAACCATATCAAGAGAACTGTAAGTGTCTCCTTACCTTCTAGTCCTTCTACTTTCCCCTCTTAAGAAAACTCATTGACCATTTTTGGACTCAATATTTGGCCCAACAGACCTGCAGGAGAAAGTTATAATTATGCACCTACTAGATTCACTGCAATGTCCTGATGTTCCTCTCAGGCCTTCACAAATGCTAAGTCATTCCTGCATTCAGCTCACATTGCTTACTCTGTGCTATCTGGCTCTCCTGTCCTCAAGCCTACAAACTAAAAACGCCAATAGATTTTATATCCTATTCTTCATCCAAACAATTGAGAACAGCTGTTCAGATCACTGTTTTAGAAGTATTGTGAGAAAAAGAGTACAAGAATTGATTAGTCATATCTGTCACGGGCATGGTAAGAGAAGGTGTGTGAGAGCCACTCATTCACACCATCATGGTCCCAAACCTGCAACACTCACATTCTAAGGAGCTGCTCGGCATTCTGAGAAAACTGAAACCACATGGGGTTAGTACCTTCCATGTGTTCTCCTTCCCCATCAAAATCTATCTCCTCTTCCTTATTTCTCTCCCACATCTGAGAAAATTAACATCCCTACTGATGGCTAAGGTTAACCAATGTTCTGTACTTTTGGTCTCCCTGGGATAATGTACATAGACTGATGAAGGAGTGGCACCAGCAGTGACTGATGAAGGAGGCAGAAATATTATGGCCAATGTAAGCTGGTTTTCTCTAGGTCTCAGCAGAAAATGGGTACAAAGTAGATTATGTTCTGGGGCGGCACTTTTTTTTTGTCGCTGAACATTGGCATCCCTTCCTCCCAACAAAGATTGACTCTAGCAATCCCAGCTCTTAATGACAAGCAACAGAAACTGCCTCTGATTTAGGCAGAAAAGAAAATTTGTTGAAAGGATGGCTCAGAGAATTGCTAGAAATTTGGGATCACCTGGTCCAGAAAACAAATAGGAGGATATATTTGTTTTCTGTGGCTGCTTTAACAAATTATCACAAACTCTGTGGATCAAAAAACAGAAATGTATTCTCTCATAGTTCTGGAGGCCAGAAATTCAAAATTGGGGTATGTTACAGAGCCACATTCTCTCCAAATGTTTTAGGGAAGAATTCTTCCTGGCCTCTTCCAACTTCTCGTGGCTCCAGGCCTTCCTTGGCTTGTGGCTGTATCCTGCCTCCTAGCCACATTGCCTTCTCCTCTGTGTATCTCTCTCAAAACACCCTCTGCCTGTCTCTTACAAGGAAGCATGGGATTGCATTTAGGGGCCACGTGGATAATGTAGGATAAACTCTTCCTCTCAAGATCCTTAACTTTATCAGATATTTTACCATAAAGGAAATAGTCACAATTTCTGGAGGCCCATTTTTCAGTTCATCACACAGCCATACTCCATCTGTACCAAACACGAAGCCCCATGGTGCTACCACTGGTGCTCATGGGAATAGGTGTTTCTGCCACCGCCCTTGCTGTCATCACCCACTCTGAAGGAATTTCCCCACTGTCACTGCTTCTTTGCTTCTACAACTTCCGAAGTCCTGGAGCAGTATTTCTGATTGGCTGAGCATAGATGATACATCCATAGGCTTTAATCTCAAAGAAAGAAGGGACAGTGGGTGCCTGTGCCTTGCTTTGTGGCTCTGTGGTCAGAGGTAGGCAGTGCCTCTCCTGAAGTCTCATACGGCAGGGAATTTCTCCAACATCAGAAGGGGTTCATGTACTAGACACGGGAAACAGCAAGCTTCCACTAGACTCTCCCAGATCTTTCTCCAGGCATGCATGAGGTTCTTGAATGATTTCACAAGCTGATTTCTCCCATTCTTTTGTGCTGATGACACTTCAGAATCTCATGATTTTGTATGAGGGTAACATCTTGCCACAATCACTCTAGCCACTGTCCACTCTAAGAGTGCTGGAATCAATTAGACATTTGACTTCTCCTGAAGATCCCAAAACCACAAGCACATGATACCAATGCATCTGAGAAGTCTTAGATGTCCTTACAGCCAAGCTATTCTATAAGCAAGAGGAGGACTGTCTTAGTCTGTTTGGGCTGTTATAATAGAATACCATACGCTGGGGTGCTTATGAATTATGAACAAGAGAAATTTATTTCTTACAATTCTAGAGGCTAGGAACTCCCAGATCAAGGCACTTGCAGATTCTGTGTTTTGTAAGAACATGCCTCCTGGTTCATAGACTGTCTCTTCTCACTGTGTTCTCACATGGCAGAAGAGCAAATGAGCTCTCTGGGATCTCTTTTCTAAGGGCACTAATTCCATTCAAGAAGATTCCACCTTCATTACCTAATCACCTCTTAACTCCATCACATCAGGGATTAGGTCTCCACATATGAATTTTGATGGGACACATGCATTCAGTCTATAGCAGGGACGAATGCCTCTCTCTTCCCCTCTGAATAACTGTTCCCTGAGCCCTACACCACCAGGACTGTGCCCTGGTTTCTATGGAATCACAGCTCTTTCTGCTCTTTAACCTGAGTCCCTTCTTTCCCCATTCTCCACAATGCTCAGAAATGAATCCATGGGCCTGACCCAGGGAGTCACTCTCTGTGAAATCTCTGAACTATTCAATCCCTCTTCAATATAGCTGTGTGTGCAAGCATTTTCCTCTTTCTTATTTAGACAAAAGCCCTCCTACAAAGGACATGTCTTCACTCCTGACAGTCCTGCTACACATGTAATTCTAAAACAAGGTAAAACTAAACACAGGCCAAATAAAAGTATAAGCCAAGGGCTATGAAAGCACAAAGAAAAGGCATGCCTTACAAAGCATCGCAGAGGGTGCAGAATGGCAATTGCCTTTAGAATGTGGATGACTACCCATGTGTGCTCATGCCAAAACACACATGTATACACCCTCTTATCTCAGGCTCAGATGCCAACATATCCCACATTGGGAAGACTAGGCTCCAGGTTCCACCTGACCCTTCACTCCATTTCTCACCAGACATCAAAGGAGTTATATTTTTAAGTTGGGCAATGGTGTTGCCTAACTCTTTAAAAGCTTCCCATGCCACTTGTTATTATGAATTGGACTGTGAGTCCCCCCAACTCCCCCAGAAAAAAAGATATGTTCAAGTGCAATTCCTAGTACCTGTGACTGTGACATCACCTTATTTGGAAACAAGTTCTTTGCAGATTTAATCAAGTTGAAATGAAGTAATTAGGGTGGTCCTTAGTGCAATATGACTGATGTCCTTAGAAGAAGATGGAAGTTTGGACACAGACACAGACACCACACTGGGAGGGCAGCATGTAGAGACAGAGATTGGAGATAAGCTAAAATAAGTCAAGAAACACGTCAGGATACCAGACACTGTAAAATAAAAAGGAAGGATCCTCCTTAGAAACTTGGGAAAGAGGATGGCCCTACCGTGATTTCAGGATTCTGGCCTCCAGAGCTGTGAGACTATAAATTTCTGTTGTTTTAAGTATGCGATTTGTAGTACTTTGTTACAACAGCCCTAAGAAACTAACACACTTGGAAAAGCAATGGAAACCCCTTACATGGCCACAAAGCTAAGCATGATCTAGCACTGACATTCTACCTTTATCTCCTAACATTTTCCCAAAAAAAAAAAAAATTCTCCCCATGTTCCCAGAGCATTGGCTTTCCTAGAATGCACTGAAGTCCCTTCCACCTCGACTTCTTAGAATCACTGTCTCCTCTGCCCCATGCTTCTCCCACGTCTTACCTATCTGCCCCATCCTCATCTTTCGTGTCTCTGTGTAAACAGCTGTCACTCTGAAAGGCAGCCCCTGACTACTTACTTAGATCCCCCCAGCCCCAAATTATGTTATAATCACCACCGGGCTCCACTGATTTATAACTCTTACCGTCATCTCTATTTTTTCATTTGTTTGTTTGTTTGTTTGTTTTGAGATGGAGTCTCACTCTGTCGTCCAGGCTGGAGTGCAGCGGCGCGATCTCGGCTCACTGCAACCTCTGCCTCCCAGGTTCAAGCAATTCTCTGCCTCAGCATCCCAAGTAGCTGGGATTACAGGCACGCGCCACCATGCCTGGCTAATTTTTTTGCAGTTTTAGTAAAGACAGGGTTTCACCATCATGGCCAGGCTGGTCTTGAACTCCTAACCTTGTGATCCACCTGCCTTGGCCTCCCAAAGTGCTGGGTGTTTGCTTTCTTAATAGCTTATCTCCTCATTGAAATGTCAGCCCCAGGAGAGCACGGACTGTCTCAGATACATCTTTTCCCCCTAACTTGCATTTTTGCCTTGCACAAAGCCAGGCACATATAGCCTTTTCTGAATGAATATTTGTCAAATGAACAAATCCATGTGTCAATTAGGGGGAACTAGAAATTGTGTGAGCACAGCCATGGAGGCCTAGAGGAGTTCTGTGCGTTATCAGAGTGCTAAGTAGCACAGTATGGGAGGAGAGAAGAGTTGGCAGCCTGCTGGGAGACACACAGTGGATGTCACTTGCTGGCAAGAGGTCTGATTAACGGTGTCTTGGAATGCCCACCAAGGCACTTGGACTTCATTCCATATTAAAATATGGATCACCAAAGATTTTTGAGCAGCAGTAACCCAAGATAAACTACGTTTTAAGGAGATTTCTCAGGTAGGAGTATGGGCAATGGATTAGACAGGTGGACAAGTGGACCAAGGAAACCAGTGAGACAGCTGTTAAATATTCCAGGTAAGAGGTGAAGACAGTATGACCCAGAGCAGGAGCAATGGGGATGGAAAAGAGCCAGAGATGCAGAGGTTGAACTGGTAGAATTTAGCAAATGATTGCATGTGGGAGTGTAAGCTATGGGAGGGTGGGAAGACAGCTTCAATTTTTCCAGCTGGAGTGACCGCACATGTGGAAAAGGGCCTCCGTAGCTGGGGGAGGGAGTTTTCAAGCAAACGTGCCATCCATTCCCCAAAGTGAATAAGTAAATGTTTTTATTGGTTTCTAGTAAGTTAAATGGTTCAAGCTTAACTAGCAAGGTCAGTTGCCTTTTTAACTTTTCTGCTCAAAATGCAAGAAATAAGAGTAGATTCTTTTGCATGTTCTCCTGCTCTCAAGGAGGGCTTGGCTGTCTGGACCACAAGAAAAATCATCAGACTTTGGCCAGCCAAGCAGGGCCAGCAAGGCCCACCTCAACTCTTGAGCCAAAAACCACTCCAGTGAGGACTGCTTGAAGGCCTCTCTCCTCCCACTGAGCCAGGATGAATTTTTAACTCATTATTGATCAGGCAATTTTAAAATCAATTTTAATTAAATGAAAGATTTCTATCAGGATTGCTTCTTTCTGGACAGTAAATTGGACCTTGTAATAATACTTACATTGGAACATCTCTCATACAAGTAACAGAGCCCATCATAAATAAGTAAAGACTCTTCTCTTTATTATGCATTTGGGGGAAACCAAGGTTAGAGGTTTTGCCTGAGGCCCTGCAGTAGTGGGAACAGCAATTGAGAACTTGAATTATGGGGATGCCAACATCAAATCCCACTAATATCACTCTCAGCCTCCAAAAACCCTCCCTTTACATGAAAAAAAAGAGAAAATAGATTCTTGTCAGATACCAGGAAAGGGAAAATTGGGAGTGTTTAACTGACGAAGATGAAGCAAGTTCACTGCATGGTGCGTAGAGGAGATAGTTTATTATCCAAAGGCATTTTCCTAGTTAGAAACGGTCACGCTTGGTTGACCTGTAGAAATACTGCCCCAACAGGGAGAGCTTTTGCTTAAATTACTCCTTTACATGAATCACTGACGCAATCTTTGTTCCTTATCTGATGACAATTGCCTGGGTCTCAATACAGGGGAGACTGGGTCATATAAGCCCTTGCTTGGAATCTTCAGTCAGGTTCTGTCTTCTCCCAAACTGCTTCAGCTGGACTGTTTTGCATTGTCCATCTGTGAACTCATACCTTTACAATTCCTAATCAGCACTGACTATGCCTCAACCAACCATACATGAGGTACAGACTTCATCTTGTGCCCATAGGTTCAAGACTCCATGACAAAGGGATGAGATGTGATTGGCAAGTGTACCTCAGACCCTCTTCACATCCCCATGTTCATGTTTGCCCTCCCAAATACATCAATGTCCTTCATGGCTAAAGCTCTTCTGTAAGAGTTAAAGAAAGAGGAAAGAAACACGAAACATGGCTGGCAGTTAAAGGTGGGTTTACTTTGGACAAAACCTGAGAGGTGCTCCTAGCCAATTTCAGTCAGGAGCCCTTTCTCTTACAGACTAAGAGTATATATTGGTTTTAGGGTGAGGGGGCTTATCAGAAACTTGGAATGTTTATGTGTGTGGAGAAGTTTATGGCGGGATTGGAATCTCTCTGGGAGGCAGGGGAGGTTATCTTGGGGCTAGCATCTTCCCAGCTGGAGGGGACTTATGTAGGGGCTAGGATGTCTCTGGTTGGGGAGGAGTTTGGAATGTTTTTGGTTGGAGATGTTATTTGTGGTTTATGGTCATGGTGACTTTAGTCATTAGGCTGGTGGATTTAGGCACTTTTATATTAAGGTGAAATTTAGAATGAGGGGCTTGTCCAAGATGGCAATGCTCCTGCTCTGTCAATCCAGACCCTATAGCGATAAAAAGGAGGAGGGACGGCGTGTTCTTTTTGGCTACTTCCTGCTGATGAGGGGACAGAGAGTTTTCTGGTCTCTGGATGACGGTAGGTGAGGCAATGCCGTCTGTAGATGTTTTTGTGTAGATGTCTATGAAATGGCCATAATTCTGTCAGTTGAAAATCTTGAAAAAGGTTAATTAGGCAGGGAAAGAATATTAGTTCCAGGCATATTATTAGGAGAGGGCCCAGGAATGGGATGACCCATGCTATTATTTTGTTTTCAAACCAAGAATATATTTGGTTGTTTTGATATTTCCTTAGCTTCTTAGCCCTTTCTTTAAGTTTTTCAGCAGTGTCTCTTACGAGGCCCAATTGGTTGAGGTAGAAACATTTTTTATGTAATGAGGAGCAGAGGTACGTGTTTGGAAAGGGCCAATAACATGTTATTTTCTGTTAGTAACCGTTATTCCTGCTATGAGGATAATAATTAAGCAAAATGCTAGAGTAATTGAGGTTTTTTGTCTGATATTTCATCCTTAGGGTGCTACAGTATATAGCCATACTGCAAATAGTAGAGTGAGTAAGGCAATTCCCACAAGGGTGGCATAATAAATAATTTCCATTAAAAAAGTTTTAATATTTGGCTTAAAAGGAGAGGTAGGGGTGAGACTGAGTAAGATGAGTAGTTCTCACTCAGTTACTTATTTTTTATGATTTTCAGCTTAAGATTTCCTATTTCTTTACATTGATATTTAGGACTTTTTGGGGGCTGTCAGGGGTTGCTTCCTTAGCTTTCCAAGCTTTGATCTGGTGTGATGTATTCAGGAGTTGATTCCTGTAACAGATGCTGTTTTAATTACCCTGGGTTCCATGGACTCACTAGACCTGGAGACAAAGGATTCCAGGGACCCTCAGTTATTAGTTGTCAGCACCAGCAGTGAAGACATTTCCTCCTGTTATGATTGGGGGCGCTTAGAAACAGCGCCTGCTGAAACATCTAGTTTTCAGTTCATAGGGCTTTAAGAAAGCACAGCTGATTTTGGAAATATGGAGCCAGAAAAAAACAGAATTTAATTTAAGCAGTAGAAAATAACAAAATTGAAAACACTAGAATTTAACAACAGGTGTGCTGTAGTTTTTGAAACATAATTTTCTCTCTCTAGTTTCCCATTTTTATTAAAAGACAAATCATGGTAGGACAGGTTTGCTTTCTTATACTTGGCTAAATTATTTGCACACAATGCAGCAAGAATAATTATTTGTTACATAGGCCTTTTAAATTGGCTTTGATTGAACTTTGTTCCGTAGAAGGAATCTGAGATAAGACCTTTTTAAAGCCACGCCCAGCCATGGATTTGTACCATCAAACACCTATGAGTTGGTGAATTTCTCTCCTCTTGAGGTGCCAGGATAACTTGGGGTTCCCAGCCTCCTAGAAAGTGACATTCTTTACTTACCACAGATCAGAAACCCTATACAGGGTCTATGTATACAAAATATGAAGCCAGTTTTTCAAAGACTTTTTTGCTTTATAAGTCAAGTTTGATTCCTTAAAGAAAAGTACACCATTCCAGTTAAAGCCTTGTAAAATAACCAGTTTTTCCATTTGTGTCCTGTTACAAAAGAAAACAGATTCTTACTGCGTTTGTGCAAATAACTATATTGCCATAACTTAAGAATCCTCACAGATAGTTTCCAAATTTTGGAGAAAATCAGGAAGAGAGAAACAAGTATGCTCCAAATTTTGTTTATGGGTGTATACTAAATTGTTAAAAGCTGTTAACAGCTCAAAAGAAAAGTTTCTTTGACTTTGAAAAGCAAAACAAAGGATCAGCAACGTTTTAAGCAAAACATTAAAAAGATTACTCCAGTCTCCTATTCGTTCACTTTATGCAGTTAATTTCTGTCCTGCTTGATATTAATGAACATTTTAGCTCTTCAAGGGCCCTGAATGTTTTTCCTCTATTTTGATGTTACAATCTCCAAAGTTATCAGAAACCTGCATTCAAGAGTATCTGTTAGAGCTTGATAGCTTATTATAAAACCACCTTCTAAAGAGGACCAAAACAAGACGACAATTGTTTATGGATAACAAAAAGTTTTAGGGTAGCCACAGTTAAAGACACAATTGACAAGGATATCTGTTACTTCTGTGGCACACAATAATTTTAACATAACAATGATAATTATCACTGATAACGTACACTAAGATTTATCAGAATTATAGGGGTCTACCATAGCTTTGGAACACATACCAATAACATATTTATATAACTATAGCCAAAAGAAAGCCAAGTACCATTTTCTATTTGACAATGCTTCCTGTACGATTTTATACCAGATAAGCCAATTTTCACCTTTATCTTAGTGTGCGATTAATGTTAAACTCAATTTTAATAAAATCTGGTAGACATATTTACCCAATTTTAATGTTTGACCATAAGGTAAGATTTTATAGACTCTTTTAACCCTTTATAATGTTTGTTAAAGAACAGGTTAATGCTTTAAGAGAACACATTGTGCTTTTATTTCAATGCTCAATTTACAGAAAAACTGGATGATACCCCTTCAACTTTAGCTAACATGTTTACACACAAAATTTCCTTTACAATTAACCTTTTAAAACTCGCTTAAACCTTCAAAACAATTCTTTATGCTTTTAATCTAGGTGAAAATCCAAATTCTCATGCCTCCTTATAATCTTTTTAACCTTATAATCTTTTCTTACACACCTTGCACATAAACTGTCTCTTCAATAGGTTTAAGTACATGTTATTCTGTTAACTTTTAGCAACCTTTACCTTTGTTGAAAACCTTGGTAAGTTTGGGATTTTAAGTATGTGCTAGGACCAAGATGGCCGAATAGGAACAGCTCCAGTCTCCAACTCCCAGCGCGAGCGACACAGAAGACCGGTGATTTCTGCATTTTCAACTGAGGTACTGGGTTTATCTCACTAGGGAGTGCCAGACAATCAGTGCTGGTCAGCTGTTGCAGCCCGACCAGTGAGAGCTGAAGCAGGGCGAGGCATTGCCTCACCTGGGAAGCACAAGGGGGAAGGGAATTCCTTTACCTAGCCAGGGGAACTGAGACACACACACCTGGAAAAATTGGGTAACTCCCACCCCAATACTGTGCTTTAAGCAAACGGGTACACCAGGAGATTATATCCCACACCTGGCCGGGAGGGTCCCACGCCCACGGAGCCTCCATCATTGCTAGCACAGCAGTCTGCGATCTAACTGCAAGGCAGCAGCGAGGCTGGGGAGGGGCGCCCGCCATTGCTGAGGCTTAAGTAGGTAAACAAAGCCCTGGGAAGATCGAA
>NW_016819573.1:2797861-2887386 GCF_001698545.2 Rhinopithecus bieti | reverse complement strand
AAGAAAATGTGGCACATATACACCATGGAATACTATGCAGCCATAAAAAAGGATGAGTTTGTGTCCTTTGTAGGGACATGGATGCAGCTGGAAACCATCATTCTCAGCAAACTATCGCAAGAACAGAAAACCAAACACCGCATGTTCTCACTCATAGGTGGGAACTGAACGATGAGATCACTTGGACTCGGGAAGGGGAACATCACACACCGGGGCCTATCACGGGGAGGGGGTAGCAGGGAGGGATTGCATTGGGAGTTATACCTGATGTAAATGACAAGTTGATGGGTGCTGATGAGTTGATGGGTACAGCACACTAACATGACACAAGTATACATATGTAACAAACCTGCACGTTATGCACATGTACCCTAGAACTTAAAGTATAATAAAAAAATAATAAGTATGTGCTAGGTATAGAGCCTAGGACCTAGACAGAAGTTCAGATAAGGTCTGGCTTATTCCAGCAGTTCACTCCATGTATACTAGGTTTTACCTCGCTGCAAGGTAGGCAAGTGGTACAGCCAAAAGTTATAGTGACATTTTATAAAGCATCCAGGAAGCCTAATTACTTTTAAATTCTACAATATTTCTTGCATAAATTCCCTTTTATCGTATTTTTCACAACTTTCACGGACAATCTTTGACATGCTTCAACTTTCTGGCTTGTAGTAAATATCCCTTTCTTTAAACAACCAGCTAATTTACTTTAGGACAATAATTTACCATATAAGATTCTTTTTAATATAAATTATCTTTTCTTTAATATTAAAGATGATAACATTTTCTTCTTTATAGCTCAGGATATGATTCTCCATCTTGTATCCCAGCTGCTTCTTGAGACTTCATTTTAGCTAAGTTTAGTAAGATATAACTTAAATACAGTAATAGCTACCTTTTTTAATGTATGTAATTTGACAGACACATAATCATGTAACCAGTACTGCCATAATGAAGATATAGAACAGCTCCATTACCCACCAAGATTCCCTCATGTCTTTTATAGACAGCCCTACTCCCTGCCCCTGGAAACCACTAATCTGTTTTTGTCCCCTAACTGTGTCTTGACCAGGCTGTCCTATAAATGGAATCATACAGTGCATCGCCTGTCAACATGGTTGTGTTTTCCTTCAACCAGCTTGGGTGCTGGTGCAGAGAAAGTAGACCATTAGACTTAACCAAGGTTGGATTTTTACCAGGCAACTATGATGGAGGACGACAGCAGCAATGTAAGTGTACATGTGGGCAAGAGAACATTCCTGTGAAGTACGAAGCACTCCCAGGGCTATACACAGTGCCTATCCTGACTGCAGGTCCTTTTCAGCATGCGGGCTCCCCTTACAAAGTCTCAGCTCACAAGACAACTCTATGTCCCATTTCTGGAATGGGAGTCTAGTATCTCTAGTCTCAGTCTTGCCTAACCCTATTTCCACCTTCAGTCCATACTGCTGACTTTCCAAAAAAATCTTATGCAACTCCCACTGGGATCTTCCAACAGAAGATCAGTTTGGTGTGAGGCGTCGATGGAAGTTTTATCCAACATTGATCACGAATTTTAGTCAACACAATATTGAGAATTCTGTTTTTCTCCTCTTGGACACCCTTGCTGTGCTATCCCAGTAAGATGTCTCATTAAGTAAAGAGTTCAACATAAAGAATCATAACGCCTGGACTTAAATCATGGCTCTAATGTTTACTAGCTAGTGACATTGAGTAGCTACCTAAATTCAGAGCCCTCATCCTCCTCTGCAAAAATGAGGGTAATTATAGAACCTACCTTGAGGGTTGCTGTCAGAACAGAATAAGTCAATGTATTCAAGGTCTTAGCCCTGTGCCCACCAGATAAATGTTATCATTACTATATTATCACATGATTTCTCACTCTCTGCATCATCCTGACCACATACAGTACTAAAAAGTTTGTATCCCCAGGCAAGAGGTATTTAAAGACAATTAACCAGATTAAAATCTCACACAGAGATTTCAAAACTGTTTATTTGTCTCTTAAACAAACAAACAAATCTAAGAGGACTTCATTCTCTAAAAGAGAAGAAAATCACCCCGTGGAGAGAGCCATACTAATAGGCTCATTGCAGCAATGCCTTACAGTTTCTTTGAATCCAGTGTTTACCTGAGGTGAGTCTGCACAGCTCTGCACATGTGGCAACCACATCAGCCTCTGTATTGGTAGACAAGGCTTGGTCTGGAATGGTTTCTTCTCTGGGCACAATCCCAGCCTGCACTCAGTCATGGCTACTGGGACTCCTGTTGTCCATTAGAGAGAGGAATCTCCTTTTGACCATAAAATTGAAGGGGTATAATTTCATTTTTGAACACTCATCCTTTACCTTGGATCGGTGATGAGACATCTGTCTTCTTAAAAAAAAAAAAATGTTCTAGCTCTCCTATTTAATCCCTAATAATATGTGGCTGTCTCCTGACACCATACAAAAAAAAAAAAAAAGGAAATGACATCACCATACAAATAAAAAGGAGAAAAAAAATCTTCTTGATATCTTGATAAGACAGTAAGAAATTCTGAACTTTGCTTGTCCAAGCTCTTGCCTCATACTCTAGAGAAAGTTTCTAGAAGAATTGCAGAAACCTTTTAAAAATAACTAATTCTTTAAGACCTTGTAGGTGTGTTGCTCAAAAAGAAGCTCACTGTATCTATTAAAGTTATCTGGAGATGGGCTCAGGAATCTGAATTTTAAAAAGTTCACTGAGTCATTATTATACACACTCAAATTTGAAAACCAATGCTTTAGAGCAGTTGACATGCTATGACACATTGACTAAATCCTGCCATGCGCCTGTTTTTGTAAATAAAGTATTATTGGAATAAAGCCACACCCATTGGTTAGCATATTGTGTCTGTGGCTGCTTTTGTGCTAAAACAGCAGAGTTGAGTAGTGGCAGAGGAGACTGTATGGCCCACAAATCCTACAGTCTTTACTATCTGGCCCTTTACAGAAAAAAAATATTGCCAATCCCAGCTATAAAGAAAATGTTATGTCATATGATATGTACATTGAAGCCACACAGTGAGAAATAGGAAAATGTTCTAGGTCTATTCATGGCATATTGTTATTTTTTCCCTTATTCTGTGTACATGTTATTTTAACTAAGACTGCCAGATAATCAGCACATATATACTGAGCATCTATTTCATGCCAGCACTATGCTATGTGTTGAAAATATGGTGGTCTCTGTCCCCATGGAGCCACCGTGAGACTTGTACATACAGCCTACTTTCTTAAATCTGAGTCACTGTTGATTAAAGACATCATTATTTTAAGCACTATTAAGGAAAAAAATGCTACAAATTAAATAAAGACACAGTATTTCTTTATGCCTTAGAAATTTTATTTTCTAATTATTAAAAAGCTCTTTTAGATTTATGTCTATCACTCTTGGCATACATAAAAAATTATGTGCAATATTACTGGTTAAGAGCTGCAGTCTCTGAGGTGTCCTTCCAGGTTGCTGATCCCCACTCTGCAAGTTACTTGCAGACATCCACCTGATCTTATCAGAAGCATCAATAGTTTTCAGATCAAGCTCGAGCATGTGCAGGCACTGCACCTCTGTCACAACTGCCACCTGACCAACAGTGTTTGTCAGAGGCAATCAATCATAACCTGCTTTCAGAAATGTTAAATGGCTTTTAAAATATGTGCATCATAGAATTGATGAGATATGATTTATTGCTTGATGAACAAGAAGTCAAGGGATATAGGCTGAGACCCAGGGAAATGGCCTCCTGCAAATGAGTTGAGGCAGGACTGCTTAGAGGAGCAGAAGGGTAGAGAACTTATTCCTTGTGTCAAGAACCAAGGATGGCCCCCAGCTGCCCCCAGACCTCCAGTACTCATCACACTTTGCCGGGTGCACAACCAACATCATTAGATTACTTGTTTCTGCTTGAGACCGTGATATCCTTCAGGGTATAGACATGACCTCATCCATCTCTGAGCTCTAAGAAAACTAACAGAGTGCCTGGAAAACAGCACACAGCAGCCCTTGTTCCCTTGTTTCTTCTTTTTCTTTTTTTTGGGGGGGGTGGGGACAGTGTTTTGCTCATGTTGCCCAGGCTTGAGTGCAATGGCGCAATCTCGGCTCACTACAACATCCACTTCCTGGGTTCAAGCGATTCTCCCACCTCAGCCTCCTGAGTAGCTGGGATTACAGGCAGGTGCCATCACATCCAGCTAATTTTTTGTACTTTAGTAGAGATAGGGTTTCACTACATTGGCCAGGCTGGTCTTGAACTCCTGACCTCAGGTGATACACCCGCTTCAGCCTCCCAAAGTGCTGGGATTACAGGTGTGAGCCACCATGCCCGGACTGCCCTTGTTTCTTAAACATGGAAGGGAAGAGATTCATAGAGACAAACAGGGAGGAGGGGATTCTGCAGCATGAGCTCCAGGAATGAATTCTTAATCAATCCTATGTGACCAAGGATGTTTGAGAGTTCAGATGGGAAGATAAGCTTCTCCAGGAGCTTGACCCAGACTGGAGGCTGCTTGAGGAATGGATGTGAAGGAATTTCAGAGGACAGACCTGTAGCGTAGCAGGGTTGTGTCTGCATCCAGATCTGAGACTCTGGCCATGATGGACATTTAGAGGGCTTGAAGAGCAAATCTCCTGATTTTATCTGTTGGGTGTTATTATATCAGGGAAGCAGCCCTTCATGTGATTTGACTGGGAATGCCAATCATGGGCCTTGCCTCTTCCTTGAACGCCTGCAAGAGTGTGCATGGCTAACTTCTCCATTAAGCACACCATGCCTGGGGCTGGGGCCCACAATACTTTCAGGCGCCAGCAGGAGTATTTTGATTTCTTTGAAAACCAGAAGAAAAAAAATGAATACAATCCAGCCTGAATTAAATACATCTTTATACCAACCCAATCATAAAACATAATTTTCCATATTTATTATGGGAAAAAGGGGCCTACAAAGGCAGAGTTGTCCAAGGTCCATGAAAGTCATAATGGGGCCCTCAAAGCAGGCCTGTGGCACAAGCCATGTACATGAGACACTCCTCCAGATATGGGATTGGTTGGGGATGAGCCATGCTAACAGAAGGCCTAAGACAGAGACTGCCCACCATATTGGTTACAGAGATACACGTGAATTAGAAACCACTCTAAAGCATTGGTTTTCAAACTTGAGTGTGTTGAATAATGACCCAGTGAACTAATTAAATTTCATATTCCTGCACCCACCTCCAGATAACTCTAATAGAGATGGTGAGTTTATTTTTGAGCAACAGTTCTATAAGGTCTTAAAGAATTAGTTATTCTTAGGACATACCTGAAATTATTCCAAAAACTGTCCCTAGAGTATGGGACAAGAGCCTGAACAATCGAGAGATTTTGAACTTGAAAGGGTGCACAAACTCACAGTAACATTCATCTCCAGACTGAGGGGAGGCAAGTGGGACTGGAGACTGAGAAGTTAGGTTGGTTTCATTTCATTCATTCAGCAAAACAAAACAAGAGCAAAAAACAAAACAAAACAAAACTCCTCCAGAAACAAGCACATCAAAATGAATGATTAACTACTATTGATTCTGGGTGGAGGGAAAATTGATGTTTAGTTTATTATTTATCTTTGTATTTTTTTTTTTTTAATTTCTCCCCTTAAAAAAGTAAGAGCTTACATATATCCCTGAACCAAAGATCACAGGAAGCATTCTGGTCCCTTTCGTTTTTGAGGCTTGGTGACCTCATTTTTCCTTTAAGTCCATGAACTACCTTTATAATTAAGCTCTTTCCCTGTTTCATTTCACTTACTCCAGAAGCTTATTTCTGTTGCTTACAGCCAAGGAGCCGTAATTCATTCAAGCGCACCACCAGCTATCAATGGTGGACATGAACAGTTTTCTCGAATGGAAGAGGGCCATTACCTGGGCTCTCACTCAATCTGGAGGCCCTTAAAATGCCAGTTTACTGTGGCCCAGGTGAGCCTGTATGACCACTGATCCAGGCTAACTAGTCTACACTGTCATCATCTCTAGGTCATATCTCGACAGACGTTTCCTCATGAAAAATGAACCTGCCTGACCAAGGGAACTGGAATTGAGGAATAGAAAGGTGTAAGTACAAGGGAGAGATTATAGTAAGAAATATATATTTGGTCTTTGTCCCAGGTCCCTGATGCAGAGCTTCTCAAAACAAAAACAAAACCTTGGAACTTCCTGAGTGACAGAGGTAGCAGGACTGTCCTTTGTTATTTGAAACAAGCCTCTTTCAATCATACCTGACTTTATGCTAATAAGGTGAGTCTCAGTGGGCCCCTAGATAGATTTTGGGATGGGAGCTGGTTGCTGGAAGGACCAACCATGTAATTAGATGGTTGGAACTTTCAACCTTACCCCAGACTTCTGGGGAGGGGAGACAAGCTGGAGATTGAGTTAAGCATCAATGGTCAATGACTTAACCAATCCTATGTATGAAGCCTCCATAAAAAACCCTAAATGACTAAGCTTCCAAGCTGGTGAACACATTGAGATGTTGGGAGGATGGTGCACCCGGAGAGGATATGGAAGCTCCAGGCTCCACCTTCGTATATTTTCCTGTGTATCCCTTCCATTTGACTGTTCCTGGGCTAATACTGATACCAGCATTAGTAAGTAAATTGTTTTCCTGAAATTTCAGTGAGTAAACTGTTTTCCTTAAATTTCAGACTCGTGAGCCCATCGCCAGATAACTAATAGAAATGGTGAGCTTCCTTTTGGACAAAAATTCTATAAGGTCTTGAAGAATTAGTTATTCTTAGAAGGTACCATTCTAGCAAATTATTAAAACTGAGGAAGGGGTCATGGGAACTCATAATTTATACCAGTTGGTAAGAAGTACAGGTGGGATGTGGGACTGGGATGTAGGACTGGCAGCTGAAGTGGGGGTCAGTCCTGTGAGACTGAAACTTTACCCCATGGGATCTGGGCAACTCCAAGGAGTTAGTGTCAGATCTGAATTGAATTGTAGGGCACTCAGTTGGTGTCCGGAAAGTTGGAGAACCAGTTGTTGATGTAGAAAACACACACAGGTTTGGTGTCAGAAGGGCTATGAGTGAAAGTAGTATAAAGACATTCATACTTACCAAGCACGGGGTAGTGCAATAGGTACTTCTCCATCATCCCCTGCAAACCCTGAGCGCCTTTGTGAATTAGGTGTTATTCACTTCATTTTGACAACTAAAGTTAATGAATAGTGACCACACAATTCATTATTTAAATGAGGATACATTTAAGAATGAAAGGGGGTGCTCTTGTAACTACACTGGGACAACAGAAGTAAATGGGACTCTCCCAGGTGAATGGAGACATGTGATAATCCCCCTTACAAAGCTTAGCTGCCTGCCTTGCCTAAGGTCACACAACTAATTAATGGTTGAGCTGGATTCTGGGTTCATTAAGTTGCATTCCTAAAGAGAAAACATTTCTTGAAAATTCTAAGAATCCCATGTGTTATACACTGAATTATGTCCCCCCGCAAGAAAAGTCATACGTTGAAGTCCTAACCCCTAGTATCTCACACAGTAACTGTATTCCAAGATAAAGTCTTTATAGAGATAATGAAGTTAAAAGGAGGACTTTAGGGTGGGCCCTAATCCAACAGGATGGATGTCCTTATAAGAAGAGGAAAAGTGGATAGAGAGACACCAAGGATGCATGCACACGGAGAAAAGACTATGTGAGAACTCAGTGAAAAGGTGGCCATCTGCAAGGCAGGCAGAGAGGCCTCAGGAGAAACCAGACTTGACAATCCCTTGACCTTGGACTTCTGCCCTCCAGAACTGTGAGAAGGATATTTCTGTTGTTTAAGCCACCCAATATGTGGTATTTTGTTATGGCAGCCCAAGCTAACCATGCTATGAGAGTTGGGAGCAAAGAGTAACGCTGGTGAGAATGCTGGGATTCTAAAATCTGCCATTTGTCCTTGTCTGCATCCTGTGAAGATCGCAGTAAAGCCCATTTACTGTGAAGAGTCCTGTATGCTCGGATTCTTAGACAGCAAGGAACGGGGAGTGTGCACCCTGCATTGCTGCTGTAGCAGGAGCCAGAAACACCCAAAGGGACAGAACACGTGGTGGTGGTCGTAAAGGGAAAAGGGAAGGAGGGTGGGACCACTGGGGGAACGAAGGACTTGAAAGGAGAGCAGCCCTCCCTCCTCCACACCACCCCACAGACTTAAAAGTCAGAAGGTCCATGCTCCATCCCCCGCCCCCATCAGACTCCAGGAAGATTCAATTACATTTAGAGACACAATGTCTGCCTCCCCTGGATTAATTTCCGGATCCTGCCAAAGCTTGTCCTTATCTCTTTTTTCTTGCTGAGAGTAAGAACCCTATAAAATTGTCTCTATCAGAGACCAAGAAATGAACCAGGACAAGGCAAGCACAGGGAGCAGGGCCACAGGGCCAAATGTCTCCCCTCATGTAGATTTGAGAAGGGCCCAAGCAAGATAATTTGTTATAAAGCTCACACACCTACATTGTAACTAAAAGAATTCATTCTATCAGGGCAGTGAGTAGGAGCAAATCACACTGTAGACATGAGTTACATAACAGTATTCTAGCTCCAAAGTCCCCAATACTCCAGGCCTGGTCCTACCCCATTCACAAGAGCCTTTATAACAATAATAATATTAGTGACAACAGCAAGCGCTAGCATTTACAGAGTGCTTATTAAGTGCTAACTCCTTCACATACATTGTCTTATTTAATCTGCACAACAGCCCTAGAGGGGTAGATAACATTTCTACCCCCATTTTACAGATTGCTAAACTGTGATTTAGACAAATTAAGCAAATTGGCCACAGTCACATAGCTGGTACAGAGAAAACAAAAATTTCTTTGATGCTAACACCAGCGTATTAACAATCATCCTGAAATTAGAGTGTGAGGTGCTCCATTGGATGTCAAAGTCATGATCAAATTTTGACCTAAGAGTTTTTTAAAAATTAGAAACATTCATTGAGTAAATACTGTGTGCCCATTCTTTAGAGGCATTATCTCATTTCTACACAGCAACGCTGTGACTCAGGTACATTTTTCATCATCATCATCTTACATATGAGAAAAATCAAGGCTTGTGAAGGTTGCCCAGCAAGGAAACAGAAGAGCTCAAATCTGAACCAAGGTAGCCTGAGTTCAGAGCTCATGTGGTAAATACTCTACCACCTCTCCTGTGGCTGAGATGTTTTGCAGGTTGACCGGTGAGCTTCATGTGTGAGGTAAGAGATGTATGGTGTGGTATGACTAGCGTTATGAGTTGTAACATGCACCCTGGGACGTTACTGCAGGGTCTGAGATACCCCCACTCCAATTTAAGAAGTATGCCTCCCCTACCCAGCTCAAATTCCCCAAGCAGGCTGGACGGTGTTGGATTTCTCAGATGTTGTACTGTTTAATGTTCTTTCAAAGTGTGTTAGACCCTATCGCCCACGATTACTCCCAGGTGCAAAATTGTATGCACAAACAGTTGCAGCAGCAATTTACTGACTGTGAGCTCAATCAGCCAATTGTGAGCACAATTAGCTGCTCCCTGCTCATTTGGAAGGAGCCGGGGCGATGATGATTGCCTCTGCAATTAGCCAGTTGTGGGCAGCTCAGTTTGCTTGTGCAATTTTGCACCCTCAGACAGGGAATGTGCAAAAGTGATGCATGCCCAGGAACTTGGCTCCAAACTGATACCCACCCACGAGTCTCTGTGCGTGGCTAATAGGGCCTGCCTTCTGGGTCTGTGCAGAGGCAGCAGCCAAAGGATTGAGATCAAACCTCACAGAATGCCACATGGGCTGAAGAAACAAACCTTTTCATATTTTGCAGAGGAGGGAAGGAAAGAGATGAGGTACTAACTTGGGTTGGCAAAGGGGAAGGTGTGTCCAGGGTTGGGAAAACCTAAACATTAATAATTTGGGATCAAGAGAGATCCATCTGAAAATGAATCCGCATAGAATGCAGAAATTTTTGTATTACTGGAATGACTTGGGGAGTCAGGAGAAACCAGAAACTAGATGGAATGGGGGAACTGAAGTGCCATTTTAAGTCGCTTGTGCAATCAACAATTTTTCTCTTCCCTCTTCCTGTATCCTGCTAAAAAAAGAACAAATCCTCCCACTAGAGTTGGGCAGATTCCTACCCACCTGTCCCTGCTGAGGGAAACCCGGAAATCCAGAAATTTTTATTGCAGCTGTCCACAAAATGAGATGCAGTCTGATTGGATTTGTTCTAGTTTTCCTTTAGCAATGAGTTGATTAAAAATAAAAGCTCACCGTATTTTAAGTGAGATTTTATTGCACTAATAGTCCTTTCTACCTAGAAGCAGCACATCTGTAAGTTTATAAAATAAATAAAAAGGAAAGGTGACTCACTGGTGGGTACCAGACACCAATGTTTGGTGACCCTAGCTGTCCTGTGAGCCTTTGATAAACTGAGGGTCACCTGTTCACCCTAACTACTCCAAACCTATTAGTGCAGAATTATTCATAATAACCAAAATGTAAAAATAACCCAAAGGTCCATCAACTCATGAATGAATAAACCAAAATGTGGTATAGGCCCCTGCAGAACATATTATATTCAGCCACAAAAAGAAATAAAGTACTGCTATGCATGCTATGGATGAACCTTGAAAACATTATGGTGAGTGAAAGAAACCAAATACAAAAGACCACATATGGTATGAGTCCATTTACATGAAGTGTTCTGGAGAGGCAAATCCATAGACATGGAAAGTGGGAATCAGGAGGGACTGGTAATGAATTTGGAGCTCTTCTTAGGGTTATGAAAATGTTTTGGGATCAGTGGAATTAGATGGTTGCACATCCTTGTGAATATACTAAAACCACTAGATTGTGTACTTTAAAAGGTTGAATTTTGTGGTATGTGAATTATATCACAACTCTTAAAAAAAAGCTATTAGAGTAGCGAAAAATTGTCTTTTGGGAGACTGGGTATGGACAGAGCCACTGTGAGAACACCGTTGCATTGACCTATCCGCAGGCCACTCAGAGAGCCCCTGAGCAACAAGCATAGCAGGGAAAAGAGTGTTCAAAGTTTCTTTCTGACTCAGGCCACAAGGCATTCATTAATTTGTCAAAAATAACCCTTGAACAACCAACTGTATACCAGGCTATTTGGTAAGACTTGAGAAGAAAGACCTAAGGCCTTTTTAATCTAGTGGTTGGCAGGGGGTAAGGTATATGTGTTGTGGGGAAAGGGTAAATAAACAAGGCCATTCCCTGGGTCAGTATTTCCAAATTTCTAGTCGACATTTTGACTCACATATGACAACATTTTCTTAAACCATAATGGAAAGCAAGGGTTTCCAAGGGAATTTTCCCAAGCCACAACACTTTAGCCGGGAGTAAGCCAACACAGTCAAAAGTACAGTGTGGCTCCTAATCTGTCTTCTGATGAGTATTCTGAACTTTTTATTCCTTAACTGGCTGTTTGATATGATATGGATTTTAAACCAAGCAGGCAGGCACACAGAAGGGTGGATCGATCAGGAGGCATAAGCCAAGTATAAGGAGAGGCATTGGTGCCTAACATTAAAATCCAGCTTCCCTCTCTGAGTGGCAGCCCAAGAAGCTATATATGCAGATCAATAGTTAAGTGGGAAGCAAATATCATGCTATTGATGGCTGGACAAGGCAATTCCCTCAGTTCTCCCTCTACCCCGTCATTCTGAGGCATGTTTCTTCAAAGCAGTATCTATCTGCATTGTCTCCATTTCTTCACTTCACTTTTGTTTACACTTGGATCAAGTGTCTTCCCCATCACTCCGCCAGTCTGTATCTGGCTGATTGTGCTGGAAACACATAAGTCCTGATGGACACCTCTCACCTGCATTGCTCAATTCATGCAATTCTTGTAGTGAAGTCTGTAATCTCATTTTTTCAGTCTCAAATACATCTCCATTTGTGTCACTTTAATGTAAGCCATCATTGTCTTATCCTGGATGACCTCACAGACCTCATAACTGGCCTGCTCCCATCCACACTTGCCCCACATCATCAATCAAACAATTAAATCTAGTTTCACTGGTCCCTTTGTTAAAACTCTTCATGTGGTGCCCGATGTTCTTAGAATAAAGACTAGAATCCTTTACTGAGGACCCTGCTTCAAATGTGAGTGGGACCAGAGTGGACAGCAAGTATCTCTGAGATGTCGAGACAATCCACATCTCCTCCCCATTCCACAGTGAGGCTTATATTGTTAGAGTGGGAAGACATGTGTATGTTTGAGGGAGGTACATTCTGAATTTAACATAAAAAAATGAGTATGTCAGACACAAAGACATATGTTTGCCAACTTCTCTTTCAATGCCCTCTTCCTGAGCACCCATAAAGACTACATTTCCCAGGCTCCCTTAGTGTAGGTCAGGATCATATGACTCAATCCAGCCAAAGAAGCAAGGACAGAGGTGATACAAGCCAATGGTTCTTCAAGCTAGCTACATGTAGGAATCACCTAGGAGAGTTTAAAACATAGTGATGCACCGTCTCAGCCCCAGAAACTCTCATTTAATTGGTGTGGAGTACAGCCAGGGCGCTAACATTGTTAAAAGCTCCCCTGATGATTCTAAGGTGCGACAGAGCTTGAGAGCTGATGTAAACCATTCCTGGGCCTGGTCCTTGAAAATATTCTGCCTTCTGTGCCTTTCTGTGGTGGCATTAGAGTCCAGTCAATCCAGATATTGGAAACTGACAGACTGGGAATCTGAGTGCTTTGTGAATCTATATTGGACATGTAACCTAAACAAGAAATACATCTTTATTAATTTTAAAATTAACTTGCTATCACAGCATAGTTTCTCCCATTCTGTCTAAAGTAGTGAAAATCATGTAAAGATAAAATTACCGTTAGCATGCCTTTAGGAATTGTCTTCAGTGGAGTGACCAGCGCAGCCCATTTTTCCTCCAGCACTGAAACAGATCACTGTTTCTTCATAAAGAAAATAAATGGAATTGTCAACTTGCATTTTAAATATATGGTGCATGAATATATGATTTATAAATACTAAAATCACAGTAAGATTCTCACAGTAAAAGAAGCAGGCAGGAATTGCAACCTGCTAAAAGAACAATAAATTCATATTGCCCATTTCACATTCATTACAGGGCAGTGGTTCTCAACTGGATTATGTTACTTAGAAGTGGAGCTTTTAAAATATGCTCATGGCCACAGCATTACAGGTCATGTGATGGCACACTGATGTTACAACTACTTCCACAAGTTCTGATTCACGGAGATGAGAATGAAAACCCTCCACGCCATTAACCAAGTGTAACCAAGTGTTTCTAAATCTTCATATGGATGTTTACCAAATTTGTTTACGATGGCTTGTCTTTCCAAAGAGCTTAGGATTTTGTTCTTCATTTACCTTTCATATTCCTCTTTGTCATGTTGTTAAATGTTGAACAAACACAAAATTTAGAGAGAATAGATGACTCTCAAAAACATTTATTTTAATAAAGGAGGTGGATATAAAAATTACCTACCATATAACTCCACTTTCATGAAGTTCAAGAACAGGCCAATTGATCTATAATGATAGTAATCAGAACAGTGATAGTCTATTGGGTGAAGCAGAAACTGACTGAAAAGGGACTGACAGAACTTTTTGGGTGATGGAAATGTTCTTCATCTTGATCAGACTGGAGGTCACATGGGTGTATACATAAATACATATGTATATCATATATTCATTAATAGTGAATTGTACACTTAAAATCTATATATTTCATGGTATATAAATGTTAGGTTAGTAAATCAAATAAAATTAAATTAAAAATAAAGAATATGGTGAAGGTTATGTTCTCCTCAAGCCCAGTGACCTTCACTGGCTGCTCATCAGTTTTTTTCTGTTAAATTCTGAGGGCTGATGACACCCTGTGGTCCATGATCAACGCATGTCACCTTGAACGGCTTTCACAGGCCTGGTAATTTACATGCGACAGTCAATCCTAGGTCATCAGGAAAAGAAACAAATTGAGAACAGGCTCCTTCTTGATGCCATTCCCTGCTGAATCACTACAAGAAAAATACGAGCAAGTCTGGAAATAAACGAAATGGAGGCCGACCCTGAGAAGATTTGCTGAAAAGGTTCTTAAGGAAGAACCTCCAAAAAGCTGGAGGCTAAGATAGAATAGAGCTGCTTTCTCATAGGAGAGGAGGAAGAGGAGGCTGGGTCAGCTCTGCTCATCGAAGAACACAAGATAGCAAGCAATGGTGTTGATGTTTTCTTGAGAAAAAGCCTCCTCCACCCCCTGAAAGTTACCCATGCTGGTTACATATTACCAGTTGAGGGCTTGTTTGAGGAAGATACATAATTCTTAGGGTTGGAAGAGGAGAAGGACATTTAAGCTGTTTGCCTGTTCTACTGGTCATTCACACCTTAATGGAAAATATGTCAATCAATCAATTAACTTTTATCACTGCCTTGAATCAGTCTCATTCAGCTCATTCATCACCTTTAACTAAAATAAGGAAGGACTGACTTTCCACTTAGTCCTTAATGCAGACCCTTCCTCTAAAAAAAACTACCATAGAGGAACAGGTAAATATGGGTGATCTGTCTGATGACTATCTTCCTACATGTTTATTCTAGCTTCTCCCAATGACTATGGGCATGGTATTACTGTGATGAAAAGAAAATGCTGTTAAGATGCCAAATTAACATATTTTGGCCAGGATTGTTTGTGGATGTTGATGCTGCTCTTATTATTAGAATGTCTTTTATTGTTATATTAAATAATAGCTCCTTTTTCAAGACATATAAGACAGTCATTGGCTTTCTTAAACTAATTTTTTATCTGGTCATTTTTACATTAAATACTAATACTTTTTTAGTTTTTTTTAATAGAAAATAGTGTCTTCCGAAAACCACCATCATTTACCTCCTTTAATTCAATAGTCTATTTCCTATCTCATCTCCTTGTCCAGAATGTGTCAAATAAAATAAATACTTTGAACCTTATTTTTGTATTATTGCCCCAATTAAATAGGAATGTCACTATTAAACGTCCCATTGGCTTTGGCTCAGCAATTAAAAAAATATATATATTTAAAGAATATTCATATATATGTATATATGTGTGTGTATGTGTCTAAAACATACATATATATATGTTTTATTTTTGTTACAAGACTATGGCAGGCTGATAATGGTTGCCAAAAATATGTCCATATCCTAATCCTTGGAACCTATATGTTACCCTTTATGCTAAAGTTTTTGCAGGTGTGATTAAATCAAGGATTTTGAGATAAGGGGATTATCCTGGACTATCCTGATGGGTGCTAACTGCCATCACAAGTATCTCTATAAGAGACATGCAGAGGGAGATTAGACAGATAAGGAGGAGACGGTGATAAGAGGACAGAGGCAGGGATTGAAGTGATGCAGCTGCAAGCCAAGGAAAGCCGACAGCCACAGCAAGCTAGAAGAGGCAAGGATGGATTATTTCCCCAAGCCTCCAGAGGAAGCACGGACCTGCTAACACCTTGGCTTCAGGTTTCTAGCCTCCAGAACTGTGAGAGGAGAAATGTCTGTTGTTTTATACTGCCACAATTGTGGCAATTTGTTACAGCAGCTGGGAAACTAATATTGAGATTAAAATTACAGCATTTTTTCTGATTATAGAAGTAATAGATGTACACTGCAATTGATTTGAGGGATACCACATGATCCTGTCACCAAGAAAGAACAACTGTTAACCCCGAAAATCATGTTAAATGTTCTTCTTATTTTAGGAATACATAGGAGTATTTTATCCTTTTAACGTTATTAAAAGCTGTGAACTCTAATCTGAAGTGGTTATTAATCCTTTAGGGGAATAATTACGATGCTTCCCATACGTACTCTAGGGGTGAGAGGGTGAGATGTTTACAGGTAACCCAAGATTGGCGTTGTTAGAAAAAGAATCTGGGAGCTGTAATGTGCTGTATTTATAGCATTTCTAATATTAATGTTGCCCTTGCCTTCCTAATAAACCATATTTGGTAATGGAATATCATACTTTTAATATACAATTATACTGAGTCATATTAAAGATAGTTGTAGCAATAGTCAAAAATGATATTGGCCCACACACTACAGTCTCCATTTGTGATACCTTTGTCATGGCTAGGTTATTTCAAAGATTATTTTAATATTTTGGAGGTAATAACAGTAGCCAATACATATCAAGAAGTCTTTTACTATGTTTCAAGCACTGTGTTAAGAGCTTGCCACTCTGCGTTGACTTCAATGCTTACAATAATCTTATAAATTCAATTGTTATATCCATTTCAAAGATTGAGAAGTATCTCAGCAGACTAGAATTCAACTCTGACAAGATTTTTGGATTGTTTTATTGTATTTGGAACATACCATGAGTTCAGCTAGTAGTGTGGTTT
The DNA here is from genome assembly GCF_001698545.2 of Rhinopithecus bieti. Taxonomy (NCBI): domain Eukaryota; kingdom Metazoa; phylum Chordata; class Mammalia; order Primates; family Cercopithecidae; genus Rhinopithecus; species Rhinopithecus bieti. The sequence goes on along the minus strand of NW_016819573.1, from coordinate 2,870,972 downwards.
GAGGCTTGTCTATATAAGAGCAAGTCTTAACAATCATGAAAAAGTCATTAAAATACCATTATCCCAATGCCCAGTATCTGGGGAAGGATAGGGAATGAGCTTACACCCCTTTAGATGCTGGGCAACAGAACTCAATTCTCACCTGTGGGTAGAGGGGAAAAAAGGGAATCACTGGTGTTCAAAATGTCTCAGTAAAAGGAGAGACTGAGGATGAGGCATACATTGATCAGCCGGTCTTCTTTATTATAAACTCTTGCTCCCTACAGTCCAGTCAACAAACAGGAGTCAAAATGATATTTTAAAAATATGAGTCCAATAGATCATGCTCGCCTAGGCTGAAAACTTCCCCATCTCACAATAAAATGCACAACTATCCTGTGGCTTACAGGCAGCTATGTCATCTGCTTACCTTTCTAATTTCACACGATAATATCTCTCACTCACAACAGAGACTCCAGGCACATAGTTCTCATTCTGCTTCAATGGGCCAAGTGAGTTCCTGCCTCAAGGTCTTTGCTCTTGCTGTCCCCTCCACCAGAAGCATTCTTTCCCAGCTTTTCACAAAGCTGCTTCTCCCCAGACAGGGCTTGAATCAAATATTACCTACTCAGAGAGCCTCTTCTGATCATGCCATTAAGTCCCCTCCCAGTCTCCCTAGTATATCTATTCTCTCTCTCTCTCTCTCTCTCTCTCTCTCTCTCTCTCTCTCTCTCTCTCTCTCCCCTCTCTTCTCTCTCTCTCTCTCTCCCCCTCCCTCCCTCCCCACATGCAGGCACTCACTGATATTCCCATCACATCAACATGCTTTATATTCTCCATAACCCTTGTCACTATCTCCAATTATCTTATTTATCCATTTATGTACTCATCTACTCTGAATTATCCTGTTTACAGATATATTTTCAGTAAATACGTATCTGGCACATAGTATGAACTTAATAAATATTTGTTGAACGAGTAAATAGCTTTCTGAAATGTATAACAGTTTCAGAGATCTGATGTGAAACTTGATAAAAGGGGATAACAAATACAACCCCTAACTATTATAAAATTCCTAAATGTAAGCCATGAAATTAATACCGGGAAGCGGGGAACAGGAGGTACAGGGGAGGTGGTGTGGAAAATTTCTGCAGGACAGCCAACTAGATAAAGCAAGCAAGGTCAGACTGTGCTCTTGCTCTTTCTTCCAAATATTTCTTTGCCTCCAGGGGCTGGTCAAAGTCAAGAATGCTGAACTTAGGAAAAGAGATCTGTTATTTTAATCTGAAGAAGCAGAAATGGAAGGTCAAATAATTTGACCAAAAAAAATTGATATGAGACAATCAGATTAAAACATGTGTTTTATGTTTTAAGATGTATTTTAGTCACCAATAAGATCTGATTCTGTTCTTTCATTGGCAAGAGTAGAGAATGGTAGGAATAGTAGAAATCAAATAAAGAACCCTCCTATGCAGAACCAAGCTTCCATCCTCATCCATATCATGTCTTCTAGATTGGTTTCCTCTGGCTTAGTTTAAACCCCTTGGAGTTGAATTTCGATTGGTATCTGAGTCCAAGAATGACTACTCTAGAGCTGGGTTGCTGCTTGAGGTGGCTTGGCTGTTAGAAGGCCCCTCTCTGCCCACTTTTAAATAATGCTTGAAACAGTTCCTTTTTCAGACATAATTTCTTTTTTAATCACTTTCAGATCCTGCAGGGGAACTTTAGAAAGAGACATCTTTAGTTTGACTTTGAAGTATGTTGTTTGTTTTTGGCTAACTGCAAATTAGCAGACATTTTAATTGTTGATGTTTGTTATCATGGTTGTGTTTGGTGGTCTGTGCGGTTGCTTGGCAGAGTGAGAATGAATGCTCTGTGAATAAAACTTGGGTCGTTCAATGGATTTGAGGAGTGGGTCCCCCAGCAGCAGTGTGGGTGCTATTCATATCTTCAGCTCAGTTTCAACCATACTTTGTCCTGGAAAACCCAAAACATATTTGGCCCTGGGCACTTTTTCCTTTGATTTTTAATCTTGAGAGCAATTTAAAGGAAATTTAATCCATATGTTTCTGATTCATTTGAATCGCAAAAACGTTGGGTTTGAGAGTTATTTGATGTCCAAATGCCTTTTGAGACATTTTAATAAACTTTCCAAGTCTTATTGCTTTAAAAACACATACTCACGTTTTGCCAAGGGTGAATGAATTCAGGCTCCGAAAGATTTGGATTGAATTTGAAATTCTGAACTTGTACATTATGACCATGTTACGATAAAGTCTGTGTCTACTCAATACCCAAGCAGCCCAATAGAACGGCAAACTACTAGGTTGTCATCCAGATGTTGCATAACTTCTAATGCATGGCGAAACATCAACGAAACATCCGGATGGTTTACTGACTTTTCCTCTCTTTGTTCAGATGTTTGCTGTTATAGCATTAAGGACGTGGGCAGCAGCTGTCAATCCTGGCACATTATGAAAAGTTTGTTTTAAAAGAGTCTCTATAGACATAAGAGGATCACAATGTTCATGGGATGGGGTGGGGGTAAGGAATGAACGTGCTTTTCTTTTTAAAATTGGGCTGAGTAAGTGACAAGACTCGGAGGGCTGAGAAAACAGACTATCCAAATGTGTTTGAGCATTCCTCAAGGGGAGTGGGGGAAACAGATGAGTGGTTTAGTCACATGTTTGCTAGATTTTTCTAACTGAAAGGAATAAGTGGGTAAAAGGCAAAACCAATAAGAAGAAAGGTCTTTGTGATCCTTTCTCTTAATAGATAAAAGATCTAGAAGTGCCATATTCAAAATAAAGGCAATTTCAGGTCTTTCATGAGATAAAGAAGCAAAATTAACAACAATTAACTTCTGCATAGGCATTTCAGGAGATAAGGATAAATAATAATAATTCAAGTAATGATATTAACAACTAATCTTAAACAGATCTTTGATAGTCTATATATTATTTAATTACAATAATAATTACTAATACCTAATTTATGTGACCATTTTTATAAGACACATACTGTTCCAAGAGTTTTTTTAGATATTTATATTTAATCATCTCAACAATCTATGATATGGGTATTATTATTTCCTTAAGCAGGACCTTTGATTTAGTGGTTATGGAAAACAAACAAAAAGCTATACTCTCAACTAATGCAGATAGATCAATGGTCCTCAACCAGGGATGATCTTGTATTCAAGGGAATATTTAGTAATGTATGGAGACATTCTGATTGTCACAGCTGGAGTTAGGGAGGAAAGCTACTAGCATCTAATGAGTAAAGGCCAGGGATGCTGCTAAACACTCTACAATGCCCAAGATCAACCCCCGCCCCCTCCCCCCCAAAAAAAGAATTAACCAACCCCAAGTGTCATTAGTGCTGAGGTTGACGACATACTCCAAGATAGACAAAAGAACTGCAAAAGTTTTGACACTCAAGTTTTAGGCTCTTTGTCACTGACTTCAAGCAGATTGGAACGGCAAAGCTTTTCAACACCTGAAACACTGCATGTTAGATAAAGTAAACACTGCATGTTAGATAAAGTAAAACTGCACTTAAGCAATGGTTTCAAACTTGAGTACACATAAGAACCAACTAAAGCAATGGTTAAAACAAGAATTGTTGGACCCCACCCCCAGAACACCTGATTCAGAAAGTCTGGGATGGGACCTGATATTTGTATTTCTAATGGGTGCCCGGATGATGTTGATGCTGCTGATGCATGGACCACACTTTAAGAACCACTGCCTTAGATCATAAGGGCTGGTATATAATCCTGAACCCCAGAAAAGCATGTGCCAAACCACTACAGCTGCCCCCAACAAGCGGTTCTGCCCTGGCAAACCTAAAGCATGAAGAAGCATAGAAGAATATGTGTTATTTGCAAGCACTTCACTCTGCCCTAAAAAGGAGAAGAAATAGGCTGAGCTATGAATACTTAGGTCCTGTTTCCAAATTTATCAATAAGAAAGGCTGTCTGTCTCCCATGAGGAGGAGAGGAGCTTGTTAAAAGGTACTGAAAGGGAAGAGAACAGACCAGTTAGATCCACTGCATGGAATGAGACTTCAGTACTGGGTAAAACCTGGTGCCCCCAAACAAGGCGACTCTCTCTTTAGTAATTAAAAAGGTCCTTCCTGAACACATGACTTGAAGTAGGTCCTCTCATCCTCCCTAAGCTAATCTCCAGCAACTCACACAGTTTAATCTTCTTTAAAGCATTTCCTGTTATCTGAAATTATTTGATGTTTTAATGTCTACTCCCTTCCATCCCACATAGAATGTAATATTAGTGAAGACGCGGACTTCATATCTCTTACTGTGGTATCCTCAGCACCTAGAAGAGTATCTGGCATACAATAGGCACTCTAGAGATATTAATTTATTGAAGGAATGATGGCAAAAACTTGTGGTTTCTTCTTCTTCTTCTTTTTTTGAGACAGAGACTCGCTCTGTTGCCCAGGCTGGAGTTTCCTACACCATTTTCTTCCTAGCCCCACCAGCTATGTGCGATCTTGGCTCACTGCAACCTCCACCTTCCGGATTCAAGGTATTCTCCTGCCTCAGCCTCCCAAGTAGGTGGGACTACAGGTGCGTGCCACCACGCTAATTTTTTGTAGAGATGGGGTTTCACCGTGTCAGCCAGGATGGTCTCAAACTCCTGACCTCGTGATCCGCCCCCTCGGCCTCCCAAACTGCTGGGATTACAGGTGTGGAGATTTCTTCTTTTATCACAAGAAAGTTTTTCCCTCTCCATGCCCCATCTCTTTCTCTGTCTCCTGACAACCTGTGTCCTCTCTTCACCTCCCTCCTACCCCCATGGTCCTTTCCATCCCTTTTCTCCCCATAGGATCCTCATAGGCTAAGACCCATGTGCTTCTCTGAGTGGTCGGAAAACTATAAATGCTAAGTACCCAGGAAGCCCAGGGCCACCTTGGAAATTTCTTTGAAGCCCCCATGGCACATTTCTAGTGAACATCATAAAATCAACCTGGGGGGAAAAAAAAAAAGCCTACACAGTAGCCCAGAGCACTCAGAAGTTACAACAATCACAGCAACAACAACCACAACAATAATATCAAAACCAACAACAATAGCAGCTGACAGTTACTGGGTCCTTACATCTCATCTGGTCCCCACAAGAACCCACGGGGTTAACTACAATTATTTTCCTATTTACTATTTACTATTCAGAGAAAGAAACTGAGGCTCAGACAGGTTTGGGAGCTCTCCCAAAAATAAGTCACGGGTGCATGGAAAACTTGGGTTTTGAATTCAGGCTTCTTCTTCCAACGTCTGCGATTTTAGCCAAAACAGCAGATCAATAAATAGTTGCTGATTGATTGACTGATTGATTCAAGAAGAATTCCAGGTTGAGGGTTGTCACCATCTGTCCTCATCTGTCATTAGGTTGCCACGTGAAATGAAGATTATTTGTCTTTCTGGAGCCAGTTCTTGTCATTGATCTCTCAGTAAAACTCCTGTCTAACCCGTCATATTAACGTTATTTTTGCTACTAAAAGTTTGCAAATTAACAGATAAGTACTTGATTCCAGTTACACCACCAAAAAAAAAGGCCATCTCCATAGAAGACTATGAATTCCACAGCTTTCAGATGCCTACATGAAATTTCCAATGTAAGAAAAAAAGACAACTAAATTCAGCCCTGCAGACATCTTTGTCCATGTAGCTTCCCAGGGAACCAGAAAGCAATAGGACCATGTGAGCTGGAAAGTTAACTTTGCTCCTGGTCATTTGATTTAGATTTTCCAGGAGATCTATAACCTGATGGCCTAGGTTACTGGATTATGGCACAGAGGAATTGGCACGATTGACCTTCAGATAAGAGCAAGAGAGAAGCCCAATGTAGTATGGACCTCAATCTTGTCTTTATTGGATACTTGGTCTGACATGATTTGAATGGAGAAGGTAGTCTGTGTTAAACATATAAAAAGCATAAATTTTGGAAGAACCAACAACCTAACCCCTCCCTGTCCTATCCACTTCCTGGTCGTCTCTTCTCCATAGATCTTCCCTGACCTATGGCCATTCTCCCTCTTCCATGGGTTCTCGCTGTAGTATTTGCCCACTTGCTTCCTTTCTTTCATTCATAGCAATCTTTCCTACGCCATTTTCTTCCCAGCCCCACAAGCTAGAAAGATCTTGTTAGCTAGAGTTCTGTAACTGGTTTGGTAAAATATTGGTTACAGAGCCTGCATATTCTTAAAGATTATGCTGTCGCTATTGTCTTTTGTTTCCTCACCACTGTTCTACCACCTGCTCCTCAATGATCTCATCCATTCTTAATATTTTAACATTCACTGAGTTCCTGAGAATGTCCAGATCCCAATCTCCACATCTCTGTGGTGAGCTGCAGATGCCTAAAACAAGCCAACTGGTGCCTCAAATGCACTGCACGTGCACCATCATGTCACATTCTGCCAACCTCCTCTCTCATGCTGCTCCTCCTCCTTTGTTCTCGAAATCAGCCAATGAAACCAATATTTATCTAGTAAATCTAGTCATTTGAGCCAAAATCTGGGAATCACCCTCATTTTCCCTTTCACTGAATCTCAGCTTCAATCAGTCACCTCACCCTGCTGGCTTTTCCACAACACCCCTCAACCTCCCTCTTGTCCTCCATCCTTATCATCATTACCTCAGAGGAGACCATCCCTAGACCACTACATTTCTCTCCAAACTAGACTGCTCTTTCCTCCTCACATCTATCCTCAAAATGGTTATCAGAGCATTTAACTTAAAATAATCCTTACCTTGATATTTGACTGTCTAAAAACTTTCAATGATTTCTTAGTTTTTCTAACACAAATTACAAGCTTCTTAACATGTTGCACAATGATGTCTATAATCACAAAGCTTCTAACTCCATGACCTCTTGCTGAAGGTTCTCCCAATTCTCATGTTCCAGCAATACTGAACTTCCCAGTTTTCTGGATACTTTATGGTATTCATACATCAGTGTCTTTGTTTATGCTCATTTCTTAACCAGGAACATACTTCTCTTTTTTCCCTTGAGTGCCCTCATAACTCTCAGGATTCAGATTTCGAATCAACTCTTTCTAGAAGCTTCTTTAGGTGCTTTCCCACCAGTAGAGTTAAATGACCCTCTTTTGGTTTCTTCTTATAGTCTATGCTTTTCTAAATCCCAGAATTTACCACATGGTATAGTAATTTACTGTCTATTTATTATTTCCATAATACAATGAACTTCTATAAAGAAAGGAATGTGGATTTATTTATAGATTCCCAAGCCTGGCACAATTGCCTCATGGTCAAGAGCATAAATTTTGGAACCAGAAAAACAAGGATTTGAAACCTGGTTTTGCTGCTAACTAACTGCTTTGATGATGGACTTTGCATCTTCATCTTTAGCCTTCTGATTCCCCATCTTCAAAGTAGAGATATGAACAGTACTTAGCTTAGTGTGTTATAAGGATTCAATGAGAAATGCATGTGATATAATTTTCACAGTCCCTGGCACATGGTAAATATCAGCTATTAAATATTTAATAAATGATTCAAATGATTGTGATAAACATTTTGAACTAAACTTTGGATGGGTCTATTTAAAGGAGTAATGTCTTTCATGAGAGACAAATTTTGCACACCCACTGGAAATCCCGGTCATGTCCTAATGGGCAACCATGAGTCCATGTGCACACCGAGGTCTCTGATCCAATGTGATCTCTGCAAAGAGGCCTCCCTGACTCCCCCATCTAAAATTGCAAACCTTGGGATTTGCACTCTTTCCTCAGCTTTGTTTTTTCTTCATTTACTTATCACCACCTGAAATTAGATACTATCCTTAATTACTAACTTGTAATTGTCTACCTCCCCAGCTAGAATGTCCATAAAAGCAAAGGCTCTGTCTCATTCTTGGTGTTTCCTCATAATCCACAAAAAAAGAGTGTCTGGTATACTGCAGGGACTCAGTAATATTTTGAGTAGATGAATACATCAATATTTGCTCAACTTTTAGTTTCAGGACTGTTTACATCTTTTAAAAGTATTGAATACTCCAAGAAGCTTGCGTTTATGCGAGTTATAGCTATTGATATGTACCATATTAAAAATTAGAACTGATAACAGCTTTAAACCCAAGGATATTCATTTACACATCCCTTTCACTACCAGAACAATGACTTCATGACATGTGAGCTAACCTTTGGAAACTCCACTACGTGCTTGTGACAGTAAGAACAGAAAAATTAACACACTAATCTCTTCAAGAAATTAGTTTTGACTGCACAGACTCCTGAAGGGGTCTGGACCACACTTTGAGAACTGATAGAATAAATAAGCAGCCTAGAAAAGGATAAAACTTCATCAACTCGATCAAAACAGTTCTGGGGATCCTCCGGTCATTGCCTGCAGGAAGAGCTGCTTTTGAATCGAGCACCCAGAGGCTGCAGCTCTGAGCAATGTTCAAGATTGCCAGAGCATAACAAATGAAGATTTGTTTTGAGGCAGGATATGAAGGAATCCGTACATCAGTGTAGCGAGAAGAGCCAGGCCAACCAAGGCAGGTTTAACAAGTGCATGATGGAAGATTAGCAGACACAGGTAGTGTCTTCAGTGAGAGGACAACGTGGGGTCAGGGAGGGGAAGCAGGGATGGGGATGGGAGAAGGAAGCTGAAGCTGGAGAAATTCAGTGACCACCAAGGGGAGCACCTGAGGTAACCACCATATCCTCAGGAAAACAGAAGGGCCATAGATAGGGGAGAGGGTCCCCGGTGATCACAATGGGGTAGGCTAAGAACCAAACCACTTACCCACTGCATTTTGTATTGCTACTGGACATTCTGGAAAGGTGGCTGCTCAGTCTTTCTCTCTACATTTCCTATTGGGGTGACTCAAAACAACTGAACTGGCCAAAGTATGAAATCCAGAGGCAAACCTGAGCATATCTAGGATGTGAGGTTCTGTGGAGGAGACAGTGGACTACGGAGAGAGGGCAGAATTGGGGTTAAGGAGGACAGAGCACAAACCCACCAGAATAAGAGCCGCAGTGTCATTACCACATTTTCGGATGCAGAGGCATCCACACCCGTGAGAAGGCAAAGAAACCTCCACCCTTTTTAAAGAGACTCAGTAGCTTAAGACAGGGGACCAGGCTGACAAATGGGAACAGATGGCTCCTGTTGAGGCCAAAAAATTGGGATAAGCAGGAACAAACAAAAAACAAAAAACACCAAAAAACAAAAACAATGACAAAAAAAAACTTTGATAGAAAAGTAACATTCCCTCTCAAAGAGATGTGATTGAGGCAAGAAACAGGCTCTCTGGAAGAAAATTGTTTCCAAAATTTAAAAATTTAATAGAAAATTTGAAAAAGTGAAGAGTCACTCCTGAGAGTTAGTGATGGAAAGACCAATTAGAAGAAACATCTTACAAATCAGTACAAACATAAATGCATAAATGCATAAGAATTTAAGTTTTAAAAGGAGATTCAAGGGTGAGCCAATAAGGGCCTTAAAGAATGAATTCAGAAGACTTAAGTAATTACTAGGAGAGCCAAAAGAAGAAAGGAAAATGAATGGAAGAAAAGTAATAATCAAATAGTAGAAGAAAACCGTGAATTAGAGCACAGGCTGGTTTTGTCTTCAGATTGAAAGGGTTCACTGAGCCCCAGGCAGAACTAATGAAAAAAGACATACACCCTCGGTATCTTGCAAAATTTCCAAGCTTCAAAGATAAAGAGAGATCCTTACAAGTTTTCAGAAAGAAAACAAGATTTTTAAACGATTTTTACCCATAGCCCTCAGGCTGGACTAGCTTGGGAGAGCAAATGTTAATCATTTAACTAGCTGTAACCAGAGTTGGCAGAGAACATGGCTAAAGTATCAGACAAATAAAATTTAGGAAAGCAAAAGAAGCAGAAGGCTGCACAGGAACAGGCCTTTGCAGCAGAGTTCACCTACTCTTACAAAAGAGCAAGCACTAGGATCATTGGGCAGCTTTTCTAAGATGGTGTGTGTCCTTGGGGTCATGACTTCCCATTTGGGGATCATTGCTTGATGAGCCACAGTTACTTATGGCAGCATTTTCATGCATGCATATTTGTATTCATTTATTCATTCCACTTGTGTTCACTGAGTAGCTACTATGTCCCAGGCAATGGGGAATAGACTCTGGGGATGGAGCTGTGAACAAGACAGACCAGGTCCCTGCCTTTATGGAATTTATATTCTAGTAGAAGAGACAAATAAGCAAATAAATACATTAGCAGACAAGAACATTAAAGGCTGAGATCAATATCAATAGTATCTAGGAAGTAAACAGTGATGTTAAATAACAAACACAGGGCTATCGATATAGAACAAGAAAGCCAGAGAAGGGGCAGCATTAGCAGAGTCCTAAAAGACAGGAATAAATCAAGGAAGTGAAGCGCAAAGGTCAAAGGTCTCCAAGCAAGAAAGAATAGCAAGAGAAAACAAGAAAGGTTTTAGTGCATGTAAGAACATAAAGAAGACGCTTGTGGTTAGACGGCAAGGAGTAGGGTGGGTGAAGATGAAGACAGTGGACAGTGACAAGATGCCCTAGTGAGCAGGAGGGAGTCAAGATCTAAGCCACAGAGGGTCAGCAACTTGTGGGCCTGGATCTTGATGGCTGGCAAAGAGTGTCTGTCCTCCTCCAGGCTCCATCCTGAATCAGGTCCAGGACTCGGGGTAGCAAACCCAGCAGTGGGAGTGGAGGCTGCCTGTGGTGGCTGTCACACCTGGTGGGCTGGGGAAGCTGTCATTACAGAGCATTAGCATAAGAAAGGGAGGCTCCCTGTGTTTGGGCTTGTCACCCTGCAGTGACAGAGTGCACAAATGTGGGCAGGCATGGGGAACAGAGGCCATCAGCATCTGCACTGACAATGTTGGGTACCACAGCTGTCACTGCTGGGGCTGGCCCGCCCCCCACTACCCACGCTGCCATTAGAAACTGCAGCTACTCGCCCACTGCTTTTATTTCTACACAATGTGTCAATTGTTACTTGGCAGGTCTTTGCTGAAAGACATGGGCGGGGCACACCTGCTCACTGGGGCAGAAGAGTACGCAGGCATCCCCCTCTCTCCTTCCCAGGATCTGGAGGTTTCTCCACCTGCTCCCCAGGAGGCTCAGCCCTGTGTGCCACGAGCTTAGATCCACAAGGAGAAAGTTCCTTGACCTCAGCTCCCACTTCCTGGTTTACCTACTGAGACTAAAAAACAGAGGCAAATAAATACTAATTAAATGGGACCAAAGATGATTCAAGAAATGAGTTTGTTTATAAAAGAAACGTTAAATGACTCAAAAAATCAGGTTGTGTTTTGTTTGTTTGTTTATGTCAAGGTTTTCCCTTGCATCTAGCAAAGAAAGAAGAATACTGTTATAAGGAAGAAATTGGACAATGATGTCTCATACTATATGAATCTGGAAAAGTTAGAACAGAAATGAATATAGATAGAGAGAGCCAATATTTACTGAGAATTGACTACAACCAACAATAGCAACAGTAGCAAACAGACTACAAGTTGAGCATCCCAAATCCAATCATCTGAAATCCAAAATGCTCCAAACTCCAAAGCTTTTTGAAAGCCCACATGATACTCAAAGGAAATGCTCTTTGGAGCATAAGTATTAATATCATGCAGATATTCCAAAACCTGACAAAAATATGAAATGTGAAACCCTTCTGGTCCCAAGCATTTCAGATAAGAGTTATTCAACCCCCACTGGAGGTCACAGTGAATGAGTTGCAGAGCAAAGCCATCAACCTAAGTTGTCTGATTCCAAAGCTTTGCTTCCCATTGAATCCTTAGGATGACACAGAGAGCTAGGAGTTAAGGATTAAGAAATGGATCAAGTGAGATTAAGCAGCTACTGCTAGGATTCAAACCACACCATTCTCTTTCACTTTTCCTGGCAACCTCTTGATACTTCACTTTGTAACCGCTGCTTAAGGGCCTGGCTTCCCCGTGGCCACCTTCCCATTTGGATCTTTGATTTTGCTTATGTGTGCTTCTTTCAATTGTTTAACAGTAAGCAGATGTCAGCCTCAGGATGCAAGGTGCAAGTGCAGACAAGAACTGGAACTCCAGTTTAAACCACCATGCATTCATCGATTCTACAAGCCACCCCACTTTTTCTGAGGCTCACACTCATTTCGTTTGCAAGACAAAAGCATTGAGGCATAGAGAGGGGACACACAATTTTGTGCTTGCAAAATTCACAGAGTAGTGGAACTGGAAGCCTCTCTTTGGGACCACACAATGCAATCCCCTCATTTTACAGCTGAGGAAACAGGACCCCGAGGTTAAGTAACTGCTCCAAGGTCACACAACCCATTAACGGTAAAACCCAGATGGGAATCCCCAGACCCCAGGTTTGGGCCTGAGGAAGCAAGCCAGCTGAGTGGAAAAACAGATGCAAATGGTTGTGTGTGTGCCTCTGGGATCTGGGTCTGGGTGGCATCCATGGAAACCACCCTTTAAGGCACTGCCTCAAGCTTGTCTCATGCCTTCTGGCTGCAATACCCTGCCCAGTGCTGGCTCATAAAGGGCATTCATTGGGGAGCTACCGCTGTTCAGGTATCCACAGAAGTTCACAGATGTGGGGACTGACTGTAGCGGGCAAAGTCCCAGAAGGTAGCCTTTGGAGTTCCAATTCCTGGAAACTTTAGAGTTCTCAGCAGACCTCCAATAGCCAACAGCCACTCACATTTATTGAAAGTTTGACAATCCAACATATTATGATTTTCCCTAAAGGAGAGGAGGAATGTATGAGCAAATACATTTGTAAAATTAGATTTAATCAAAGTGGGTTTTTCTTTCTTTATGGTAATTGTAAGACTTCTCAGAGCCTCTAATATATGATTACCATTTTTATTCCTCAGAAGGGAAGAGGGTATGCACCATCTCCCTAAGTTTTCTGTCCATGGGTCTCCTTTATTTTCTTCCAAAATCTGTTGAAGGCTGTTCTGAGGACCACTTTGAGTGGATCTTGAACTATACCAAGAGGGTAGACGTAAGAGCAGACTGGAATTCAGGGGCCTTGTTAGGGGCCAGTCTCAACCCAGATATACTGGCACTCAGGTTTATACAAAACCAAAAAACAAATAACAAAACAACTAATGTGAGACTCAATCTGCTACATTCTGAAGTTCCTGTGGACCTCTTAGATTGGGACGAGCCCTTAAATACTTGGGACTTTTTCTACTTGAGTCTTTGGGTTGGTGACCACAACTGGCTAGAGAATTCCAGGGAAAACAGAAGTAGCTTTGGGTACTTTGCTGCAGCCACTGGTTTCTAAGACAAGAGAATCTACACACCATATCCATAGGACTTGGGGCTACTAAAGCTTAGCCTCCTGTAGAAAAGATTGAGACAGAGCAGAGCTCACTGCAAAGGCACCCCTCCCCCCAAAAAAACCACTCTTCCCCTTTTCATTTCCTTTCTTTCTGATTGGGTGGATTCTGTTGCTATCAAGGTAGGGTTGAAGACAAAATTGCAGACTCTGACTAAGGTCACTGCATGAGTCTGGAATTGCAAGAGTTAAATGCCATGTGCCCTCAAGCTAATGTGTAGAGAATAACACTGATCACACTTTATATAAATATGCACAGTTCTCTAGTTGTGCTAATAACACTTATTGGCATGAAGCTACTCAGTGTAGAGATACAAGGAAGTAAGCCCACATTCTGAGTCCCATCCTACCCCCAGCAAAGCATGATTTATTTAAGGAAGAGGTCTCTTAGTAAACACCAACATGCTATTATTTAAACCTTTTGCTTACAGCCTCCTAAGTCCTACAATCATAGTACTTCTAAGGACAGGTTTGACAAAATAATCAAGACATCTGGCCAGGTGCAATGGTTCACACCTGTAATCCCAGCCAGGCATGGTGGCACGTGGCTGTAATCCCAGCTACTCAGGAGGCTGAGGCAGGAGAATTGCTTAAACTTGGGAGGTGGAGGTTGCAGTGAGCCAAGATCTCACTACTCCACTCCAACCTGGGTGAGAGAGCGAGACTCCATCTCAAAAAAAAAAAAAAAATCAAGAAATCAACATAAACAAGAAGGAGGACAACCACATTGCCCATAAAGAGAAGCAGTTTGGGGAAAAAACAGGGGTAGTAGGATAATAAATTCAGCCTTTCATTTTAGCTTTCTATGAATTTAGTTTCTTTTTCTTACCAACCTGGAAGCTCTGGAGGGCAAGAACTGTCTTACTCATTGTGATATTCCCACTGTGCCTGAATAGTGTCTTGCACATGCAAGGCACTCAATAAATATTTGTTTAATGATGGAACTGAGATCCAAATGAAGACAATCCAAGCAGTGAGTTCCATTTCACCCAGTGATTAACTCAGCAGTAGAAAGGAGAATGGAATGAGTGCAAAGTATATATCCAATTCACTGGCTCCTAATAATTGGAGTTACCTGGGTACACTGGTATATAGTAAAAGATCCTTAGTTGTTCAGAGCATACAGCTGGATGGAACAAGGCAAATACATTTGTTCACCAAGGGACTTCTTCTCCAGTCAGATCCTGCTTTCCCCAACACAGTTTAGAAATAGGCACTGAAGACCCTTCTTTAAAAGGCTCTGCTCCGGTCTAGTCCTGATTAGGTTAAAGTGCAAAAATCATCCACTCCTCAACACTGATTCTCATCAGTGAATGGATTCACTGATGTAAAGTAAACTTGTAACATATAAGTTTGGTGAAGAGCTAGTCTTGTGAGCTGGACATTCTCTCTTTTCCCCTCTAAATCCATTATTTGCTCTTCTTTGCCCTGCTCTGTGCTCTAGGATGTCGACCTTTATGGGCTACACCAATGGGATTTTCTTTCTCTCTGACTTTCAGTAGGAGTTGGTCAATGGAGGTTACCAAGAGATGAATGGAGGGTAGGAGAGGAGCGAGGTTGTGATATTTATTCCACCAAGTCCTCTCTGCTGGGCCACTGTTTAGCAGTGGCTGTGTTCCTCTGCAGAAAGTAACAATTGCCATCTCTTGACCCTCCTACAGCGACAACTATGTCTCTGATTTCCATTAATAACCATTACCCCTTTGCGTCTTCAGCCTAGGGATCACAATGACTCCGACCTATTGCTATCCCCTAGCTGCTTTACCTTCATTTTAAGTATCCCCTACCCCTGTTGACGTTCCTATAAATAGTTCTTTAAACTCTCCCTTACTACCCCCGTCTGAGTATTCTATCCATTTCAAATAAGGACACAGACTTATTTATATTATATATAATAATATACACAGAAGGGCCACAGAGTAGTAGCCTTTATTTCTCATTCATCATATATACACAGTCTACATAACTGAGACTATTTTTAGTTATTTAATTTTTCTACTGGACATAGAATTGTATTATAAACACTAACTTCACCCCCTTCACCCACCAAACTTGGGCCATCTATCTTCTCATTTTGTCATGCAGTCTTATCATGTGAGGTCTCCATTGCTGATTTCCTGAGACCATGATGCTGTGCTTGGCTGACTTCAACCATCACCCAATACTTAAAACTTCTCCTGCAGTGCTTTTCCCACAGGGTTCAAGTTCTTTAGAATTGACATCTTTACACTATTGATCTTACTCTCCATGAACATATGTCTCTCTCCTGAATTTTCTTCTATGACCTTTAGTAAAGCATTATAATTTTTCCCTAAAGTATTGTACATTGTATTCTTAAGCCACATATAGTTTTGCTAATATTACAAATAATATGTATTTTTATACTACATTTTCTAATTGTTCATGATGTATATAATAAACTTTTTTAATACTCTGATTTTGTATACAGCAATATTACTAATCTCTCTTACTAGTTGTAATGATAAGTAGATTATCTTGTTTCTATATGAGCAATCATATTGCTTAAAAATAATGACCTTTCGTCTTTTTCTTTTCAATTTTCATACCTGTGATTACATACTGTTATTGTGTTGGAAGTTTCCAATATAGTTTTGGACAAAAGCGACAATGATAGACATCCATACCTCATTATTAACCTTAAAAAATGCTTCTATGTCTATTCAATTAATTATAATCCTTGCTGTCACTTTTCAGAAGATATTCTTTATCAAGTTAAGAAATTATTTTCCATGTTAATCTACAGGGGTTTTATCTTAACACAAAGGAAAATGTGAATCATTTTAT
Source organism: Rhinopithecus bieti (assembly GCF_001698545.2). Lineage (NCBI taxonomy): Eukaryota > Metazoa > Chordata > Mammalia > Primates > Cercopithecidae > Rhinopithecus > Rhinopithecus bieti. Next base: position 2,854,833 of record NW_016819573.1, on the reverse strand, counting down.
CCATTTCTACATTTATTTTTATTATAAAATGTTTTTCTCCTTTTTAAAGTGTTAATATAGTAAATTACGTCAAGAGACATTCTCAAATTAAACATCTTTCTATATCTGGAATGTAATCTTACTTGACCATTTTTGTCACCTTAATGTGCTCATCACATTCACAGGTGATACAAAATTTGAAGCAGCAGTAAACATGGTGATAACTAGCATTAATCTCCAAGTATCTTCATCATTGTACTTTTAGTACTAGGTACATAAATGGGTGCTTGATACATAGTTGAATGAATGAATGAATGAATGAACAAATAAATTGAAACTGAGACGAATCATTCATCTCAATTTTATTGTATTAGAGATGACGTATTCTTCCAACTCATTAAAAATGGAGAATGGATCATCTCTAGTACAATAAAATAATATGACAGAAGTGGACATTACTGCACCTAAGTCCATAAAGCCAGCTATGAAGTTTCAGGATGGGAAAACATGGCTAAAGAAAAATATGACTGAAGTAGCCGAGGAATCTAAGTTGATAGTAAGCTCACTGTAGGGCAGCCACATGATGAGGAAGCTGAACAATAAATTCAACCTTGCTGCATTTACAGCGTCTACAGCTATGTGGCCATCTGTGTCTTTGATATGAGTATCTTGTGTTGACCAGAAAGTCCTAGAGTGTTCTATTCACATTTCACATGAGCTGTTGCTAACACCCAGAATCAGTTTGGGGTAGATGAAGGAAACCATGACAAAGGAAAATAAGAGAAGGAATCATTGCTGTTTTACAGGGAGTTCATAAGACTTAGGATAAGAATATTTTTTTGGTAGCTTTATTGAGATAATTAGCACCATCAAACAGAATAGGAATTAGATACTGCTATAGAATTCCAAAAGGTCAATAAGAATACTTAACAGGGAAATTGGATTTGTTTAATATAATGAAAACCTCTTAGACAAGTGAAGTGCTTGATAATTAACTAAATTACCTTACAAGGTACGAGTTCTGCTATATTAGGTGTGCCACTATTCACTGATGGACTGCGATTTATCCAGGATGTTATAGAGAAAAGGCACTTCCAGTATAGACTCTGAGAATAACTGCTCATGACCTACAAATTCCAAAGTTATATGATCTACAAATAGCAGTTAGTGCCATGAATCTACATATCACATGCGATGCAAACAAATGAAAAGTTCTTATCAGCATGGACTTAGTGTAATGTCCCAACCATGGCTTGTTGGATATTTAACATATTTGGTGGCAAAAAATACTCTATCTGATCCAAAAATATCATCTGCCTGCATTGTTGTAACATTGGAAATTTTACTCCAAACCATTTTCTAGTGCAGAAGCTAAAGACTTTCAGCTTGAGGGATATATTCAGCCCACAGAAATTTTGTTTGCCCTTTACTGTGTGTGTGTGTGTGTGCGCGCGTGCGCACACTTAAAAATCAGGAAATTACATGCAGAAATCCTGAATTGCAACTTCTCTTGAAAAATTAGGTGATTTGGCAACACTGGGTTTGTATTCTCATACATCAAGAATAAGTTCATGCCAATAACCATAGTTCCATCTAGACAAGGCATCCATGGTCCAGGTGAGCAGTCTCCACCATATTCTGTGTCTTACACCTGGACAACACCATTCAATGTCCCTTCTCACCAGAAAGAATATGAATTTGCAACCTGAAAGACGTATAGCAAATAATTAAAACAAAATGATAGGTGTTTTAAAGGATTTACAAATTGACATGGGAACACATAGATTTACCATCTAACCTTACCTAGGGGAGTTTAGGAAATCAACCCAAAAGTAGTAACATGAAAATGAAGAACGAGAAGAATTTAATCAGGCCCAGAATGAATAAATGGTATTAAGACTTAACAGGCAGAACACATTCACAGAGGCATAAAAGACATGTTTGAGCATTGGTTCAAAGCTCAGTAGGCCTGAAGCACAGGGCTCATGGCAGAAGATGGGGCAAAGGAACTAAATAGGCAAAAGATTGTGAAGAATCCTGGGCACAAAGTTTAGGAGTTTGTATTTTTATCCTTGGTGTGAAAAAGAGTCATTCAAGGACTTGAAGCATGAGAATGACATTGTCAGATGGTTTTCTAAAATACCACCATGGGATTTCCCTCTCCAGCCCTGACACAGTAATCAGTACCAGACTTGACCTCTTGTGATAAGTAAGCATGAAACTGAGGCATAGCTGAAGAAGTTGTTTCCAGGCATTGGTCTCTAGGCAGGGGAAACATAGGAAGAGAACTCTAAATCCATCTCTGATCCTTGTCTATGAAAAATTTCCTAACCATGGCACATGTAGGTAGCAAGCTCTAGCAGAGCAGGATGGTCCTACTGAATGGGAGAGGCAGCCATTGAAATTCAGAAAGAGGCAGCCATTGAAATTAACTATACCAGTTAGACTGTACGGGGCATGGTAACAGAATGAAGGAACTCGGAAGTCTGAGTGGGAGTGTCCTGTGGGTCCTTGGCTAGGAGTTCAGCTGAAAAAGTACAGAGCAAGGCTCCATGGGACCTAGCAGAAAGTAGCTGCTAATGGGTTGAGAGTGGAACAGAAATGCTAGAGTTCACCCAGTGCTTACAGATGGTATTTCACTCTAGCCAGAGTACAGAGCCCTCACTGATACCCTAGATATTTAACTGATACACCAGAAAGACCACAAGTCCATGGCCTGGTTTTGCATGGCCCACAAGCTAAGAATGGAGTTCACATTTTTAAAGAATCATAAAATAAAATGAGTAAGAATATGTGGCAGATACCATATGTAGCCCACAGAGCCTAAAATATTTACTCTCTGGTTCTTTACAGAAGCTTGCCAACTCTTACCCTAGAGTAAGGGCTATTCTGAACCCACTTAATAAAGCTGAAAACCAAGACTCAGTAAGATCGAGGAGAGCCACCAGTCCATTAACTTCCTGCCAGAACAAAAGTCAACCCTCTTTAAGGGAAGACAACATGATCCAACTTCTATTGAATCATCCACAATATTCAGCATATAATAAAAAATTACTAGACAAGTGAAGAAGCAGGAAAGCTGGACATTACTGGACAATAATAAATACAAAAAGACCTCATTTAAGGTGCTAAAATTGTCAGAAAAAGATCCATAAATATATTCAATAATTTAAAGGAAATCAAGGAAACAGATGGGGAACCTCAGAGAAAGAAAAATGAAAACTATAAAAGAGAATGAAATACAGATCCAAAAACAGAAAATTCATCTGAAATGAAAAAAAAATAACTTGATGGGCTCAGCAGCAAATCGGAGATTACAGAAAAAAGGCTCAGTAAACTTGAAGACAAATTCTGAGAAATTATCCAATTTGAAGAAAAAGGATTAAAAAAAGATTGAAAAGTGCATCAGAGTAGCAACAATAGACACTAGGGACTATAAGAGTGAGGAAGAGTGAGAGGGGTAAGGGTTGAGAAATTATTGGGTATCCTCAATACCTAAATGATGGCATCATTTGTACCCCACACCTCAACATTATGCAATATACCCATGTAACAAACCTACATATGTACCCCTTGGATCTAAAATGAAAGTTGAAATTATTTTTTTAAATGAAAAATGTATCAGAGTTTCAGTGACCTATGGGACAATATGAAAATAGTCCAACATATGTGTAATTGGATTTCAAGAGGGACAAGAAAGAGAAAAAGCAACATAAAATATATTTAAAGAAATAATGGACTTTTTAAACAAAGAACACTCTGATGAATGCAAAGGGGATAGTCCAGGCAGAAAAGATCAAAAATTATGCCTAAAAGTAAGCCATGATAATGAGAACAAAAAGAAAATGAGTTTAAGAAATAAACTTGGCACGGTGGCTCACACCTATAATCCCAGCACTTTGGGAGGCCGAGGCAGGTGGATCACTTGAGATCAGGAGCTCAAGACCAGCCTGGCCAACATGATGAAACCCTGTCTCTACTGAAAATACAAAAATTCAAAAATTAGCTGGGCATGGTGGCCTGCACCTGTAGTCCCAGCTACTTGGGAGGCTGAGGTGGGAGAATCACTTGAACCTGGGAGGTGGAGGTTGCAGCGAGTGAAGATCCAAGATCGCACCACTCACTGCACTCCAGCCTGGGACACAAGGTGAGACTCTGTCTCAAAAAAAAAAAAAAAAAAAAAAAGCAGAGATAAACTTCCCATTGAGTCAATTAGATGATGTTTTACTTTTATATAAAGCAAGCTATGAAAAAAATTCAAGAGGAAAGAGAATTAGCCTAACCATAAAAATGCCTTAAAAATTCCTTAAAAAATGTATATATACCATATATACAATGTGTATTACAGATAAATGTGAACTATTACATATACATATATGTATATATGCACGCACACGCGCACACACACACACACACACAGAGCAAGGAATATACAACACAACAGGAAAAAAAAATTAACTATAGTCAGTCCCAATCCCATCAGAAACAGCTTTGTAAGTCTTCAGCAACTAATCAATGTGCTAATATAAATTTGCTTTTGACAGCTAAGAACAGCTCTATTAAAAAGCCTACTATTAGATACTTATTTTGCATTTCTCATAAGCCTAAGTCCTACAGCCAGAAATACTTTGGCTCTGGCTGAAGGAGCTGGAAAGGGAGTAAAGAAGGAACTTCACTTTACCCTCTGATCAGTACACACCTGAACTTTGAGAACAACCACACAGGTCAGAGAATTTCTAATTCAAATTGCCTATAAGATATTTCCCTAGAGACACTCATGACCACACCCAGAGAGGACTTGAATTCCTGAACACTTTAAGCAGTGACATGATTTTTCAATAATTGTTATTGCACTACTACTTTTTTAAAAACAATACATTTGGAAAAGGAATATCTCTTAAAATTCCTTAAATCTAATGAATCAGTTTTATTTCTCTTCCTTTTAAGTTCTGTATAAGCAGTTATAAAGTCAACATAGTTTTAACTATCAAATATGAGTATAGATTTAGGTTATTTTTTCCATTAAGCATATAACCTAGTTTTTATTCTTTATTTTGCTATTGTTCACAAAACACCTTTTATAGTTGTGAAATCATTACTATGAACTAAATCAGAAGTTGGCAAATTTTTTCTTAAGGAGCTATTTGATAGATGTTTTAGGTTTTGCAGGTCATGCTTTCTCTGTAACAACTACCCAACTCTGTTATCGTTGCATAAAAGCAACCATAGACAATTGGTATCAAATGGGTACAGCTGTGTTTCAATAAAGCTTAATTTAGAAGAGAAGTAGCAGGACAAAAGCTTTAGTTTGCAAACGCCTATTCCAAATGTGTGCTCTCTTCCAGACCTTGTGCTATCTGCTTTATATGTATATTTTATTAGTTATTTACAATAACTTTGTGAAGCAGGGATAATTACAAAAGGAAATATGCTTAACAAATTTATAACTTACCCAGGTACATACAGGAGTCAGAATTTGAGCCCAGGTCTGATTCTGTGCTCTGCTGTGGTTTGAATGTGTCTCTTCCAAAATTCAGGTGTACCTAATGTGATTCTGTTAATGGGTGGGGCCTGTAGGAGGTAATTGGCCATGAGGGCTCCTCCCTAGTGAATGGGATTAGATGCCCCTTATAAAAGGGCTTGATTGAAGGAGTTTATCCTGCTTGCCCTTCTGCATTTTGCCATGTGAGGACACGATGTTTCTCCCCTCTGAAGGATGCAGCAATAAGGTGCCATCTTGGAAGCAGAGAGCAGCCCTCACCAGACAACGAAATCTGCTAGTGCCTTGATCATAGACTTCCCAGCCTCCAGAACTGTGGTAAAACAAATTTCTGTTCTTTATAAATTACTCAGTCTGTAGTATCCTGTTATAGAAGCATAAATGGAATAAGGCATGCTCTTAAGATCGTTTGCTAATACATCATTAAACGAATACACCACACTCGACATAAGCATTCAACTTCTGTACATTTAAGACACAGCTTATCTTCTGCGATTATTAATAATCTGCAATAAATTTCTAGGGGCATGAAGTTGTGTTTTCTACTTTAAGATTGTTTTCTGGCCAGGTGCAGTGGCTCACGCCTGTAATCTCAGCACTTTGGGAGGCCAAAGCGGGTGGATCACGAGGTCAGGAGATCGAGACCATCTGGCTAACGTGGTGAAACCCCGTCTCTACTAAAAAAAAATACAAAAAAAAATTAGCCGGCGTGGTGGTGAGCACCTGTAGTCCCAGCTACTCGGGAGGCTGAGGCAGGAGAATGGTGTGAACCCAGGAGGTGGAGCTTGCAGTGAGCTGAGACCGTGCCACTGCACTCCAGCCTGGGTGACAAAGCGAGACTCTGTCTCAAAAAAAAAGAAAAAAAAGATTGTTTTCTTAGGATAAATTCTCAACAGTAAGATTTCCGAGATAAAGAGCTCTGACCTAAAGATGAGAATATTCAGATAATAATCTGATATCACAGTATCTTTGTGAGGGTTCTATTTCCATTTTCAGGTATTACTTGTTTGTGACATATAGCTATGCATTTCTTTGTGTCTATGTTTATAGGAGTTCTCTTTTCTCCCCACTATATACTTGTGTATTGATATGGTTTGACTCTGTGTCCCTACCCAAATCTCATACTGAATTTTAGCTCCCATAATTCCCACATGTTGTGGGAGGGACCAAGTGGAAGATAATTGAATCATGGTGGGGTGATTTCCCCCACGCTGTTCTCTGGGTGGTAAATAAGTCTCAGGAGATCTGATGGTTTTATAAGGGGAAACTCCCTTTGCTTGGTTGTCTCATTCTATTCTCTCCTGCCTGCTGCCATGTAAGACGTGACTTTTGCCTTCTGCCATGATTGTGAGCCCTCCCCAGCCACGTGGACCTGTGAGTCCATTAAACCTCTTTTTCCGTATAAATTATCCAGTCTCAGGTATGCCTTTATCAGCTGCATGAGAACAGACCAATACACCTATAAAGCATAATAATGTATTTCTTTCTATCTGGATCTGTAGTGAAGGTAGCTTTGGGAATTGTAGAGCAGATAAGTCTTGAACCATCATGAACTGAAATGCTAATCCATACCGGGATCACATAAAATTAATAGGCTGAAAAAAAGATCCACAGAGGGTTATATAAGAGTAGATTAGCAACATGGGAACTGTGAGTAGAAGGTAAGTTTATTTTTTTTTTAATTTTACACAATTCTGTAATGTTTGAAATATCCACATTAGTCTATATTCTTTTCTCAATTGTTGAAAGTAAGCAAGCTCAAATGTTGTATTTTCCATTTCAACTTAAGAGGTCATGTTCTCACATAATATCCTTCAATGATGGCACTTGTCTTTCTGGTCAGAGAAGTTTCATGTACAGTATATTTAAAATAAATACATATATGATCTGCCAAGACCCACGTGATTGATCAAATCCACCTTCCATTCCCTCTGTCAAATATCTTCAGAAACATGCCCAAAACATCCATGTGTTCTATGCCACTCCTAGCCCACTATACCAGTCCATTCTCATACTACTATAAAGACATACCTGAGACTGGGTAATTTATAAAGAAAAGAGTTTTAATTCACTCACCATCCTGCATGGCTGGAGAGGCCTCAGGAAACTTACAATTGTGGTGGAAGGTGAAGGAGAAGCAAGGCACGTCTTATGTGGCGCTAGGCGAGAGCGCACGAAGGGGGAAGTGCCACACTTTTAAACTGTTAGATCTCATAAGAACTCACTCACTATTAGGAGAACAGCAAGGGGGAAATCCCCTCCCATTATCCAGTCACCTCCCACCAGGCCCCTCCTCTGACATGTGGGGATTACAATTCAAGATGAGATTTGCCTGGGGACACAGTGCCAAACCATATAACTCACTCATTCAAATATTAGCTCATTTATTGATCCAAGGAATATTCTGGTTTTCCCAGTGACTGCTGGTTCTTCTTCTGTAATCTCAATTATGGAATTTCTTTGCCCTGAAAATAGAACCATGGCAGCAATGGGAAATAATGTGTAAATAGTATTCACCCTAAAAACATGACTGAAGCTCCAAATTGTCAAGCAAAGAGAACAGAAATAGATGAGTAATGTGTTTGAAAGTATGTTTCTGTATAGAACTTTATCCTTCATTAACAATATTCAGCTTCCAGATGTCACAAGCCACCTTTATCACTTCCTGGATAAGTCTTTCTGACACCAACAGCTTTTAAAATGTCTGTTGACATCCTAAAGGTGTTGTGTATCCAGGGAGGTAGGAGAATCTCTTCCTCCATTGATATCTTATCTCTGGAGTTGAAAGACAGTGAATTTGGCCACTTCAATTCTTCAGCTCCTGTACTACCAAAGTGCGCCACACCTCACTCTGAATATCAAGGTCATAAATATTAAGTGGATATGACAGACATAGAATCAACAAACTTGAAGACATAAATAGAACTTACTCAATTTGAACAAAAAGGAGAAAATAGAGAAAAAATGAACAGATACTCAAAAACCTGTGGAGCAATAACAAAAGATCTAACATTTATATCATCAGGGTTGTACAAGGAATGGAGAGGGAATATGGAGCTGAAAAAGTATTTAGAGAACTAAAAGCTAAAAACTTCTCAAACTGGGTGAAAGCCATAAACATTCAAGAAGTTGAGCTAACCTCAATTAGGATAAGCCCAAAGAAATTCAAGGCAAGACACCTGATGGTTGAACTTCTGAAAAATAAGTTCAAAGAACAAATCTTGAAAGCAATCAGAAAGAAATTATGCATTACGTATAAGAGAACAGAAACCATGGAGGTCAGAGGAAAGTGTCACAATGTTGAAGAAAAGAACTTTTTAATGTTGAAGAAAAGAACTATCAACTGTGAATCTGATATCCAGTGAAACTACCATCAGGAATAAGAGGGGGAAAAAAGACATTCTTAGATGAAAAAAACATTGAAGGAATCTGTTACCAACAGTCTCACCCTTAAAGGATGGTTAAAGAAAGCTCTCAAAACTTAATAAGGGAATACTAAGAACAACTTTCTGTTCATAACTTTAACAACTAAGAAGAAACAGACCAATTTCTCCAACTGCCAAAACTTAACCAAGAATAGATACATAATCTGCAAGAGTAGATAACCATTAAAGTAATTGATATTGTAATTAAAATGTTCTTTAAAAATCCCCAGGCCCTGATGGTGTCACTAGGGAAATTTATCAAAAATGTAAAGAAGAATTGACACCACTTTTACATAATCTCTTCCAGATAATGAAAGCAAAGGAAGAGTCTCCAATACATTTTGAGGCCAACATTATCTTGACATCAAAATCAGACAAGGTCCGTACAAAGGGAAAACTAATATTGCTCATGAAGATGCCAACATCGTCAACAAAATACGTACAAAGGGAAAACTAATATTGCTCATGAAGATGCCAACATCGTCAACAAAATATTAGTAAACCAAATCCAACAATCTATAAAAATAGTTATACACTATAATCAAGTGAGATGTACTCAAATATACAGTATTGGTTCAGCATTCCAAAAGCAATCAATATAATTTACAATATCAGCAACAGTTTAAAGGAGAAAAGGTAGATGGTCAAATCAACTGACATAGAAAAGGCATTTGATAACACTTAATACCCATGTAAAAGAAAATCTCTCAGCAAGTTGGGAATTGAACAGAATGACCTCTACTTGATAAAAAGAATCCACAAAAAATTCTACAGATCACATCATACTCAACAGTAAAATATTAAATGTTTTTTCCCTCAGATCAGGAACAAGGCAAGGACGTCCACTCTCATCATTCTTACTCAACACAGTACTGGAAGTTCTAGCCATTGCAATAAAGCAAGAGAAAGAAATAAAGGAATACAGATTGGAGAAAGAAGAAATACAAATGTCTCTATTTACAGATGACATATTTTTTTAATCTAGAAAATCCCAAGGAATTTACAAAAAAAATCTACAATTAATAAATGAGTTCAGCAAGATCACAAGATAAGGGATCAACACACAAAAATCAGTCTTATTTCTCAACAAGATTGACAATGAATATGTGTAAATTGAAATTAACAACTCCAAATCAATTAAATATTCAGGAATAAACTTAACAAGACGTGCTGAAGTTACAAAATGCTGATTAAGGAAATCAAGTAAGACCTAAATAAGCAGGAAAACATACTTATGTCCATGGATTAGAAAACACTACATAGTAAAAACATCAATTGTCCCCAAATTGATCTGTTGGTTTAATGTAATTCTTATCAAAATAGAGGCATATGTTGGAGATATTACAGATTCAGGCCTAAACCACTGTGATAAAGTGAGTATCACAATGAACCAAGTCAGATGAATTTTTGAGCTTCCTAGTGCATATAAATCACATGTCCTTGCAGCCTTCTGCTCCAAAGTAGAAATGTATAGCTCCAGGGTAAATATTAGACTTGAAAATTGTTTGACAAATGGGATCTAATTAAACTAAAGAGCTTTTGCACAGCAAAAGAAACTACCATCAGAGTGAACAGGCAACCTACAGAATGGGAGAAAATTTTTGCAACCTACTCATCTGACAAAGGGCTAATATCCAGAATCTACAAAGAACTCAAACAAATATACAAGAAAAAAACAAACAACCCCATCAAAAAGTGGGGAAAGGATATGAACAGACATTTCTCAAAAGAAGATATTCATACAGCCAACAGACACATGAAAAAATGCTCATCATCACTCGCCATCAGAGAAATGCAAATCAAAACCACAATGAGATACCATCTCACACCAGTTAGAATGGCAATCATTAAGAAGTCAGGAAACAACAGGTGTTGGAGAGGATGTGGAGAAATAGGAACACTTTTACACTGTTGGTGGGATTGTAAACTAGTTCAACCATTATGGAAAACAGTATGGCAATTCCTCAAGGATCTAGAACTAGATGTACCATATGACCCAGCCATCCCACTACTGGGTATATACCCAAAGGATTATAAATTATTCTACTACAAAGACACATGCACACGTATGTTTATTGCGGCACTATTCACAATAGCAAAGACTTGGAATCAACCCAAATGTCCATCTGTGACAGACTGGATTAAGAAAATGTGGCACATATACACCATGGAATACTATGCAGCCATAAAAAAGGATGAGTTTGCGTCCTTTGTAGGGACATGGATGCAGCTGGAAACCATCATTCTTAGCAAACTATCACAAGAACAGAAAACCAAACACCGCATGTTCTCACTCATAGGTGGGAACTGAACAATGAGATCACTTGGACTCGGGAAGGGGAACATCACACACTGGGGCCTATCATGGGGAGGGGGGAGGAGGGAGGGATTGCATTGGGGAGTTACACATGATATAAATGATGAATTGATGGGTGCTGACGAGTTGATGGGTGCAGCACACCAACATGGCATAAGTATACATATGTAACAAGCCTGCACGTTATGCACATGTACCCTAGAACTTAAAGTATAATAAAAAAAAAAAAATTGTTTGAGGGAAAACAAGATAATGTTCTATGTTCTTTTATTTGGTATTTTTTGTAATTTTTAATTTTTGTGGGTTCATATCAGGTATATATATTTATGGGGTACATGAAATGTTATGATATAGGCATGCAATAATCACATCATTAAGAATGGGGTATCCATCCCCTCAGGTATCCTTTGTGTTACAATCCAATCACACTCTGTTATTTTTAAATGTACAATTATCATTGACTATAGTTCTATACTCCTTTAACATATCAAGAAACAAATATGGAGGAATCAAACATAGAGCTCTCTCTATATATATATTGAGAAGTTGAGAAGTATTGAGAAGATTCCTGTCCTGGATAGCTTCCATTAACCTCCCAATTTCAGTAGAGACTGCCCACTGTCTCCAGTTTGCTGGGTATCCCCCAGGGGACTAACACATATGGCGTCCATCAACCAGTGTATGAACTAGAGTGTCCATGGTTTCTGGTTGGGTTCAGCTAATAAGAGGACAGGAAGAGATCATAAGATAGAAGAGTGAAGTTGAATATTTGTTTCCTTAGCTCACTCATGGCCAGGGCGCCCCTAAGTTGGTTGTGTTTTTCTACTACTAGTCATAGCCCCACTCAAACCTCCCTATTCGTACAGTTATCCTATCTACTTCTAGTGCTGGTCCCTCTCCTTGACCATTTAGACCCAGGGGTGGTAACAAGTCCCCATTGGATACTTCAGGATACTGCACTATCTCTTGTTATTTCCTTAAATCCACACCACACTTTTGGAACTAGTCCCTTCGTTAAGTCTCTTCAAACTTCTCTTATTCTGTTTGAGAGTACCATCTCCTTTCTCCAGGGACCTCAAATATTAAATATATTTTTCATAATAACCCAGCTAGACCATAAAGCATGTTGCTCTAAGGTAGTACCATAACAATTTAGGGGAAATTTTTGAAAATCCTTTTGGTTACAATTTGTGAGGAAAAGGGTAATCAGAAAGATATTTCCCATTTTAATTCTCCTGCCTCCAATTCTGGGGTGGGGTGAGGGTCTGGGAGGTGGTCACATCAAAATAAACCTGATGGCACTACTATGCTCAGGCAGATATTCGATACATGGTATTGGTCAGATTATCAACTATGCTAGTCCCTCATTTATATTTGCATTTTTAATCTATTATCTCATTTAATCTTTATATTGAAGATCTTATTAAAATCTCCATTTTACATATGATGGAATACAATCTCAGAAGCAAGGAAACGAATGTAAAATTCACAGCAAACAAATGGCAGAGACAAGACTTTAACCCTGGTCTCTCTGATGACCAAGCGCTGGACACATTTTATTGCCCTATAAATAGCAGATTATCTAACTAAGATTAATGTATTAGTCAGCATGGGCTACTATAAATACTACAGGCTGGATGACTTAAGCAACAGAAATGTATTTCTCACATTGTTAGATGCCAGAAGTCCAGTATCAACATGGCAGCAATGCGGGTTGCATTCTGAGACCTCTTTTCTTGACAAGTATACAGCCACCCTCTCTCTCTGTGATCCCATGATCTCTTCTGTTGTGCATGCTCTGCACAGGAGCTGGAAGAGGGATGAGAGGTTGGAGAGCTCTCTCTTTTATATCTTCTTAAAAGGATATTAATCCTATTGAATCAGGGCCCCATTCTTATGACCTCTTTAACTTTCATGATTTCATTAAGTTCCTATCTCCAAATATAGTCACATTGAGTTAGGGCTTCAATATATGAATTTTGAAGAGATACAAACATGTCCATAACATAACATAATTATGCAGACTTTCAACAACAGGTATAACCAGGATGACTTGTTTGCTTTTAGAAGCTCAAAATCACATTTACTATGAAAATTTTCAACTCAAATTTAAGTCTTGAGCTCCTTTTGAAACATTGGCAAGAAAACCAGTATTTTCGTCTTGGGGCTCCCCACTATTCTTTTCCTTAATTTTTCAACCCACAAATGCTCAAGCAGTACAAAGCAGACGACGACTGAATGAAGATTCTCTTGGCATGAGGTTGGTCTGTGATTCTGATTGCTTTTCATTGCCTCTTGGTGATACCATTGAAAGCTGAATGAGCTTCCACAGTCTTGGGGTGTTAAAGTTCCACTCCATGGCAGTGCATCATAGGTCCAGAGGAAGGCCTGGAAACCATGCACATCAGTGAAGAAAAGGAAACTGTCAGCTTTCTTCTGACTTTCTGCTAAAGTCACCAAAACTCAACCTCAGAACTTGTCTGAACTTTGTATTGCTCCCAGAAAGGAAAAAGGAAGTGGTTAAAGAAAGGATGGAATTAAAACCAAATCAGAAAAAAAAAAAAAGTCTGAAACAGCTGTGTTTTAGAAAGCAAACCTCAGAGGCACGGTTTTTATCTCTAATAGACCTGTTCTAAAATCCAAAAATGAGAATGACCTGGTCACAGATTCATTAAGAAAAGAATATAAAAGAGCACCTTGTTCTTGAAGTAGAAGCATTGTAAATGTGTGGATCAAATCTAACTTATAAGTCCAAAGACCCTTGGGCCTCCTCCCATTCAGTAACTGAGGCATGTCTTGATTAATAAATCAAATTCTCTCTCTCTCAAGCATGCATACACACGCACACACACACAACACACACACACACTTCACTAGAAAGAATAAATAGAACTACAAGGTCTTCACTAAGACATTAATTTATCCAAAAATGCCAGTCTCTCTTCCAATAAAATTACACATAGACAAAGCATACTTGAGAGTCCACAAGTCAGTGAAGATCAAGAGGCTGAGGTAAAAATGTCTAAGTGACAATGCACCTTCCTGTGTTTGAGGTTCTAGGGGCTACCCAGAAGGCCTTGTCTTGTCTTTTACAAGCTCCCAGGTGAGTGGGGTTGAGAGCCATGGACACACAAATCCAAGCACGTTGCAACTGATGACTTTAAAGAACAGAGTGGTCTGGGGGCCCAGAAGCAGACGTTTCTACCTCCCTAGCAGCCACTGAGAAAGTCTCAAGGCCATATAGCTAAGACAGGTCTTCAAGGAGGAATAATAGTTCCTCTTCCAGGGAAAATCTCTTTGATTTCATTGCTTGGGAAATTTTTGGAAATAAGCACACACACATGCCCACACACACACACACACACACACACACAAACACTTATGAAAGTTTATGAAGCTCATAAAGGTTCTACTCTTTGCTAATTAGCCAACCTTTTATGGCACTGAAACCGATAAAAAATTTCTCCCAGAAGTCTTTATAAAGAATACAAGGTATGCTATAATAAACACCATTTAATAGTATCATTAAAATGGACTTAACTATAACTTAACAGATCTGTTTCTTATCAGAACCTCAATATATTCTATCAAAGGACCATTCCATGGAAGCAGATCTAAAGGGAACCAGCACAATGTTCAAGTACTCAGCTCTCTATTTCCCTGTCTTTTTTTTTTTTTTAATGTAGAATACTTGGAAGAAGAGGTAGATTACAGGTCCTTGAAGCAAGCAATCCTCCAGAGGCATTGTAAAAGAGACTGAGGGGTCATGATCCCTAGATTATTTATACTCACTGGCAAATGCTTGTGATGAAATAATCCAGTGTTGCACTTTAAGAATGGCTCCAAATGCCACAGGACAGTCTCACTCAGGATAATGTTAACTTCCTCTTGTGGAAATCAAGGAAGCAAGATGAGATGTGACCTCCAATGGAGAGGGGGAATAGTCAAGAATCTGTCCTAGCAGCCTTGGTGAAGATAATGAGTGCAATGTGATAGGGAAAAGCAAATAGAAAAAAACACACACACACAGAGATCACCCAGGTTCCCCTTCTTGGAATAAAAATCCTCTACCACTTTTGCTCAACCAATACCAAGGAACTCATCAGGCCCCTGAACAGTCCAAAGTCCATCTATTTAATAAACATTCCATAGGCATCTGCTAAACACCATAAAAGATGCCAGTTAGGGTTAGAAGCACGTAAATTCCAAGTTATGCTCTTGAAAAATGCAAGTAACTTATGATATCATAAACACCTCTAAGACTTTCCTGTCTTTGCAGTTCCATGGTTAAGCATGGGCCAGAGCAGAGAAACCTGCACATCTAGATGGAATTCCTAAGATTTTCCATGGAGGTCACAGAGACATCCCCAGATTCCTAAACATTTCCAAGGGGGTATTATAGATCCTGTGTACTTTAAATAATACAATGTCATCACAAGGAAGCCACATAAAGGATTATGAGGTCAAGGGAAAACATTTCCACCTGCTTCCCCAGTCCCAAACCTTATGCTGATATAGCCTATCTCAAATTTATCATCTGTGCTGGTCAATGTCCACCAATTCTATTAAACAACAGGGCTGGGTAGAGTGATGTGCCAGCATCACTGCCAAGACCTCTCCAGCCTCATTAATAAATCTAATGAGGCACCAAGATATCACAGGAGTACAGTAGGTTATAGGTGGTGCCTGTCCTTGGGGTATAATTTTATGTTCTTGCTCTGCACAGAAGTAATGTATTTATTCCAAGTTAATTTTTTTTTCCTACAGTCAGTTCATTGTGCTCCTTGGGAGATATCTTAAATTGACAAATTTCAGGCTGCTGGGGCTTGTCATCTGAAGGAGGGAAAATTTGAGAAGTCAGTAATCAATCTGTATTGTGTAAAGATTAACATGCCTGCCCCTCAGGTTAACCAGACCTAAATGCAAATTGGATTGAAATGGTCAGAAAGTGTTCCTAATCATGCATGCTGTGATTATGAATCCTGTTTATCACCCTTTGAATCACCAAACACCAGGCAACTGGAAGAGACAGAGGTCAACAAACCCAAGATGAACTATTATCCCAGCTAGGTGGCAGGAAACTGATTAACTGAAGCAAGACCGCTAGCTGCAAGTCCAGGAAAAAAAATGCGAATACTTTCTCCACCAGAGGGCCTCTGAGCTGTAGCCTTTTCCTGGTCCAGGGGCTAGACCAGCTGTGCATGGACAAATCCAAGGGGGAATGTCAAGGGCATGGGTGAGTTATGTAAGCAGAGCCCAGACTGGCCATTTCTCAAATACCAGGCTACACATTTATTTCAAGGACTTTGGGGAAAAGAGCTCTTGAAAGCAGATACGCGGCGACTGATGGATCCCCATGGGAATGGATGGGAACTGGGAAGCACAGCTCAGCTTAGTCACCTCGCTGGATCACTTGCAGAACTCTGTCTCACTCCAGCTGCCATGTTTGTCTGGGTGTGCGACATTTTAACATCAGTGTGGGTGTATGAAGTTAATATGAGTGTGGGAGTGACTACATGTGTGATGCAGGTATGCACACATGTATGTCTGAGTGGCTATATGGTTTGTATTATTTATGAGCTAACATTGCCCAACTTCAAAGGAAGCAGTGTTTTAAAAATTAACCTAAGTCAATGGTTTCTGCCTTCAGACATATTTCCCAAAGAAATAATGCTCCACCAAGCACCCAATTTTCTCATTCATCACTTACTTGAGGGGCATAGTGTGGAATCACATTGTGGGTGGACCCAATTATCATACAATTAGAACAGATTTTAACTAATACAGCATCAACAATTTAATGCTACGCTAAGTGGTTTAGACTACACTATGTGGGTCAGTGGTTCCCAGACTTTTATTTCAAGTACAGGATTTTATTTTTAATTGAAGGACTAGCATTTAGTGACAAACTTTTTATTTTGCCTAGTAAGGACTTTAACAGGAAAACAGCAGGAGCAGAGACAGGAAACAAGGTAGTCCCATTATTTCATTAAGGAAAGGACATTTTTAGTACCAAAAAAATTAGAAAAAAAACGTAAATTTTAGGAAGTAAAAAAGAAGGTTGGGGTGGAAAACATTCTAATGACTTAATAGATTTACCGAGAAGAAAATCTTACCATAAAAGTTAAATTCTACTTTTTCAGCCTTTCTCACTGTAAACCTGTGAAAACTCCTTCATGACTAAGTGTATTATCACTTAGACACAGGTTTGGGAAACTAATGGCTTCAGGGAACCCAAAGCCACTCCATAGGTCTGAATTGGTGTTTTGTGGTTGCAGCCAGATATAGTCAAAGTTCCAAGACTGAGAAAATAGGCAGAGAGCTTCCTTCCACAAACCTTTACCTTGTGGCCAATAGGGATCCACAGAAGAGCCTTGATCTGAGGCATGAAAGGGCCACAGTAACATTTTAGAAAGAACGTCTGGACAACAGGGTGGGAAAAAGATTGGAAGCAGTGGTCCTGTTATTAGGGTTGTGTAATAAATCACCCCAAAATTCAGTGGCATAAAACAACCATTCATTGTGCTCTCAGATTCTGTAGGTCAGAGTCCAAATGGGGCAACAAGGATGGCTTGATTCTGCTGCACCATCTCTGGGGTCTCGGGCTTGAAGACTGGGAGCTGGGACCATCCAAACGCTCACTCACACAAGGGCAGTTGATGCTCGCTGTTGACTGCGGAGATCTCAGCCCCTCTCCTGTGGTCCCTTCACACAGGCTCATTTAAGCTTCCCTGCAGCACTGTGACTGGTTTCCAAGGACAAGTGTGTAGGCAGAGAATAGGAGCTGTATCCTTTTGATGACCCAGCCTTGGAAGCCACAGGATATCATTTTTCTCCATTATTTGCTGGTTGGAGCTTTAATCAACCCTTGTCCAAATTAGAGCGAAAGGAACACAAACCCCACCTCTAAGTAGGAAGAGTGCTGATTAGATTGTAAGGGACAGAGAGGGAGTGGGGCGGGGTGAGGGGGAAGAGGGAGGGAGGGAGAGGGGTGGGGGTAGAGAGGGAGAGACGGAAAGAGAGCGAGAGAGAGAGAAAGAGAGAGAGAGAGAGAGAGAGAGAGAGAGCGAGAGCAGCCATCTTTGGAAAATGCAATCTGGACAACCCATAGTGGGAATAAAATAGAAAAGTCATCTCTCTCTCTCTCTCCCTCTCTCTCTCTGTCTCTCTCCCCTCCCTCCCTCCCTTCCCACTACATAGAGAAAGATGGTTAAAAGTCATTCTTTCTCTCTCTCTCTCTCTCCACTACATAGAGAAAGATGGTTAATTTTATGCATTAACTTGACTGGGCCACAGGGTGCCCAGATAATTTGGTTAAACATTATTTCTGGGAGTGTTGTGAAGATATTTCTGGATAAGAATCAGTATTCTGAATAAAGCAAGTTGCCCTCTCCAATGTGGGTGGGCCTCATCCAATCCATTAGAGGCCCAAATAGAACAAAAACGGAATAAGGGATAATTCACTCTCTCTACTCGACTGTTTATGAGCCAAAACATCAGTCTTCTGCAGTATTTAGACTGGAACTCATACCATTAGCTCACCTGGTTCTAAGGCCTTTGGACTTGGACTGTAGCTTTCACCATCAGTTCTGCTGATTGCCAGGCCTTCAGACTCAGACTAGAACTATGCATCAACTAACCTGGGTTTTCACCTTGCAGATGGCAGACCATGAGATTTCTCAGCCTCCATAATTGCATAAGCCAATTCCTTATTGTCAGTCTCATTATAGGCTGGGTGCAGTGGCTTATGCCTGTAATTCCAACACTTTGGGAGGCCGACGCAGGAGGACTCCTTGAACCCACTGGGCAACATAGTGAGATCTATCACTCTGCAACATAGTGAGACCTCATCTCTATGAAAAAAACTAAAAATTAGCCAGGCATGGTGGTGCACTACTCAGGAGGCTGAGACAGGAGGGTCACTTGAGCCTGGAAGGTCAAGGCTGCAGTAGGCCGAGATCAGGCCACTGAACTCCAACCTGGGTGACAGAGTGAGACCCTGTTTCACAAAAACAAAAATAAAAAATAAAAAAAACAAAAAACAAACAAACAAAAAATATATATATATAACTTCTTGGTTCTATTTCTCTGGAGAGCACTAATACAGCTTTATACATGTATATACCTGTGTGTACATATATACACACAAACACACACATACACATGTATATAAGTATAGAATAAACACATACACCACAACATCAAAACTTTGCATTCAGTTTCAGTGGGTTCATTAAACCCCTGGAATTTTATGAACTCCAAGAAGGGTATATGTTCCCACAGGTGTCTCTTCATAACTCATATGGCTGGTTTTCATCTTCAGTTGCTCCAGTTGCACTATAGTAGAGTAAGCACTGGATTAAGAGTCAAAACACCAATGTCAAATCCCATATCATCTGTTTCCCAATTACTGGTATCGCATGTGTCATGTAACCTCCCCAGGTTTTAGTTTGTCAGTACAATGGATATCACAGTATTTGTTTCATCGAATAGTGGTCTCTGCTTATTAACTTATTTTCTCTTTTGGCCTCATTTCTCCTTTATCCCTTCTTTCTGTACTCAGGAAGTATTTTGCAGCTGGTCCCAGCCCTATCCCCCTCTGCCCACTCCTGTTCTCTCTGCTGCAGACATCACTGGCCACATTCTGCCCAGGAAATCATCTTTGGCTTTACTTCAGTGGAAGATGAGGCATAATTTGAAGGCATGTCACCACCTCAAGCCTGTGGTTATAGACTGCATAAGATGAAGCTGAGTAAAAATAAATTGCAATTCCATGATATTGGTAGGGATTGGTTGCTAAAGGATGTACAACTCTTTTATTTTTTGTAGTTCATAGAATTGGTTAGGATAAGCAGAGACACAGATATTGACTTCACTGGAAATATATTGTGTTCTCAAACCTGCACATGTATCCTGAACTTAAAAGTTAAATTAGGCTGGGTGCGCGGCTCACGCCTGTAATCCCAGCACTTTAGGAGGCCAAGGCAGGTGGATCACTTAAGGTCAGGAGTTGGAGACCAGCTTGGACAACATGGCAAAACCCTGTCTCTACTAATAATACAAAAATTAGCCAGGTGTCATGGCGCACACCTGTAATCACAGCTACTCGGGTGACTGAGGCACTAGAATTGCTTGAACCAAGGATGCGGAAGTTGTAGTGTGCCGAGATGATGCCACTGTACTCTAACCTGGGCAACAGAGTGAAACTGTGTCTCAAAAATAAAATAAAAGTTAAATTAAAAAGAAGAAAATATATTATGTGCAACAAAGTAAATGCATTACAGGTTCTAGCTAAGCCTCATGCCACAGCTGTGTGACCTTGGGCAAGTTACTCAACTTCACTATGTCTCAATTTTCTTAAAATGAAGACAATAATGGTGCTTATCACTGTGGGTTATTCTGCGGAATAAGTGAGATAAGGTGTTAAAAGCCCTTGGCACAGCCTAGCACAATGGTTCTCCAACTCACAATTGCCTGGAGGGCTTGTTAAAGCACAAATTTCTGGGCCTGACTCCAGAATGTCTGATTTATTAAGTCTAGAATGGGCTCTACGATTTTGCATTTCTAACAAGTTTCCAAGTAATGCTAATGCTTTTGATGTAGGAACACACTTTAAGAACCACTGGTCTAGCAATGTTATCTGTTATGATGGTGATTATGATGATGATGATGATGATGATGATGATGATGATGATGATGACAGTGATGCTGCTGCTGCTGATCCATGGGGATCACCAGAATGATGATGGGTACAGTGGTGATGATGGTGATGATGGCTATAATGGACTCCAACTTTATGTAAGTAATAAAGGACTAATTTTTTAATAACTTGAACATTTTAGTATATTCCATGCTATAGTTTGGCAACTCTTGATGAAATCTTACAATGTAGTTCAAATATGTTACACTTAACATTTTGGTATGAAGTTCTTAGCATATGAGTCATATGCGAATGAATCCGGCAGAATCCTTATGGACTTTTGGTGGACAAAGACCTATGAACTATTAGTAGAGAGAAGAGATTTTTGCTGAGTAAGGAACAGAACTGGGCAGAGAGTAAGGATAACTTGGTCTTCTCTAGTTGTAAAGGATTATCTTTGCAAAATGATAGAATTGAATGAAATTATCTCCACGATCCAGCTCAGCTCTGCCAAGTAGAGATTCTCTAATTATTACAATCTAAAGCAGGCTAGGAGCACAGCAGCCTGCCCCCAGGAAGCTACCTGCAGTTCAGAGCCATTGACTCAGGCCCCGTGAGACCTCAGCAGAGAATGTTTTTCTTATCCCAATCCAGCATCAGTCAGTAGCTGAAACTTCTATGAGGCCTGAAGGAGCTGGCTGCTTGTTGCATGAGAAATGGGAAAATTCCTGCCCTTGGAGTCTGTGAAAGGAGGCCCTATTTCCCACTTCTCTGAGACTGAGATGGGGAACTTGAGTTCAATAGGCTGCTTTTAGGGAATTTCTTCATAAACCTCACACCTAGACTACAGGAAAGAGAAAGGCCTGGGGTCACTCTGTCCCCTCCCCACCCACAGGCTGCTGCTGGTGGTGTGACCATCATGACACCAGACCCCAGAGAAGCTCTGGCCTTCATGGCTTGATCCTCTTTAAAAATGAAAGGTTCATGTGTATTTGGACTGCTGAACACACTGTTCTTTTGCTGTTCTTTCTGTTTGATTGTCTACCTCTTAGGGGTATCCCAGGAAGAGAATACACTCATGGGTTCTTAGTTTCTCTTTCTGGTTGGGCCAGTAACACCCTTTCTCATCCCCCATTTCCACTTATCACTAGAGACAGAAACTAAAAACCTTGGCTTCACGCTGTGAAAAGCCCAAAGCAAAACAACAACTACAACAACAAAATAAGACAGGTTGGACAAGTTTGCTGGAGTGTTCCTGGGATAAACAACCAACCAGTACTCCTAGCTCCTTCAGAGAGAGGCCATTTGTAATTCATATGTGAGTATTTGGCATGATACCTGACACACAGTAATACTCAGCAAATATTTGTTGAATGAATGAATGACCATCCACCTTAGGAAGTCATAGATGTTGAATTTCTCAGCAAATCTCATAAAAGCCCATAATAACTAGCTTATGTTGAACCCTTCCTATGTGACTGGAACTATTCTAAACACTTCCAAGTAATACCTCATTTCACACTCAAAATAAGGTTGAGTATTGTTGTCACTACCCCATTAAACATATGGGAAAAAAGAGTTGAGATTACATGACTAATAAGAGGCATAAGAGAGATCTGATCCCAGGCAATCTGGCTCTCTTGGGAGGCACTTTTGATAGTTCCCTTCATGACTTCTTTTCTGCTCCCTGGATCTGCCTTCAGTCACTTCATCCACTCACACAAAGAGACACAGCACAAAGAGGGCAGCAGCATGGAGGCCTGACTAGACAGAAGAGGTCTCAGGAGCAATGGGAGGGAGAATGGACAGTGATCACCCTTTCATCTCTCTCTCTCTCTGTGTTCATACTGCAGAGAGCCATCATCGTGTGACCTCATGAAGGTTCTGCTTCACAGCAAGATTCTTCCTTCACTTATCCTCCCTGCAAAGAATCCTCTAGGGAAAAGGAATGAGGTCGGGCGCAGTGGCTCACAGCTGTAATCCCAGCAGTTTGGGAGGCCAAAGCAAGAAGATCACTTGAGGCCAGAAGTTTGAGACCAACCTGGGCAACATGGTGAGATGCTGCTTCTACCAAAAATACTTTTTAAAAATCAGCCAGGTGTGGCAATGCACACCTGTGATCCAGCTACTCAGGAGGCTGAAGTGGGAGGATTGCTTGAACCCAGGAGGTGCAGGCTACAGTGAGCCATGATTGCACCACTGTACTCCAGCATGAATTACAGTGTGAGACCCTGTCTGAAAAAGAAGAAAAGAAAGAGAGAAAGAGGAAAAGGAAAAGAAAAGAGAAAAGAAAAGAAATGGAATCAGCTCAATTTCCACATTATTTAATAGCTCTCTGGATACTGCCATCAAGTCTCAGTAGACTCATTAGTCAAATGAGAAGAATGAACTGACCCATTCTGAGAGTCTTGAAGGACTCATAACCCCAGACATATATACAGGATCATGGATATACAGACTCATGTTTTTAACAGAAACAATCCTTTCCTTTATTGAACAATACTTACTTGGTAATATCTCTTTATTATAGGTCAGTTGATTACTTAAAATAATGAAACAAGTTCAGTTCCCATCATGCCCATTAATAATAATATTAAGTAAAACCAGTAGCCAAAAAATATATTTTCAGATCCAGCAGGCTCTTTTAAAAAAAAAAAAAATGTGGTCTACAAATGACAAAGAAAATTTTAGTTCTCTCTTTAACAAATAAATATCAGTCCTTCTCAGTGCTACTTTGATCAGCTGTTACATGTGGCTCCCTTTTAAGAGCAAGTTACAGGGTGGTGAGCCATCCTCATCCCAGAGCAAAGCACTGTAGGACCCTATCTGTAATGGCTGGCTGTCCATAGCATCAAGTCATAGCTACTGACATCCCGTGGGAGTTTTCACTAACAATTATCCATATAAAAAGTTAACCACTGAGTCAGATGCAACAAGAGCTCCTCTTTCTCTTAACCTATGTATGCCAACCAGCATAAGGCCATTTCCTCCCATCAACCATTCCTCTTTTCGATTCAGAAAAAGGGGAGGCTTTGAAAACTACCCCTTCAATTACCATCTGAAGTGTTAACTCCTAAGTCCAATTTCTTCTTGTTCCCACACCCAAGACAGCATTCCCCTGTGTCTGCTAGGGTAGAATTCCTTGAGAAGCTACATACTTGGAAGCATTCTCAGTAGATCTATAGCATGCCAGTTAATCACCATAGGCTAGTCTGCCTTCCTCAAAGTTTGAAAATCCTAGGGAATGATTGCAACCAGTGTCTGGACAAGGCATAAATTAATTTTTATGTTGTTCCCTTCCTAGGGCATCGACAACAATGAAATTAGCTATCCCAAAGTCCAGCTACCTATTATTTAGTTAACAATATCTAATTCTAAAGATTCTCCAATCCCATTTAAAGGAATTCACTGCCTAGTTAGTCATCAAATAAAACAGTTTTTCTCCCTCAAAAAAAAGTGTTTGCTGCAACATGGATGAACCTGGAGGACATTAGGCTAAGTGAAATAAACCAGACACCGAAAGACAAATGCTGCATCATCTCACTTATATGTGGTTCCTAAAAAAGTCAATCTCATAGAAGCAGAGGGTAGAATAGCAGTTGGCCGGGGACTGGGGTTGGAAGAAATGGAGAAATATTTGTCGGAGGCTACAAAGTTTCAGTTACACACAATGACTAAGCTCTAGATATCTACTGGGTAGCGTGATGACTGTAGTTAATTTATACTGCATTGTATACTTGAAATTTGCTAAGAGAGAAGATCTCACTATGCGTGAACACATACATACACATGGTAGCTATGTGAGATGATTGATATGTTAATTAACTTGACTACAGTAATTATTTCACTATATATGTATATCAAAACATCACATTAAACACTGTAAATAGATACAATTCTTATTTGTCAATGATGCCTCAATAGAGTCAGAAAATAACAGTGTCTGATGAATTTCACTATTTCTCTATTGGGCTCATTTGATGGTTTTCAACCCTGGCTGTGCATTACAATCACCTGAGAAACTTTTAAAAAAAAAATCTGATACCCAGCCCCACCAACAGAGCTCTTATTCTAGAATGGGACTCCCACATTTGTACTTTCCAAGATTCCCAGCTGATTCCACTGTGCAGCCAGGACTGAGAACCACTGTCTAAATGATCATAACTGTGCTGTTAGGATTATTAACAGAACATGATTACTAAACCTGCAAAGATCAGACCTCTCATATCTATAAATGGGCCATTGTTTACTCGCTCCCCAATCATTACTGCCTGCAAAAGATCTTGAGGCACTGAGAAATTAAACAATTTGTACATCAGATGATACCAGGTGCCCTCCTAGAACAGCACAGTCCTCACATTCTCTGTTCATCACATAGCACCATCCTTGGATAAATCTTCAATTCTGATCCTCCTAAAATCAGACTAGACCAGACAACACTGGGCATTTCTGTAACAAATACCGAAAAAAAGAAGCTATCTTCATCATTCAGTTAGTAGAAAATGCCATTTCCACCCATTTTCTTCCTGGACAGGAGGAGAACATAGTGATAACTAATCCCTGGGCTGCAATACTCACAATATCACCAATATGTTCCCGTTAACCAACTCAGTAAGTCTCTCTTAAACCAACTCTTCTGAGATGATTATCCCAGGCACATTTGTTGAGCCCCAACTATGCGCCAGATTCTATTGGAAGGATTCAAACATAATCTATCCTATTTTATTAAAGAGGAGCTTTCCTCTGTTTACCCAAAACCATATGCTGACATACCAACAAAACTTGATGCTGCCCTCCTTCATATCAATATATTCTATCTGACACAAGAGGCCTTCAGAAATGGTTGTTCCACTATCGATCATTGTTACACTCTGTCATCTTACAGAGAAATCCATCAGGAATAACGGAAAGCTGTTTGCAGCTTTTATTGACCATTCATTGGCCTTTGACTGTGAACAGGAACCAGCTATGGGTTAAGCCTCATAAACTTCATATAGACTTTCAGTAATTGAAGCTCATACAAAATTTGCATTTTAATACCATGGTAGATTGGCAGGTCTATGCCAGACCAGAGGACAGTTCCGAGCTATGTGAAACAAGGTTTGCACCTTATCCTTTTCACAAGTGACTAGACATTGCTTTTGGGTAACATGTGCCCGTGTAATAATAAATGAAAATGTAGTGTCATGGTATACTTATTAAGTGGTTCATCATCATCAATGGATATTTGGTACCAACCCACCTGTGATACTCAGTATTTATTGCTGACCTACTATGTCCCAGCACTGAACCAGGTTCTGGGAATGCAATTCTGTACATGATAGGCACAGTGCCTCCCTCGTTCTACTTGGGTTGAGAGGAAGACAAATAGCCAATAAAAATAGAGTATGAGAAGTTCTTATGATGAGGCCAACACAGGTGCTTTGGAAAGAGCATCCCAGTGGCCACCACCAGCCACTCATTTGTCCAGTCATAAATCTGGAGGCTTCTTGCCCTCTTCCCTTTCTCCCAGCATTTTTTTTTTTTTACCACCAAACCCTATCGGTTCTACATCCTAAATATAAAAACTGAATGTATCTTTTCTAGAACCTTCTACTTCAGCTCAAATAGTATTCCATAAATATCAATTCTGAATCAGTTCTGACTTCTGATATGAGCTAGAGAGTTTGTACATTAATTTGCTGATTTATTTATTCCCTCATTCAACACATTATTGAGCACTTACTGTGTACCAGGCATAGGAGATGCAATAGTAAAAAAAGGCATACATGGTCTCTGGTCACAAATGATAACACAAAATCCCCAGTGGACCATGATTCCACAAAAGTAATCAATTGAACATTGAATTGGAAAGCTAATTTAATTGCATTTGCTGCATGGACTGCTCTGGGCATACAATCTTGGGCTTCCCAGCCTAGGCTGCACACTCCTTGAATTTGTCAGAATGGCTTTACTTGATCTCCCTGTCCACTCTTTATGTTCCTGCCCCACTTGGATTTATACTGTTTCACGTCATTTATTCTTCTGACTGACTTCAGCCTTCGAGGACCCAAAGAATTAATGTTAAAATCTGCAGGGCAAAAGTCTGGTTGACCTGGTTCATGAGGTAGCCACTGTGGCTTTCCTGGTGACAAATGTGACAAGTGATAGAAATAGGGTGTTGCCTAAATCCAGGACTCACACCAATCACTGAGAAGAAATAGGATATGTCACTAGATAAAGGATGGCAAACACCTGGTTTGTTTACAACCACTCCTGTGCCCATGTCAGACATAACTAATAGATCACAGTCTCTTCCTGCTGACCCTACACATGACCTTGACCCTAGGCATGACCATAGGCTCTTTCTTAACACATTACTCCAACAGCAGTCTCTGCCAATCAATCAGTCTTAGGTCTTGAGAAAAAAAAATTATCATCTCTATATTAGAACCAGTGAGCAGAGGATAGGAAATTTTACAAAACAGGACCAAAGGACTAAGGCAGAGCCATACAACAACAGGAGAGATGCCAGGATAAAAACTGCAGCTTTTTGGTCTTTGCCATTTGCTATCTCAGGAGTGTCTCCTCCTCCAAACTCCACAGGATCATCAAAAGAGGATTCTGATCAGCTCATCCTGGACCAACCTCTGTGTCCAAGAACATGAGGTTTTCTACTGGCCAGTCTGGGACAGAAGAGCAGGGGTCTTTGGCTAAAACCTCCACCAGAACCCCCATGGACCAGGAGAGTGGCATTGCCCAATAGAAAGAAAGATTGGGTGGACTACATAATTAGCACCCACTCTGGAGCCACAAAATGAGTGTGAAATTCAGAAGAGGAAGAGCTCTCACCTGATTGGGGGCCTCTTCAGAAAAGGCTTCATGGAGACTGGGGCATTTGAGATTAGGGTGGACAGAAAGTTGATAAAAGGGAATGTACAAGATTGACGCAGACTAATTGATAAACCTGGAGAGACTGGACCATCATTGATCCTACATATTCATGGTCTCCATGCTGGCTGGCTGTCATCTAATCATTTGCCTAGGATGGAGCCAATAATTTGCCTTGGTTCGCTGCAGTAATCACATGTGAGCAAGTTTACTAAAAATCATACTCAGTTAATTTGTATGATTACAGAATTAGCAATTGCCTTCTGTGATCTCAGATTATTCAGAACACAATTCTCAGAATACAATTGGAATAAAAGTAACATGCTTTCAGGTACAAATTAAAGTTCAGCTGAATATTGCATATGATATGTTGTAGAGATTAGGTCATTCCCTCCAGGGTTTCACTACCTTATTTGCTTAAGGTACCCTCTGCTCTTCAATCTCTCTCTTCTCTCTCTCTCCCCCCGACACCCCCACAACACACACACTTTGTGCCCTTTGAACTGGAACAGTGATCCGTTCCCTGTGATTAAATTAGTGTAAGTAATAAGATATCATAGATTTGATTGATTTCCCCAGCAATAGTTATTAACCAGCCCAATTCAGAGCCAAGCAGGACCATTATTCTAAACATTGATTTCTGAGCAGGCATGCAGTGGAAGGAAATTCTCAGCTACAGAGATATTCCATAAGGAATTATCAGATAGGATGATATATAGTTAGGATTCTCAGACATGGCAACGAACCCCATGGAATCCTCAAATACCACGATACACAGATGTTAGAGTCCACCGGGAGACAAACCAATGCTGTAAATACACTTCACTGATGTTCTCAGGGAATTCTTAGACACACCACAAAATGTAAGAGCTGAGAACTGTATTATATCCCAATCATCGTACTTAATCCAACAAATATATGCTTAATAACTTATCTGAACCACATTTTCCAGAGGCTCAGGAGACAAGAAGAAACATTTAAGGAGCTCACAGTCAACATGCGTTTCTTGAGGAAGCTTGAAAATGCCCTTCACTCAGAAAGGACGGACACTGGGGATGTGGATGCTGGATCAGAGAGTTCTCCTTTGCAGATAGGTTGCCATCTTTCAACAAAGAGTCAGAGATGGCTCACACATCAGATTGGACATTCACAGACACGTGGGGCCATTTCTTTGACGACATACAAGGTGCACACAGCAGTAATCATGGCATTAACCTGAGCTCCAGAGAAAATAAATCTGTAAAATAAATGGAAATTTTCTTCCCATTCTCCAAACTCCTGCAGCTTCTTCTGTCCAACAAGAAGAAGGGAAGGGAATTGGAAAATATTTCAATGTGGTTCCCTTCAAGGCTGTTCACATCCAACAGCCAGAGGAAATCCCGATACTCCAAAGTAAATGCAGATACTGAAAAGTATTTGAGTTTTGTACATACTTTTACTTTCTGCATTAAGGTGTAAGAGTGAATGAGATGATGCACGTATGAAAAGTGCTTACCCCAGTGCCTAGAACACAGTGATGTTCAAAAACTGATATAATAGTTGGCCTTGCCCATTTTTCTTAAAGAAAAAATATAAGAAATGGCCTATAACCTCACAAGGCAATACATGAATCACAGTTTTCCTTCTTACTCTTTTGGCTTTTTTTTTTTTTTTTTTTTGACTCTGGAGGACAACCAGGACCAATGAGAGAATGTTTCAGGGAAACAGTTTTCCATATAGTATTCTAGCCAACAGAGCTATACCACATTACAATGGGTTGCCTTGGGAGGTAACAAGTTCCCTGTCATTAGAAGTACTCAAGTGAATGCTTGAGGACAAACTCTAGTTTCAGGGATTTCTGTCCCATTCTTAGGAGTGATTTGAATCATGATTGTTGGGGTCTCTCTTAATTTTATTGCCTATGATTCAATGGCAAAGTATGTAAATGTTTTGCTTTGGCCACCAATGAAATAATGTTGAAAGAAGAAAAGAAATAAAAGTGAGACTATGGGAGAACTAGAGTTCTATATGCTTTACCTCTTAGCCACAGCACCCAGGAGAGAGGTGATAAAGAGAAGGGATTCAGTGACTCTTAATTAAAAACTAAAGATGAAGAGAGTACAAAAGGAATTAATGGATATTGATGTTCCAGGTTTTTCAGAATACAAAGATCTTAAGTTTCCTGAAAACAGAATCCACACACGGTTTCTCGGTACCAATTTCTTTCTAGTTCATAGGAACCATATATATTCCCATCCTCACCTAGTGCTTTGGAATTGTAAATAAGATGCATTGCAGTTTTTGAAGTGTGTATGTGTGTGAGAGAGACACAGAGACACAGAGAGAGAGAGACAGAGAGAAAGACAGAGAGAGAAAATTGGTGTGCCTATGGGACTTTTTCAACTCCCATATTTGTCTGAATCCCATTGACTTTTTTGCCTAATTGTTATTCGCTATGCTAATTTCACCCACAAATCTCACACTCTATTGATCGAAAAGTAATAAACTCTCCAACAAACAAAACAAGCATTATTGCAATGTTGGGAAAACATCAGTTGATATCAATACCATATTTACAATTATCTTTCACCCAAATTTTACCCATGATGCAGTGCATAGGCAACTTCCCAGACCTATTGGCTAAAAGAGCCTGTGAAAGGCTTCTTTGGCTTTTCTGGATTGAGCAAAGGGGAGCAAGTGCAACCAAGAAACACCTGAAGATGTCCAGTAAGGGGTTAATGGCTAGAATAAATGTCATTATCCCCAAAGAGAAATCCATCATTTGTCCTGTTTTTTCTCTTCCTATTTCTTTTTTCAGTTTAAGGCACTATGTTAATTATTGTAAAAAGTACAAAGGTGAGCAAGACATCACTGACAATATTAACCATGCTCCAAAATTAAGGTTTCTTTGAGAAGAAAAAAAAAAAGTAATTATTTTAGCAGGAGATCCTGGCATTGTTGATTCAGCTTACCTATTGCAGGTCACAATCATAGGTGTCATGGTTTTGTCTGTTCAGTATCCTTTCTTCTGGAATGGCAATACCATCCTCCCTTTGGATAGTTGCTACTCCTCACACTCCCATTATCTCATTGCAGGGAGAGCATAATCAAAGTCCTCCACCCATCAGACCATATTTCATTGGGCCGAGGATGGACACTTAGCCAAAGCTACCCAATCAGAACCTGTCCTTGAGATCTTTCAAATGAAAATCAGAGAAAAAATGAAAATAAAAGTTGTAAGGCATAAGAACTATCAAGAAATGTAATTCCAACCAAATGTAGGAAGCCAGTCTTAAAGAATAAAGCTGACAGACTGAAAGAAGCAGAGAAGAGAGATGAAGAAATGCATTCCTGGTGGCATTCAAGACTCTCATTCCTACTGGCTCTGAATCTAGCTGATTATTTACTTGTATAGGCTGGTAAATTCTACGACAGTTTAAGCTGGGCTTCTGCCACCATAAAAAGAGTGCTGTCTAATACAAGCCTAACACAAGATGAAGGAACTCAAGGCAGATGACCCAAAAGGACCCAGCACAGAAGGCTCTTTCTAAGACATGAGCATAAGAGGTTAGAAAGAAAAGACAACAAGTGAGATTTCTTGACACACACACACACACACACACACACACACACACACCTGACTCTGTTTACATTGTAACTTCATTTCTCAGATAAGGATTGGATCTGAAAGAGGTGATTAGAAGCTTGGGAACTGGACCAAGCCTGGCTCTGGTACAGATTTTTCCACCTAATCTACCCATCTCTGGCCTAAAACTTAAACCCCCATGAAGCAGTTGAAGAAAAAGTCACCAACACCACAACTGAATTCAATTGAAATTGAAATTCACGATGTAGTGAAAGTGGATGTTCCTTTATTTTCATGTTTTGCTTTGAACTAAACATCTATGGTGGGTTTTCCCAAGATGCCCCTGTGTCTCAGAAGGAGGATTTACGAGGGTCTTCAGGTTCAGGCTTACTTATACAGTGGCCAAATCAAGTCCCCTGGACCTGAGTCAATGTACTTTCTGCAGAAAACTATACTGGCCCTGCTAGGGTAGAGCAAGAATGGGCTTTGGAGACCCAAGATCTGAGTTGAAATTGCAGTTCTCAGCCTTTACGGATGTGCAACCTCGAACAAGTTATGAAACCTTTGTAGGTCTCAGTTTCATGGAGAAAATAACACCATGACTGTGTTATTTAGGGAATGAGACATTCCCTAATCTCCAAGATAATGGTGCTAACCAAGGCTCTGTACACTAAAAAGTCAAAACCATCTGCCAAATAAGTATGTGTCCCTTGAGGATGAAGTGTAGTTTCTGCTAGGATGGAAGAAACGCAATATGATCACTGATTCTGGATAGTGTGGTATGTGATATGACCAGTGGGTCTCCTGGTCATGAGAACACTTGCACAAAGTGGCCTGTTAGGCTCCATGATAGATAATGATATAGTTTGTCCTCAGTGTCCATCTTGGTTGCTGGTAGGTTGGGCATTCAGAGGTGGCAGTAGCCAGATCAGCCTTAATAACTGTAAGTCCACACTGTTAAGCCCATGTGTAGCCTCCATCTGTGCCATCTGTGATCCCTTATTCACATCTATGCCAGTTCTGGGATGGCCAGTGATGAAGCCTCGCTGATGCCAACTGGTCAAGTTGTTTTGTCTACTTGGCTGCTTAAAGCTTATTTCATGGTGAATGGGTTAACAAATGTGAAAATTGACAAATGACACAAAAATATTCAACTTTGTGCCCACTGCCTTGTATTCATCTACATGCCTCTATCCCAGACATCCTCATGTCTGATTTTTTTATTCTGTTCCTTCCAGCTCCCTGACCATTTCCAGAAACCTGTATATATTCTCAGGCCACTTCTCTTCCCACTCAAAGCTCCACCCTTTGGGATGCTTTTTCCCCTCCACATTTTTGTAGACACTGTTCCTCCCACAACTTTCAAATGCCTGATTCATTACACCAGCAAGAATAATCAATCATACTGAGTATGTTCCCAGGTTACCACCAATGAGATTGTGAGTGACTAGAGCATCGTCTTGTTCCAGAGACTATACCCCTTCCCCACCCCTTTTTCCACTTGACATGTGCACCTCCTTGACAGCTTGGTGATGAGTAATCCAGGCTCAAAACTTCTTACCTCTTACTGTTTCACACAGCATTGGTACCAATTGCAGCAGTTTAGGTCCTCTAAAGAATGAATACAAAGACAGACATGCAAAAGGGTTGTTAGGGGCAATGTTTATGAAAGACAAAAGAGGGAGAAGGAGTAGGTTGAAAAGTCTTAGATTTGAAAACTGTATCCACTACTTATTAGCTATATGGTCCTAACTGAGCAAGTTTCTTACTTTTACTAAACCTCTATTTCCTCACCTATAAAATGTGGATAATAACAATGACCATTTCATAGAACTGTCGGGAGAATTAAAAATCATATAAAATACACTTTACACAGCATATAGCATTTAGTACGTTCTCAATAGACATTGAATAGGTGTACAGATATTTTCTCCTTTTATTGTTTTTATTAGGGGTAATAAAATAATAAGCATATAGAATATCCCTTTCAAACGACATACCACCCTGGAGATGTTGATACTAACCCTTCTTTTAATGGAGGGGTAGTGATTAAGGAGAAATTCCTGGAGGAGAGGGAACTTAAATGTTGAATGCCAACACTTAAATGAAAAATAGAAATTAGCCAGGTAAAGAAGCAAAGCAGTGCATCCTAGCATCAAGATAAGAAACAACATGCTGTACAGGATAACCCACAGATGGTTTACTGTTGCAGGAAAATACATAGTGAACTGGGGAGATAAGGGAAAACCATCAGTGGTTCACAGGAGGCTTTGGGGACATGATTAGGATGTTTGGACTGAAATTTATGAAAAACCACTGAATAATTTCAGGAAGACAAGTGAAAGAAGCAGTTTTGCTTTTTAAGTGTATCTCTCTAATAACTGTATAGAGGATAGGTTTGAAGAAGGACAAACTGGAGAAAGGGAATCCCATTAAAAGGCTTTCTTTTAACCAATCTAGGTGACAGATGATAAAGTCAACCTACCTTAGAGGCAATTCAATCTTTACTTAAATACACCCAGTGACAAAGGACTGACAACACCCAACCCAGCCTAGTGGAACCTCTGCTGTTAGAAAAGTCTACCTTAGATTGCATAGAAGCCTATCTCTCTATATCTTAGATGCATTGATTTTATCCCTGGAGGAAATTTAGAATCAATCTGATCTGTGTTTTACATAAAAATTTTCAAAAAATTTAAAAGTGATTATCATGTCTCCAAAGAGTAATTTATTTTCTGGAAAAGTCCTCTGTTTCTTTCAATCAAGTCTCACATAACCTAATTTTTGAAGTTCTCCACCATATCTAAATATAGACGGTGTCCCAAATCACCAGAATAGAATTGAACTCTTACCTTCATCCTCCAGTTTCTGCACCTCATTAATGCATCCTAAGGTGGAGAGTACTTTCTCTGACACTCACACTTGCTCTGGCAATCACATAGGTAATTGATACCATCACCCTAAACCTTGAAATACTAAAATATCTTCCCAGCTGCTGAACTCAAGATGCTTCTCCTTCACACATTACTTATGAATGTAGACTTTATATTTTCCCTATATGTGTAATATCAAATTTGTGTGTATTTAATTTTATCACTATGGAGTGGGATGGCCATTATTAGCTTGTCATCAAGACCAAAAATCTTAAAGGAAATAATTAACAAATTTATTCATTAAAAAAACTTCACATGGACAAAAACACTGTAATCAAAGATACATACAGTGATAAATAAAACTTTGAGAAATCTTTACACGACATATGACATAAAAATGGTTAATATTCTCAATCAATGCAGATCATACAAATTAATCTTAAAATGAACATTCCAATGGAAAACATGGGAAAGAACATGAACAAGCAATTCTCAAAAGGTATATAGAATGGGATATAATACACAGAGGAAAAAGATGCTTGACCTCAGCTATAGTCAAAGAAATGCATATTTAAACATCAATATGTCTTTTTGTGCCCATCAAATTGTCAAAGAGTATAAAGATCAATGTTATCCCCTGTGTTGTTGGGAATGTGGGGAACTATGCACTCTTAAACTATTGTGGGAATTTGGCCTGGAACAATCTTTCTGGAGAAAAAGTTATCAATAAGCATCAAAACTAAATGTTCATACACCTAACTTCAGCCATTAACCTTCTAGGACTTCATTCTAAGACAATGACCAGGCAATTGTGTAAAGATATTATTACATACATGAATCAGGGTTATTTAGCAAAGTTGACAAAAACCTGGGGTTCTACCTACAGAACTGGTAAATGAATTACTACATTTAAAAAATAGTATGCAGCTTTTAAAAACAAATGCAATAGAGCTGTATTTAAAGATGAATAAACACAGAGTTATATTAATGCTGTACCATGAAATAATATAGTCAGGTTACAAAACACTTCATGTATGTGAGCATGTATATACATGCACAGAAAAAAATCTGGAAGGCTGAATGCCAAAATATTAACAGGGCATTTTGCTGTTAGATGTGATTATTTTTACATACCTGTATTATTTGAATTTTTACAATTATGCCCTTTTAAATAATTTCTATTTTTACTTTAGATCCAGACGTTACATATTCAGGTTTGCTACATGGGTATATTGCATGGTGCTGAGGTTTGAGGTACAAATGATCCTGTCACTCAGGTAGTGAGCATAGTACCCAATAGATCATTTGAAGCCCTTGTCCCCCTCTCTCTCTACTGGCTCAGTAGTCCCCAGTGTCTCTTGTTTTCATCTTTATGTCCATGTGTACCCAGTGCTAATTTTCCACTTACAAGTGAGAACATGCAGTATTTGGTTTTCTGATCTTGCATTAATTAGCTTAGGATAATGGCCTCCAGTTGCATTTATGTTGCTGCAAAGGACATGATTTCATTCTTTTTACAGCTATATAGTATTCCATGGTATATATGTGCCATGTTTTCTTTATCCAGTCCACCATTTATGGGCACCTAGATTGACTGCATGTCTTTGCTATTACAGGTAATACTATGATGAATGTACGAGTGCATGTGTCTTTTTGGCAAAATGTTTTATTTTTCTTTGGGAATATACCCAGTAATGGGATTGTTGAGTCAAATGGTAGTTCTGTTTTAAGTTCTCTGAGAAATCTCCAAAGTGCTTTCGACAGTGGTTAAACTCATGTACTCTCCCACCAACAATGTGTAAGTGCTCTTGTTTCTCCACAGCCTCCCCAGCATCTGTTGTTGTTATTGTTGTTGTTTTGACTTTTAGTAATAGCCATTCTAACTGGTGTGAGATGGTATTTCATTAGTTTTGATTTGCATTTCTCTGATTAATGATGTGGAGTATTTTTTTCACGTCTGTTGGCCACTTGTATATGTCCTTTTGAGAAGTGTCTGTTCATGTCTTTTGCTCACTTTTTAATGAGGTTATTGGCTTTTCATTTATTGAATTGTTTGTGTCTCTTATAGATTCTGGATATTAGACTTTTTCAGCTGCATCTTTTGTGAATATTTTCTCCTATTCTGTAGGGTGTCTGTTTACTCTGTTGATAGTTTCTTTTGCTGTACAGAAGCTCTTTAGTTTAATTAGTTTCCACTTATCAATTTTGTTTTTTGTTGCAATTGCTTTTGAGGACTTAGTCATAAATTCTTTCCCAAGGTTGATGTCCAGAATGGCATTTCCTAGGTTTTCTTCTAGGATTCTTACAGTTTGAAGTCTTACATTAAAATATTTAATTGTGAGTTAATTTTTGTATATGGTGAAAGTTGAGCATCCAGTTTCATTCGGCATATGGCTACCCAGGTATGGCACACCATTAATTGAATAGGGAGCCCTTTCCCATTGCGTATTTTTTTTTCATCTCTGTCAAGGATCAGATAGCTATAGGTGTACAGTTTTATTTTTGGGTTCTCTATTCTGTTCCATTGTCCTATGCTTTATAACCAGAAAAAAATCAATAAAGATATTTTCATCAAATAGAGAACAAAATTAAGAAGGATAATTTTTTAGGTTAATGAAGTAAAAGAAAACCCAAGAACGCAAATGACAAAGAAGAGGGCACTGAGAAAGAGGAAGGAAGGAATGCAGGGAGAGTCCTTGAGAATGATTTTAAAAAACAAAACAAAACAAACAAAACAAAAACAAAACAAAACAACAACAAAAAAAACCTTCAACATTCTTACAAGAGACTTTCACCTACTGAAGGTGAACCTCCAAGTCCCTGTCCTTGTCAAGTTCCCCAAAATAGGCCAGGTACGGTGGCTTACAACTACAATCCCAGCACTTTGGGAGGCCAAGGCAGGCAGATCACCTGAGGTCAGGAGTTCAAGACCAGCCTGGCCAGCATGGCAACACTCCATCTCTACTAAAAATACAAAAATTAGCTAGGCATAGTAACCCATGCCTGTAGTCCCAGCAACTTGGGAAGCTGAGGTGGAATAATCGCTTGAATCCGGGAAGCAGAGGTTACAGTGAGCCAAAATCATGCCACTGCACTCCAGCTTGGGTGACAGAGCGAGACTCCATCTGGGGAAAAAAAAAAAAAAAGTTTCCCAAATAAATCCGATATGGAAGGTGGGCATACGCCTTTAAAGAAACACTGCTAGAACTGGCATACACATATCACACACACCAATATCTTCATCTGTTCCTCAGAAACAAGAACCGATCTCTTATTGACACAGCAATTTCTTGTGCACAAATCATTTCCTTTAAGGCAGCGAGTTTGCCAAAGTAGTCCAAACTCAGGACAGAGATGTATGAAAACTTCCAAAGCATTAAATGCAGGAAAAAAAAATCTGTTTAATGCATAATCTTTTGAATTTATATAGAGATAGAGAGAGATACACTCTAATCACATCTCTTCCTTTATGTCTCTTCAGGCACGGTTCTTCTATGGCAGAGGCATTTTTCAAAAACACAGACCCTCTTGTTTAATTAATAATCCCCCCAGACATAAATCACCCCAGTGGCACCCTCTCTAAGCAGCCCATGGCAATGACCTAGTTTAAGAGCCTTTCATGTATAGCTTGGGTTTACTATGTATTTTGAAAATTACTGCTCAATAGCTATTTTGGGAGATCAGCATTTTCCTTCGTAAGTTTTAGCAATGAGAATCCATTTTTCCCACCTAGGAAGGGAGAATCACAGAATAATAGAACTGTATTAACAGATAATGAAGAAGGACTACTCATTTCCCTAGGAAACGAATAATAATTATATGGCAAACATCTATTGAACACTTTACACGCACTGCCTCATTTAATTCTCACAATAACTCTCTATTTTAGGCAATATTATGGCCCCTATTTAACTGACAGGGAAACTGAGTCAAACAGCAAGGGATTAAAAGACTTCCCCAAAACCACACAAGTAACAAAGTCAGAATTCAGACTCTGGCCCAAAAGACTTTCCCAAAACCACACAAGTAACAAAGGCAGAATTCAGCTCT
Organism: Rhinopithecus bieti; assembly: GCF_001698545.2. Taxonomy (NCBI): domain Eukaryota; kingdom Metazoa; phylum Chordata; class Mammalia; order Primates; family Cercopithecidae; genus Rhinopithecus; species Rhinopithecus bieti. The sequence goes on along the minus strand of NW_016819573.1, from coordinate 2,816,614 downwards.
AGAGTCTTTGCTTCCACTAAGCCTTGCACACCTCTCTGGTGGGCATAAAATTGGCATTCATTTTCTGCCACTGACGTGGCAGACATCCAATAAACATTATCACATTTAGTTCTCATAATGACACTAGGTTGGTATTATCACTATTTCCAGAGGAGTAAACTGAAGCTCAGAGAAGAACGTGGTGGAAATGGAAACCTAAGTATGTCTTTATAATTATTATTTTTATTTTTTATTGTGTAAGAACACTTAACATGAGATCGATCTGCTTAAAAATGTAAGTGTACAATGCAATGTTAATTATAAACACAGTGTTGAAAAATCTCTAGAATGTATCTTTCAAAACTATACCTTTAAGCTGGTTGAATAGCAACTCCCCAATTTGCCCTCCCTCCAGCTTTCTGCAACCACTATTCTACCCTCTATGTGTTTGGCTATTTTGTGTACCTCATGTAAGTGGAATCATGCAATATTTGTCCTTCTGTGACTAGCTTATTCACTTAGGTTAATGTCCTCCAGGTTTATCCATGTTGCTACATACAGTAGGACTCCCTTCACTTTTTTTTTTTTTTTTTTTTTTGAGACGGAGTCTCACTCTCACTCTGTCGCCCAGGCTGGAGTGCAGTGGCAAGATCTCGGCTCACTGCAAGCTCCGCCTCCCGGGTTCACGCCATTCTCCTGCCTCAGCCTCCTGAGTAGCTGGGACTACAGGCGCCCACCACCACGTGTGGCTAATTCTTTTTATTTTTAGTAGAGACGGGGTTTTACCGTGTTAGCCAGGGTGGTCTTGATCTCCTGACCTCGTGATCAGCCCGCCTCGGCCTCCCAAAGTGCTGGGATTACAACCGTGAGCCACCGCACCCGGCCGGATTCCCTTCACTTTTAAGATGGAATAATATTTCATCATGTGTTCATTTGTTCATCTTGGAGGCATCGTGGTTGAAAGATAGGGCAGGTCCAGAATCAGGAAGAAAAGCTGGAAAGAGTGTGGGTCCAGAACATTAATAACTAACTCTAGATGGTCTCTATGGAAGAATGGGGATAAGTGAGGGATAAAACAGTTCTTGAGAAGAAGAAGGTGTTAACACCACATTTGCATTCTTATTGATCCTGATCTTGGCACTAATCCAGCTTATAAATAGGAGAGTTTGTGGTTTCAGCCATGCTATTAAATAAAACTTTTATCTTCTCTTGGAATAACACAGTTTCCTGGATGATGCACTAAAGTTCAGTGAGTGTCTTCTTTGGAGAAGAAAGAACCTCAGGCTTATAGAGGAAACTTACAGCTCATCCTATACATCCCCATTGCACACAGCTACCTCATCTCAGCCCAGGAAGTACAAGCACCTATGGAATGGAATATTCTGGGGGAAAAAAACCACACTCAACCCTAACCTCCTCTTTTCTGCAGAACTGACTTGAAATATTGGCTTCAGTATGAGAAGACTAAAATAAATGTGATGAATGTTGTTTGAAAAATCTAGGATGTCATTATGCATTACATTTGTTCACCCTAAATCCATTTTCTATTAGGTTATTATTAATTAGCATTTGTTTAGCATCAACTATGTACTCAAAGCCAGACTAAATATATAAGAGAATATCACTGCCCAGGATGGGTCATAAGTAATATTTCTCTAAAGAGTTCACCACCCACATTTAACACCCTAGAGGAATTACACATATTCCAAAACAATGTTCTGACAATAAATTGTAAGGAAAACAAATATAAAGAATCACTTTCCACCAAGGGGACTTCACATGCACTCACCATATGGGACAGGCCGAGTCTTGTGCCAAATAAAATGTAAAAGACAAAAAAAGTGAGATTTTACATACAGTGACCAAAAACCTATTGGACTCAAAGTCTCTTAAAAGTTATAAATAATTACAAATGGGAATTTAGCATAGAAATTATTTCCAATTATTTTATTTCAATAACACTGAATAGAGAAGTAGATAAATCTAATAACATTAATATAAATATGAAGGATATATCTAGATAAAGGAATAGAAGTATCTCTTTGAACTGCATCATTTTTTAAAAATGTCTGAATAAATTTTTGACAAACTTGAAAGGTGTGTCTATGGTGTATTGCCTTAGTCTGAATTCTCCCAAAAGCAGCCCCTGAGGATTTAGGTGAGAAATGATTATTCTGGATCCAGAGCAGCAGAGTGAAAAAGCGTGGAAGAGAAGAAAGCCAGTAAAAGGGTGGTATAATATACCTGCTATCCCTGTCAGCACTTGGAGCTGGATCCCACTGGGGCCCACTAAGAAATGTTGAATATACCCTAGAGTTGTCCCATGGAGAGGTGAGAAGCTGGATATTTTTCCAGGAACTCTTGTCCATCACTGGTTATAGAGCTCCTGGAGAGTGAACTTCAGTAACCTCACGCTACTGAAGGGGCCAGGTAAACTCCTTGGGCAAGGAGACACAGACAGGTGCGTAGGAAGCCTTGTGTGTGTTTTCGTAGACCTTAGTGTGTGTACATATGTGTGTATATATATTGTATTTGTGTGTATACATATATATAGTCTATATTATATGTATATATGTCTATAGTATATGTATATATTTCTATAGAAAACAGAGTATATATAACTTTTGTGCTTAGTTTTTTCCTTGAGACTAATATTTACAGCTCTTTTTTGTAGTTATTTATGTTTTGCTTTGTTTGATTTTGTTCCTGCAATTTATTTAAGCTTGTTCTTAATGGTTTTACACTTGAAGTTACTTTTTTTAAACTTAATTTACTTTTAATCTACTTTTGAGTAAGACAGTACCTATCTGAGGAAAAGAGCCCATTTTCGTTTTTTATTCCCATCATCTCACCCAATAATCCCTGTCTAGGGGGGTACACTGGCCCCTAAAGGAGCAGGTTTTCAGGGCTAGGGTACATTTGAAAAAGCACATGGAAGTTTCAAATGAAAATTTATATTTGGGAATTGAAAAACATTGCTCAACTAAATCTTCTTGAAGATGGTTCATAAGGAAAAAAAATACAGAGACTTCTACTTTTAGATGTGATCCACAAGATAGGAGTGCATATTAGAATTGCTGGGTAAGGCAAGGCATAATATTTGTCCCATGAAACAGAGCAGGCATAGCTTCAGTGATCCTATTCCTCCCATTGGATTCTTTTTTTCATTGAAAAATCCTGTAACAACACTGCCTTAGTGGATCAGCAAAAAGGAGCCAGCAACCCCTTAGACCACTTATTGCCTGCCTGACCTCAGTGATCTAAAATGAACATACTATTCAACTCTATCGATTATTCAACCAATAACAAAGGAAGTATCATACCTGTGTCACAAGGATCATAATTTTTTTTTTTTTTTTTTTGAGACAGGGTCTCGCTCTGTCACCCAGGCTGGGGTGCAGTGGTGTGATCTTGGCTCACTGCAACCTACACCTCCCAGGGTTCAAGCGATTCTTCTACCTCAGCCTCCAGAGTAGCTGGGATTACAGGTGTGTGCCACCACACCCGGCTAATTTTTTTATTTTTAGTGGAGATGGGGTTTCATCATGTTGGCCAGCCTAGTCTTGAACTCCTGGCTTCCAGTGATCCATCCACCTCGCCCTCCAAAACTGCTGGGATTACAGGTGTGAGCCACTGCATCCGGCCAGATGTTTCTTAAATGAGACTAATCCTGACTCTCAGATTGGAAAGTGGGGTATTTCATAACACCATGCATCTCTGTGTTAGCCTTCCTCCATCAGTTGGGGCATCCAGCTGTCCCATCTACCCCTGTGCATGGCCAACTCAGAGATGGGGAAAGGGTTCTAGGTAATAATATCTGTCCTCTGCGATACCTTCCCTAGTCTAATTTCCACATGTAGGTTTCATCTATCTCTTGTGCTTTGTTAGGAGTTGGGGTATATCTATGTCATCATGTATCATATTATTTCAAAAGTAATGTTCATATCTGTCTCTCCAATTAGTCCATGATACCCACGCTGTCAAGGACTAGTCACCCACTAGTCACCCACTCATGCACCCACCAAGGAACCATCCTAGGTGCTAGGGATATAGCAGAGAGCAAGCCAGACAAGTTGCTGCCCTCCAGGGGCTAACTTCCAGTTAAGTAGATTCCATGGATTCTGCTAGAGGGACAAGTTCATCTCTAATTCTCACTCCATACTCTAGTAAGTCCCACCAACGGAGGCGGTGGGGGTAGAAAAAAGGAGGAGGAAAGAGATATGAAACATCAGAAAAATATCTTAATAATTACTCTGTGCATACATCATGAATTTCCTTGACCTGATGACTACCTGTAGCTGGGCTCCTGTCCTCTTTCACCTGTATCTGGGATCATTACCATCCATGGATTGGATGGACAGGTTTTTTAATCATTATCAGAGTTCATAATCCCAATTAACCATATGCATTTGCAGGGAAGCATTGTCTGAAGGAAGCACAATAAGGCTAATTTGTTGAAAGTGCCTCTGTACCAGGTCACAGACCTCACAACCCTCTCAACTCAGGTTCTAGGGAAGCCCTACCGCCCTAACCCATGTTCTATGTATTATCCTAAGGATAGCCTGGAAAATATTTACTCAAATTGTGATCTGTGGGGTTTGTTTATTTATTTATTTGCAGAGCCTGGTTGAAAACTGCTGGACCAGACCCATCTCCTTTAGGTCTAAGCAGCTAATGTTTTACATATTGGGGTTTTGCTTTAGATGCACTTTGAGAAGAGAGTTCTACTGCTTTAAAAATAATATTTATGGACTACTCCCTCACATAAGCGATAGATGAAAATGGGTAAATATAAATCTTTTTTTTTTTTTTTTTTTTTGAGGTGGAGACTGACTCTGTCGCCCAGGCTGGAGTGCAGTGGCGCAGTGCGGTGGTGCAATCTTGGTTCACTGCAAGCTCCACCTCCCAGGTTCATGCCATTTGCCTGCCTCAGCCTCCCAAGTAGCTGGAACTACAGGTGCCTGCCACCACATGCAGCTAATTTTTTGTTTTTTAGTAGAGACGGGGTTTCACCATGTTAGCCAGGATGGTCTTGATCTCCTGACCTCATGATCCACCCGCCTTAGCCTCCCAAAGTGCTGGGATTACAGGTATGAGCCACTGTGCCTGCCCATAAATCCATCTTTTTAACAACCCTAAACATTTATGCTCCAAACAACATAGCAGCCTGTTATATAAGGCAAATAGTTCTAAATGTACAAAGAGGATTTGATGAAAACACAATTATAAGGAAAAATCTAACACACCACTTTCTGCAGAAGACCAAACATCAGCCTGTATAAAGAGATTCAAATATAATCAACAAGTTTGTCTCAAGTAGACTTTTTTTTTTTTTTTTAAAGCAAGAACACTTCCAATCTCAGTGGCATTATAGGGAAAATTATAGGTTAATGGAGCTACTAAAGACACACTTGCCCTTGCTTTTCTGTCATAAAAAGTTAAATTATTTAAAAAAGAAACATTATCTTGAGTGGTTGCAGGTCACTTTGGATCAGTGAGGTTTCCCTTTGGAGTTTAGATGTGAAATATTAATAACTTTGAGAGATACAAGATTTATCAACTTGGGAGTGTTATCTGCCTTGCCAGCTCCACCCTTCACCTCTGCCTCTGGGAGAATTTTTTCTTTAACAGTTTAGATTCTAGAATTTGGAGAATCAGAGTCAGAGGACTTAAGAGGCAGAAAAAGAGGGAATTCCAGACCTTAATGAGGAAGAGTTCAGGATTTGAATAAAAAAAAAACCTGTTCTGCCATAGGGGTGAAAGAATTGGGAAAGCACAGAAAAGTTTTGAGAACTATTGCTCTGGCTTCTAAATTCAATCCTTTTAATGTTTCTTAAGAAGCAAGAGTCCAAATAAGAATTACTTTTAAATACTTTGAAATGCTCTTTTGTACTATTTTCACTATGATACATACAAAGACTGACCCACATGGCTCTCTGTACAATCTGCCTAGATCAGTGTTGCTCAGCTAGTGGTTCTCCTAACCAGTGGCAAAAGCATCACCTAAAACTTTGTTAGAAATGAAAAATCTTGGGCCCAGCCCAGACCTACTAAAGGAGAATCTCTGCAGGTGAAGTCCAGGAATCTGTATTTTAACAAATATTCCAGGTTATTCTTTCATACATTAAAGTCAGAGAAGCACTGACCTAGGTAATTTGGTGTCCTGACTAGAGGCTGCAAGGGTTTCATCCCTGAGTCCAGAAGGAAGGTCTGCTTCAGAAAGTCTTCAATTCTGTCCTCCAAGCACATCTACAGGCCCCAAGTGTGCCCACCTGCAACACAAAGCTTTTCCTAGCACCTAGAAGAACCTATAGATCCCCTTCCCATAAAGCTTTCCACTTAGATACTGAAGTAATCCTCTATAGATATCCCCCAAGAGTGGGGTAAGGCAATTGGAAGAAGGATGCAAAACTAAGTTCTGCCAAAGGTAGAGCTTATCAGCTTCAGTATTTTTAAATCTTACTGTATCTTTAGGGAATGGAATATATGTCTCTGCAATTCAAATGCTGAGTGGCTTTATGGTCTAGCAGAAATAGCAATGTAGCTCTTTTCAAAGGACCAGGGTTACAACTGGCTATTGTATCACTGTACTGGGTTGAAGGATGTCCCCCCAAAAAATATATGTCCTGGTACAAACCCTGGTACCAGTAAATTTATTCCAAATACCATTGGTATTTGGAAATAGAGTCTTTGCAAATGTAACTAAGTTATAAATCTGGAGATGAGATCATTTTAAAAGAGAGAGAAGAGAGAGATTTGAGATACAGAGAGCCAGGGAAGAAGGTCATGTGGAGATGGAAGCAGGGATTCCAGTGCTTCCAGGGTTAGACATATATAAATATTACCTGAAATATGGCACTTTACCTTTAAATAGATCGAGGATTACTTTTGAAATAACTTACTTGGGCATTGGGTTGCAGCTTGTCAGTCTTTATGAAGGAGAGTCGTCTGAAATCAGATGGAAAGTTGTAATACTAGGAGTGGATGAATGTGACTCTTAACACATGTGGCTGAGGGGCTGGTAGATGTTTGAGATGTGTACATGTGCGTATTAGTCCATTCTAGCATTGCTATAAAGAACTACCTGAGACTGGGTAATTTATAAATAAAAGAAGTTTAATTGGCTCACAGTTCCACAGGCTCTCCAGGAAGCATGACTGGGGAGGCCTCAGGAAACTTACAATCATGGTAGAAGGAGAAGGGAAAGTAGGTACATCTTTACATAGCAGAGGAGAGACAGCACAAAGGGGGAAGTGCTACACATTGTTAAACAACCAGATCTCATGAGAACTCACTCACTATTATGAGAACAGCAAGGAGGAAGTCTGCCTCCATGATCCACACCTCTCACTCCACCCCTCCTCCAACACTGAGGATTACAATTCGACATGAGATTTGGGCGGGGACACGGAGCCAAACCATATCAATGTGTATGTTTTCTGTATTCCTACACAGCGCAGTTCAAGGGGGTACAATTTTCTGTATTCACCTAGTGTTTCTTGCGGATGAAATTGAATATAAGCAGACACAGAATTCACATTATGCTCAGATTATTCTCTAATATATCAATTGCTTTGGAACAACTCCCATTTTCAAAATAAACATGAGAGAAGGACTGATTGTGTTTGCATTATCTATTCAAAGCCCACTCAATTCAAATCACTCAATAGACCAGCACCATTTTTATCCTCATAGATAAATTCTCAGTCACAGTTTACTTACACCTACCTAAGTTTCCCAGGATCACAGACATTAAGTGGCAAAGTTTGGATCCCACATAGTCTCTGAACTTTAGATATAGTTCCTAGCATAGTATTGTCACTGGTTCAGGCAAGGACAATAATTGTTTAATTAATATCGTTTGTCTCCAGTTCCCATTCTATGGGCATTAATTCCAATGTGTTTGTTGTGGAATGTTTACTACAACCCTTAGTATTTTTCAAATTTTCTGATACAGGGAATCCAAGCTGAGGGAGAGTAAGTTTAAGGTCATACTTATATTAGGTGGTTGCATTACTTTTCTAGGGCTGCCACAAAAAATTGCTATAAAATTGGTGGCTTAAAACAACAAAAATTTATTTCCTCACAAGTCTGGAAGTCAGAAATTTGAAATCAAGGGGTCTGCAGAACAATGTTCCTTCTGAGGGCTTTTGGGAGAAAACTCATCACCTCTTCCAGCTTCTGGTGGCTCCAGGCATTTTTTGGCTTGTAGTTGTCCATCCAATGATCAGTGGATTGTCAATCCAATAATTTGTCAATTATTGTCAAATCCAATAATCAGTGAATTGACAGGTACAATCCACTGAGTGTTTGAGTGTGACCAGCACTGCACTACAATATTTATTAGGTGAGAAAGCGTTGGGCACATAGTAAACACTCAGTAAATGTCCATTTCCTTTTTTTGGTAATCAGCTATATAAACATCTTAATCAAGTTCAACCATTTTGTTATACACTTGTGATATAACAAAAAAGAGGCAACAGGAAGTACTTATCTTTCAGATCAAACCCCAAACTCAAAGCTAGCATTGAGACTGTTGTTATTTTTCTTAACTGAGCGTAAGTTCTTGCAAAGACGTTGTTTAGTAAGTTATTAAACAAGCAAATGAATCCTCTTCTTCTTTTATGACCTTTAACCAAGTTTTTGAACTTCAGAAAATTCACCATTTATACTAGAATATAGTGCCAAAATTTCTCCCATTTTCCTGAGGAGTTTTCACTTTCCTTGTCCCCAGTTAGGTGAGAGGGTGGAAATTAGGGGAGGGAGATATTTTCATATATAGATCACGACCTACTTAGGATTTTTATTGATTTCCTGTAAATTTAGAACCTCATTGCATTTCAGTTTCTGTAGAACTCACCTGGGTACTGCCACCTATGGGCAGACACATTCTCCACTGCCTGACTCTCCAGGCTGAGCAGAGTGCATCCCACCAAAATCCCAGGAGATGTGTGTTTCCACGTAGGGTGTGCTTCTTCTTAAACAACCACACATATTCTTTTATGCACTGATGGATTACAGTGGAACTCACATTCTGGGTTTTTGAGGGTTCTGGAAGAGGCCAAGGAAACTTGCAGGGAGACCAGAGTCCTTTCATCTCTTGTCTACCTGAGTTCTCCAGAGAAGATGGGTTTAGGACATCCTGAGCTTAGAGAAGCACAGAGTCCAAAGTTAGCTGAGAAAGCCAGGAGATAATTACACATCCCAAATCATCTCTGGCCAGATCTAGAGCCATGGCTCCTTTGGTCACGGTACTTACGGCCTAGAAGGGACCTAGCTCTGCCTACATTTCTGATATGGGGGGGCAGGGGCAGCCCCAATGAGGGTCAAGTTAAAGAGAGGACTGAGCACCCTGGAACAAAAAGAGCTTGCAGTGAGCGATGCATGGGCTCTGAAGACTCCTAAAAACACCCTCTTCTTTGGGGCAAAATCAAAGAAGTGTATCCCAACCTCTCAAGAATAATTAGCTCACTGTGGAACCCCTGGGTTATCCTCCAGATGGAAAACATACAGGTCCAGTCCATTAATAGAAAAATATTCCTGTGTTGATAGTCATGGAACATCCATGATGCTCTCAGTTGGTACAAATTATTACTTTTTCAAAGACACCTTTCAGATATATGTCTAGGAATTCCCTCTGTCACACAGCTCCCTCTGTCTTCTCTAGAACCCTTAGAGGGACCCTGGAACTTCTAAAAGATCAGCCTGAGACTCCTGTGTCTGAGCTCAGGGTCTGAGTCCAGCCTGGCCTTGCACCATCCTTAGCAGCATCCCTGTGACTCTTGCCAATATGCTACCTCAAATAGCCAAGTAGTGTTACTTTGATGTGTTCATTTCCTAATGAAGTCTTCATCTCGTTACTCTCCCTTTCTACCAGAAATGAAAGATGAAAGGAAAGAAAGGTCACAATCACTGTGCAGAAACTCAGGAAACCTGAAATGGAACCTCTTAGCCTTTGAAAGCAGCAGCAGAGGAAAAGGATAATTTTCATAAGAACCAGATACGATATACTTCTTGCTGCTTCCAGGGCCCCCATGAACTGGAACTTTCACTCAAATCTTCCTAGATGGTTCCCCTTCCTAGTTACAGCCTCTGCACAACCTCAGCCTAGAAGGAGTGTATTAGTCAGCGTTCTTCAGAAAAACAGAACCAATAGGATAAATAGACATATATAGGAAGATATTTATTATGAGGGATTAGGGATTAGCTCACGTGATTATGGAGGTTGAGAAGTCCCACTCTCTGCTATCTATAAGCTGAAAGCCCAAGGAAGCCAGCGACAGAGTTTCATTCCAAACCTGATGGCCTGAGAACCAGAGAAGCCAATAATGTAAGTCCAAGTCCAAAGCCCCAAGAACTAGAAGCGCCAGTGTCTAGCAATAAGAAAAGATGACGTCCCAGTTCAAGCAGAGAACTATTTTGTCTTTCCTCTGCCTTCTTGTCCTATTCAGGCCCTCAACGGATTGAATGAGGCCCACCAGCATGATGCGAGTAACCGTTGTTACTCAGTCTACCAGTTCAAATGCTGACCTCTTCTAGAAACACCCTCACAGACACACACAGAAATAATGTCTTATCAGCTATCTAGCCATCACTTTGCCCAGTCAAATTGACACACAAAATTAACCATAAAGTAGGAAGCCAAAAGCAGAGTATTTAGTCTGATAAAATGATGATGATGAGGAGGAGGATAATTGATAATGATGATGATGATGATGATGATGATGATGATAAAATAATATATAATAGCGCCAGGTATTGTCTTAGATTTTTTACTTGAACAGTATTGACCTATTTAGTCCCCCTACATAAGGTAGGCACCAGCATTATCCTAATTTTTTAGATGAGGAAACTAAGGCACAAAAAGGTAAGCAATTTTCCTAAAATCACACGCCCCAGTAATTGACAGACCAGGAATATGAACCCAGGCAGTCTGTCTCAAGTTCTTGCACTCCTATCACTAATGAAAAGAGTTATGAAGTTTGACACAACTGCATTAGAATCTCATCTTCACCATCTGTCTGGATGTTGAACAGATGGTGGATAATGTACCCTTTTTGAGCCTCTATTTTATCACCTGTAAAATGGAAAAGCTTGTAAAAAGCATTAGAACATTACATTATAGCATCATTGTGAGGGAAAAATTAGATCGAGTCTGTAAAGTCGATAGACATCACAGCTGCTAATACACAACAAATATTCACCTCTGCATCTAACTCTGTTTTTCAACACTACAGCAGGGACTGGTTCATTTCTCTTACAACTGCATCACCCATCTCCAGTTACACTCTTCCATATTGAAATACAGAAAATAAATGGAAAAGTGAGACATTTTCTTCTTTACTTTCACAAGTCCAGCTGTCATTTTCTACCCTGCTGCCTTTCAAACTAGCCTACCAAAGAGACACTGTCCACCTCAGGCTCCCAAGGATCCCCAGCCTCCTGGCCAGCCCCATTTCTGGGGAGCTGAAATGGTCATTCATTCAACAGAATATGCATCATTCATACTACGCACCAAGCACTTTACTTGGTACCAGGATACAAGAGTGAGCAATACAGACACAGCCCTGGACTACACAAAACTTACATTCTACTGGAGAAAACAACCAAAATAAATGAGGGGGCATGGTAATAAATAAATACAATTGTATCCAGTACCTTGAAAAAACCATACAGGATGCTGAGATATCCTTTGGCTTGAGTGGTCAAAGAAGGCCACCCTGGGGAGGACACATGACAGTTGAGAAGGAGACAGCCAGGAGGAGAGATGAAGAGCATTCTGGTCCACAGTCAACAGAGATGTTCCCTGGAAGATGCTCCTCCAATTCCCCAATCCTCCAGTGATCTACAAGATCAGAGTCTCTTCTGTTTTGTTGTTCAGCTTGAATCCGGTTTTCCCACTGACTCTGACTTGGGCAACTATTCTAGCCTCCTCTTGGTATCAGTTTCTTCATCTGTACAATGAGGCTAATATTAGCTTTAACTTAAGAGAGCTGTTGCTGGGAGGATTAAGTGAAATAATGTTATATATTACTGGTTAACAAGAATATTATTGCTTCTCACAGTGTAGAGAAAGGTAAGTGGGCTCAAACTCCCCATGCCATCCTCTGTACAAGCCCCTGTTTAGGACTCCCTCTATATCAGACATCTGACCCCAAACACGGTCACCTAAGCAACCCCAAAAACAGTGGCCCCTGATACTGGCTTAAAATGAAGCTCTGGCTTTGTGTAGATTCTGACAGAATTGCCCTGTACATCCATGTCATCAACATGGAAGGGGTAAATATTTTCCCCATGTCTGTCTCCCAAAACAGAGGTGTGAATTTGATCAGGCAACTAGAACAGCCCCCTGAACTCTCAGGACAAAGGCCTCATTCAAACCTCAGCTCATTCTCAGGTGAAGGCTTAGAGGAGAGATGCACGGCTGGGGAGGCCCCTCGCTAATTCCTGGCCAAGTAAAAGGGATCACTGGAACTCAACCGAAGTAGCTATAATGATCTTTTGTTTCAGCTCAAAGAGTATTAAAGATTCCATTTCCTATTTACCTTGGTTCTTGGGTTTGGAAAATATCCCATCTCAGCCTCCACCTTCCTTTTCCCTCTGGCAGCAGCTGACCTCTGTTTCTACCACACAAAGCTTGCTTTTCACCACTTACAGCCCAACTTTATGAAAGTGAGCTGGACACTAGCCCCCTCCCTCATCTGGCTGTCTCAGAGGAAGCTGCCTTTGACCTTCCACTGTTATTATTGCTATTATCATCATTACTGTTAGCATCGTCATCATCCTGTGCCCACCCTGCCGCCAGCTCCTCGCTTCCCAGTGCCCCATTGTCCACGATGTCCAGAGTCCCTCCTCTGCTTGAGCCACTTCCGCTGCTGTAACCCCAAAGCCCTTGAGCTGTCCCCCAAGCTGCAGCCTACATCACTTCTGCTGCTGCCTGTCCAGCTGCCTGTCCAGCTTCCTGTCCACCCACAGAACCTCCGCCTCTGATTCACTCTTTCCTTTCCTAACCTCTTCCCACCCCATGTCCTGGCTTCATCCCACCAGTCTGTCAAAATGAACTTCCTACACTCTGGGGTCTTGAGCTCACATAGGAACTGGAATCCCCACCACCGCTACTCCACATCAAGTTATTGGTGTCTTCACTGTTGAAATATTCCCTGTGTTGGTCTCACCTCCTCCAAGGCTTCCTCCATAAGGGCCACCAGAATGATCTCCTTGAAAACCCAAACTGGCCAAACTACTCCTCTGCTTAAAACACTTCAATGACTCCTCACTATTTAAGAAATAAAGAATAAATTCCTTAGCATGAAAATCCAGTTTTTCATACTTGGTTCCTACCTCACTCCAAACAAAATGTCCCAAATGCACCAACATTCTTTTATTTTTTTTTTTTTTTTTTTTTTTTTTTGGTAAGAGATAGGATTTCCCTCTGCTGCCCAAGCTGGAATGTAGTGGTGCATTCACAGCTTACTGCAGCCTTGAACTCCTGGGCTCAAGTGATCCTCTAGCTTCATCCTCCCAAACAGCTAATTTATTTATTTATTTATTTATTTATTTATTTTATAGATAGGGTCTCACTTTGTTGCCCAGTCTGGTCTCTAACTCCTAGCTTCAAGTGACCTTTCTATCTTGGCCTCTCAAATCTGAGATTACCAGTGTGAGCCACCTCTCCCAGCCTGAAATACTTATTATTTATGCATACTATTCCTTTCTTGCCCCCTGCCTCTTGCCTGTATGCCTCTGCACATGCTGTTTCTTCTACCAGAGTTACCTTCATCTGGTCCTTTTCTGCCTGGAAAATTCCCTTTTATGCTTTAAAACCCAGTTCAGAGGCAACTCTTTACAGAAAGACCTCCTTGATTGCACTAACCCAAGAGTCAGCAAACTTTTCCTGTAGAGGGCCAGAGAGTAAATATCTTACTTTCTGCCTTACAGGTGGTAGACAACTTTCTGCTGCAACTACTCAACCCTGGTGGTGGTGTGTGAAAGCAGCCATAGATGATATGTAAACTAATGAGCACGGCTGTGCTCCAATAAGACTTTCTGTGTAGACACTGAAATTTGAATTTCATATCATTTCCATGTATCATGAAATATGATTCTACTTTTGAGTATTTTTCAACAATATAAAATTTGGAAAACATTTTTAACTCAGGAGCCATACAAAACTAGTCTGAGAGTCATAGTTTCCTGATCCTCGCAGAAGAGTCCCTCCTCCTTCTGCATATCTTCAGTGTCCCCTGTACCTTAAATGTGGCATTTTTGGCACTGTATAATCTAATGCCTGAACATCCCCTTCTGCCCCCACACAATGAGCCACTGAGAACAAGAACCACATTGCATTTGTCATCTCTGTGCACCCAGAACCCCAGTGTTGGTCTAGAATATAGGAGGTGCATGCACAGTCAGTGCTTGTTGAATTAAGAAAATGACCTGGTGGGGGGAAGAGAAAGTGACAGTGAGAAAATCTAGAATATAGTGTCATTCATAGTGTTTCCTTCTACTGACTCCTTGGACAGAGAACTTCTTGCAGAAATGTATCCTTTATTCAGATGACTTTGTTTCATTTTCCCGGTGTGATGTGGGCCCAGGCTGATGTAAAACGCAAGTTATGAAAAAATTAACAATGCATTTGCTTTTTTTAACAGTTTATTTCTGAGATGTGCAGAACTGGGTGGGAGGCTGGGGACAGTGTCATAAATCAGGCTCCCAAGAAGCCAACTCTGAGACAGACCTTCACATGCAGCCAGTTACTGGGGAGTGCTCTTGGGGTCAACATCTGTGAGGGGTGCAGGAAGAACACTAGGCAGGAGAGAAACAGAACTGGGATACAGTTGCAATAGAAGCCTTGCCAGTCCCATAAGAGGTTCTGAAGTTAGAATATCCCTTCAGAGCTGTTCCAAATTGGGATGAGGGGACCAGACCATTATATCCTGCCCAGACTGTCCCGAGAAGAAGTGTGACCCTGGGCCAAGGGGCTTTCTTTGGCTGAGAGCAATTTCCAGAGGACTCCCTTGAGGGCTGTCAGCTGCCAGTGACACCCAGCAGCTGTGAGAATGAGATACGGGAATCACAGCATTCCTAGAGCTGCACTGTCCACGTAGTTGATACCAGCCACACATGGCTATATATATTTAAATTAATTAAAATTCCCAATAAATTTACAAATCAGTTCTTTAGTTGCACCAGCCACATTTCAATCACTCAATAGCTGCACATGTCTAGTGACTACTATAGGAGACAGTGCAGATACAGAATATTTCCATCATTCTAGAAAGTTCTATTGGGCAGCATTGCTCCAGAAAATGGGCAATGATAGAAGTCTTCTAAAATAAACAATAATGGGCATGGCCCACTGAAAGGTCAATTTAGTTGAGAAAATTAAGCTATAATGCAAAAATGACAAGGACCCTTCTTGAGCAAACCTCAGATAATTGATTTATAATGATCACAACTTTCAACCCACCCATTCCTACTTGATCAGGCCTGCAGAGTCCAGTCTGCTGTTACAGGAAAGAACACAGAAGTTAGCAGTGTATTGACAATCTAGCCATACTCAGTTGGTAGCTGGGCTGCATGAAGACAATATAGTTTGGAAGCTGCTTTGAACCTCCTACATAGGTGTCAAGCTCTTTTTACACACCATGCAAAATAATTGATTAAAATGGGAAGTGCCGTTATTGGAAGGCTGTTTTTCTACACTACAACATATAACTAATTTAACCCAACTGTCTTCCTCTATTATGCTATTATTCACAAGTCAGTCTAGGACAGAAAGAAACTATTAGTTTGTTGATCCTTTGAACTCACATTCCATCTTTGCTGCCACTATATATAGTGTGACTTCAGGAAAGCCATGCCATTTCCCTGTTTTCTCATTTGTAATATGAAGGTGACAATTCCATACTACCTCCTCCACAGGAGTTTTGTGAGGATAAAATCTGATGATGAAAGGCAGAGTATTTTGTAAACCAGGTACCCAATGTCAAAGGGAAACAATTCATTTAACGCAAGAGTCAAACCTGACTAATCAGAGTATGTATCTACATTTCATAATTAGCCAAAAGTGATCCACCCCAACAGTAGCACAGCATGTACAGTCTCTTAAGTTCTAAAATAGCCATTCTCAACCTTCTTTTTTACTTGTATGTCTTTGTCACACATTTTTGAATATTTGAAGTTCATGCTTAGCAGAATTAAAATATCTGAATAGTGGACTGTAACAGGTCAACCATAATGAAAGCACAATCACTACTATATGATAACAATGTCTTACAGTGTCTATAAAAGCATCCACAGTTACTGAATAATACATTTTCTCTCCCTTTATTGCTGTGATGCTGATGGAGTCGTCAGTTCGCCATTCTGATCTTCCATACTTCCATCTTCACTAGGTGACCTTCTCGTGCATTTCAGAAGAATTAGGTCTTTCCTTGATACCGGTTTGGCATTAAGCTACAACTCAGCTTTTATAATCTTAAGACATTGCACCCCATAATAACCCCACTCAACTTAAAAATCCATGCACAGCCATAGTAGCCACAAATTCAATTGCAGAAAAGAACGTATGTTATGTGTTGATCAAGAATTTAATGCCTGCAATGGGATAGATTACACTCACAAATCATGGCATCCCATTTGAGAACAATGACTTTCCAAGAGCCAGAATTTCAGAACTGAGAATGAGACACTAAAATCTACTACGTAGACTGAGTCTAGAACCCAAATCCCCAAACAGATATATATACACATTATTGCATATATATTTGGACAGTCCTTTGGCCATCAAAAATGTTTTTATATACGTCATCTCTTATAAAGGCCTACAGATTGCTACGCGTGACAATCTTCCCCCTCCCATGTACTATAACATTACCTCTATGGCATCCTGTTCTTCTACTTTCTCTCTGCTATGGTCTGAATATTTGTGTCTCCAAAAATACCTAAGTTGAAACCTTTACCCCCAACATGATGCTGTTAGAAGACGGGACTGCTGGGAGATGATTAGGTCATAAAGGAAGAGTCCTAATGAGTGAAATAAGTGCCCGTATAAAAAAGACCACATAGAGCTGCCTTGCTCCTTCTACTATGTAAGGATATTATAGCAAGAAGGTGCTGTCTCTGAACCAGAAAGTGGATACCAGATCTGCTGTCACCTTACAGTATTTTGTCAAAACAGCCTGAAAGGACCAAGACACTCTCTCCTTCAATCCACTCCAGCCACAGAGGCTTCTTGCTTTTCCTTGCATGTGCCACACTCACTCCTGCATCAGAGACTTGGCACATATTCACTCGTCCTGGAATATTTTCCCCTAATTATCCATGTAGCTCAGTCTCCCATCTCCTTACTCAAATGTCACTTTATCCACGAGGCTTCCTCTGAAGTCCCCAGCTAAAAATCTTATACCTCCCACCAGTGTTCTTTACCCCTCCATCCCTACCCACCTCCCATGTAGCACCTGACACCCTCTGAAATACTGCATATGACATTATCTTTGTTTACTGTCTGTGTTCCCCTACCAAATGGGAAGTTCCATGAAGGCAGGGACATTTGTTGCTACATCTGTAGCATCTGGAAGTTTCTGCTCCAGAGTTGGCATACAATATTTGTTGAATGAATGAATGCCATCTGGCCTTAACAATCACCCATGTCAGAGAGAAAAGTAAGACCCAGAGAAAGTGAGTGGATTGCCCAACATTATGCTATTTAGCATCAGGCAGGCCTAAATTTTAATCCAGACTCAGGTATACAAGCTTTGTGCCCTAGGACACTCTATTGAACCTAATTTTCTTCCGTTCTAAAATGATGGTAATTCCCTTCTCAAGCACTCACAAACATCCTGACCAGGAGCACAAAGGCAGCACGGAAGCGTGAGGATGGGGCAGTGAGCCTGGTGAATCTTGGGTGGCCTCAGGGAACCGCCACAATCAAGGAAGTGAACCCAAATCCCTAGACCAGAGAGAGCAGCATCTCACCACATTGAAAAGACCTCAGCCAACACTGCTCCCTGCGAGCCTCTCCTGCGGAAACCTGGCCCTTTCGCTGTTTCTCTGGGAGGCTGTTCTCTTGTTAAGAAAACACTGAGGACCAAAAAGAGCCTCCAGTTTTTACCCACTTTCTCTTTCACAGGAGCACATGGCACGGAGCAGGTCTTCCTTTGAGTCAGGCCCATGACATCTCCCTAAGCAGAAGCAGATTGGCCGCTTTGACATGCACCCACAGGGCTGTTTTCTATGGCTGGCCCTCCAAAGGTTGTTACCATTTTCCTTTTTTAGAAATGGCTGTTATCACCCCTCCTTTCCAAGTTTCCCTATTCATACCAGGCAGTATGGCTCAGAGATCAGACCTGAGCTGGGTGTTCACCTCAATCTGACATTTCCCCTCTTGTAGTGGTGTTACTTGGGATGCTGTCAAAAAGGATGAAAGAAAAAAACATTTTCACTCTGGCTTGAAGCTGGCCACATTTTCAGGTGCTCAAGTTGCAACCTCAAGGAAGTGAGAGATTGGGGTTTGTGATTTCAGCTGAAAGGCCAAATGGCTTTTAGACAACTAGCAGCAAAAGGCTCAGAAATGTTGATGCCATGAGAAAAGAAGAAGTTAAAACACAAAAAAGAGAGAAAGAGAGGAAGGAAGGAAGGAAGGAAGGAAGGAAGGAAGGAAGGAAGGAAGGAAGGAAGGAAGGAAGAAAGAAAGAAATGGTAACCCACAAGACAGACCTCAGCAGCCTGAGGAGCTGTTTTTGGCACACAGGGTGGAATGAGGAACTGCTC
>NW_016819573.1:2743781-2795420 GCF_001698545.2 Rhinopithecus bieti | reverse complement strand
AGAAAGAGAGAGAGAGAGAGAGAGAGAGAGAGAGAGGAAAGGAGTGAAGGAGGGAAGGAAGGAAGGAAGGAAGGAAGGAAGGAAGGAAGGAAAGAAATTGGGAAATTAAATAGCTGTAATATTTTTCAACCCACCTATAGATAAATTTCTTTCAGTCTCTTGAAATTCTAATATCCTTCTTTTCAGTATAAATGAAACAATGTAAAATTTTATTTTGAATCTTAGAATATCATTTACTATTTTACCTAGAAAGTAACTACAAATTTACTAACCGAATGCTTCTTTAAAATTTTTAAATTATTGAACACAGCAAGTTATACTTTGCTAAATTTATGGATCACATACTTTAGATTTACTAATACTTAAGAGGCTATAAATACGGGGAAATAAGAGCAACCTTCAGAGTTGTTGTCCGACTCAATTGCAAAATCACTCAACTTCACATTGAAAATTCTTGTAGCTCATCCTCATGCTCATGCTGTGAAAATATTCCTAGGAACTCATTAACATACATAAAGGCATCTGATAAAGCCTCTGCCTTCTCAGAGTCCCACTAAAATGGCCAAAAGACCATACACAGGGACCAAAATCTGGACCAGCCCTCAAAATATTCTAGATGGGAGGGAAAAGAAGGATGGCACAAGCCTGACTTCCTCTTTTAAAGGATAGCCTGTCTAGAGAGAGAGAAGAGGGCCGCCAGCAGAAATCGACTCATAGGGCTGAGCTGTTGATAAGTCAAGCTGAGGGCAGTGGGGCCAGTCTATGTGGGGTCCATCTCACCACTGGAGGTCAACAGCATCTTGTTTCCACCATGGCTCTTGGTGGTCCTCTACCTCTTCCAGCCTCATCAGTCACCAAGGGCAGATAAAAGACCTACTAGTGTGTAAGGCCTGAGAAGGGGACACTTCTGGGCCAGGTGTGGTGGCTCACTCACACTTGGAATCTAGTGTTTTGGGAGACCAAGGTGGGAGAATCACTTGAAGTCAGAACTTCAAGACCAGACTGGCAAACATAGCAAAACTTCATCACTACTGAAAATACAAAACTTAGCTAGGCATGGTGGTACACGCCTGTAATCCCAGCTACTCAGGAGGCTGAAGCCTGGGAATCGTTTGAACCTGGAAGGCAGAGATTACACTGAGCCAAGATCATGCCACTCTACTCCAGCCTGGGCGACAGAGCAAGACTCGGTCAAAAAAAAAAAAAGAAAGAAAGAAAGAAAGAGTGGGACACTTCTGGATACCATGTCAAACATGAAGAAGATGTTGGATGTCCCACTGATGAAGGCCTCCACTGTGCCACCACCAGATCCACCAGGGTTTCTAGCCCTAGCTCCTTCGTGACTCACCAGAGGCTTCTGGATGTCTGAGTTGGGAACAGGAATTCAGAGAAAACCTGGACATTTGTCTTCCTACTTTCAGGCTAGAGATTGTGTAAAAACATGTAGAAACACATATAAGAAGACTTAAACCTTATTTAAATATAAGCTGATACTGAATAAGATTGATCTTTTCATTTAATAGAAATTCTCCAATTGTATAGAATCTTTGTTTGAAATATAGATTCCAGGATCCTGCCTCCATGATTTTGATTATGTTGAATGAGAGGAACACTAGGGAATTTTCAATTTTAAGAAAGAATCAGGATGGTTCTAATGCTGGTAGCTTCTAGACAACATGTTGAGAAGCACCGCTCTAAAGGGTTTTATGTTTTATCAAAAGTCAAAAGACCCTGAATCTAAAAGGAGATACTTCAATTCAAACAAAAATGGGCATTCAGAAGAATCAGATTAAATAAGTAAAAGACAAGCCAAAAAATATTAGAAAAAAACAGTGTGATTCTTGTTCATAAGAAGAATCAAGCTACTAAAACTACAGCAGTCAGACACAAAGGTAATTTAAGATAAAAAAATTGCAGAGATAAACAACATAATTATAAAAGTTAAAAATAAAATGAAGAGATTTTGAATTTCTGGAAAAATGATAAACGAGGGGTTCTGAAAAAAGTACTCCTTCCCATAACAAACTGATAGAAATCCTGAGTAAAATCCAAGATACACATTTTATTTAAAATTCACAGAAGCTCTTGCAAGAAAGAAAAATTATCTCAAGATGCTGAGATAAAGGCAGGAAATGTGTGAGCTGACACTGCAATGGCTCAGGACGCTTTCAGAGTCAGGAACAGATGGTAGGGGCTTCACTGTCCACAGAAGGATGGGAATATACAACCCAAGGCCTGTATAAGGCAAGGGTCGAATTAGAAATGTACATAAACATGAAATCCTCAAAGAACTGTTTAGGCTTTGAAGGGGAACCAGAAAAATCCCAGGTATTAGTATGAAGATTCACAAAAGAAGATTCACAAAAGAAGATTCCGCTAGACAGAACTACTGGATTTTACCAGAGCAATCAATCACTGCTGAAGATGAGTTCAGAATCAAAAATTACAAACCAAATAAGAAAACAAACCAAAACTATGGAGAGTCACCAGGCATAACAAATAGGAAAACTAAAAAGTAATACCTTGACTTATGAAAGAGATTATTTTTTAAATGATTAAAGAAAATGGTAATGAAAAAAGAGGAGGCAAATTTGAAAAATACTTCTAGAATGTTTTAATCTTTTCAGCTTTATTAAAGTATAATTGACAAATTAAAATTGTATATATTCAGGGTATACAACATAATTTTTTGATAGGTGCATACACTATGAAGTGATTCAATAAAGATGATTAACATTTTAATGCTTTACATATTTATTATTTTTGTGGTAAGAACATTCAAGGTCTACTTTAAGCAATTTTCAAGTATACAATGCATTTTTATTAACTGTAGTCACCATACTATACAAGAGATCTCCTGAACTTATTCATCCTGCAAAATTGCAACTTTGTACTCTTTGACCAACATCTCCCCCATTTTCTCCACCCCAACCCCAGCCAATGCAAGCATTATTCCACTCCCTGCTTCTCTGAGTTCAACTTGGTCGTATTCCACATATAAGTGAGATTGTGCAGTATTTGTCTTCTTCTGCCTGATTTATTTCACTTAGCATAATTCCCTCCAGGTTTACCTCTAGGTTTTAAAAATATAGACAGTGAATTTTACAATAACCTCTTAATTAAAATATTAGCAAACTGAATGCAACAATGTATGTATGTGTGTATGTACATATGTTTATATATGTGTTTATATATGTGTATGTATATAAATTTATATAATATATATAAAATTTGGGGGGTGAGGGAAATGGGGAGATATTGGTCAAAGGTATAAAGTTTCAATAATGCAATAAACATTTCTGGAGATGTATGGGAGTTTGCGAGTATATACATATGTATTTTTAATATAATAACAAAGGAATATATTTATATATATAATTTTATAAAATATTTATGTGTGTATATACATACACACACACATAATGATCAAGTTGGAAATATGCCAGGGATCCCAGCATAATTAAATGTTAAAAAATCTATAAATGATATTCACCTTATTAACATATTAAAGGAGAGAAATTATACAAGCATATGAGCATCTCAAAAGATGCCAAAAAAAAGCATTAGACAAAATTTAATAAACATTCTTGATTTTGAAAAAATGGTCTTAGCAAACTGGGGAAAGTAGTGAGAACTTCCTGATACAATATATACTGCACATTTAGCTAAAAGGTCCAGCACACATTATATGAAATGGGAAGAGTTTAGCAGCATTCTCTTTAAAGTCAGGACAAAGAACAGGGAACACTGTTACCATTGCAACTACTCAGCATTATATAGGTCCTAGTCAATGTGGGCAAGCAAGAAAAGGTATAAAGGATTAGAAAGAAAAAATCATCACTGTTAGTCCCACAGAAAATATATTGAAAATAAAAGACAATATAGAAAGTTACTAGAACTACTAAAAAATATTAACCATTATTTTGAATATAAGAGCAGTATATTAAATTCAATACTATTCCTATAAAAACTGTAAACTATAATAAAATGTATAAATCTCATTCTTAAGAACAGCACAAAGTATAAAATATCTAAGAATAAATGCAAAAAGGAAATGCAAAGAGGTTGGAATTTATCAAGATAATTGTAAAATTATAGGTAAGAATATAATTCTAAATACATAGATAGATATACTATGCCACTGGTTTAAAAAAAATTCAGTATCATAAAGAGAGCAATAGCTTCTAAATTCATATATAAATACATGTTTCTAATGAATATCATAACAGAGTTTTCCAAGGCAATTGATAAGCTGATGTTAAAATTCATGTGGAAGAGTAAAGGGCCAAAATTAGTCAAAACAATTTTGAAGAATAAGGATGGGTGATCTGCCCTACTATTTATCTGAAATTATTATGAAGCCACAGTAACTAAAACAGTGTGGCATCAGCACAAGCAAAGATAAATTTACCTGCAGCACTAAGTAAAAAGCTCCAAGGCAAGTCTACAGATACATGGTGGCAATAAAAACTTAGAGAAGAAAGAATTTATTTAATAATGTCATAGCAACTGGCCATATAAAATGAAAAAAATAAATGAATAGACTCCCTACCTCTCACTATATACATGCAGAAATTCCATATGAGTTTAAAACTTGATTGTGAAAAGCAAAATTGTAAATCCTTCAAGAGAAACATAGAGGAAAATATCCTCATAATCTAACATAGGGGAAGATTTTCTTAAGCAAAATATTAAAAGCACAAAACACGAAAACAAAAATTGACACAAATTAAATTAAATTAAAAGGCTTTTGTATGACAAAGCACAACATAAGCAAAAGAGAAGCTACAGACATGCAGAAGTTACTTCTAACTCATATATTAGAAAATATAATAAATCCTTATAAATCAATCAATAAAAGATAAACCAGTAAGGAAAAGGCAAAGACTATAATCAGAAATTCAAGGACAAGAAAGCAAGAATGGCTAAAAAATATGAAAAGATGATCAGTTTCTCAAGACATTAGAGAAATATGAAATAAACCACAATGAAATATTGTTTTACAACTATCAGATTTACACAAATTAGAAAAGTCTGCCAAGTGTTAGTGAAGATGCTTTACTTTAAAAACAAACCAAAAAAAAAAAAAAAAGGCTTCTTTTCCAGAGCCCTAGAATATTTACAAAAATATGATTACATAATTAGGCCCTGATGAAAACCTCAAAATGTTCCAAAGAGGAAAAGTCTCTTAAAGCCTATTCTCTGACCACAGCAGAGAAAAACCAGGGATTTGTTTCTAGAATATGAACCAGTAAAACAGCCACTTGGAAATGTGACCTAAATATGAAAGGCAAAATGTAAAATCTTTCAGAATATATAGTAGACAGAACCCCTCCAAAGTAATAATTAGGTTGAGTAAAAAAAAATCAAAACTGCAAATTCAGAATATTTTAAAATAATCATAATAAAATAACATAAGAAAACTTGCAAAATAACTAAAATGTTGAGACTTCAACTACCTATGTTTTCTATGCTGTTCCATTGGTCCTTCTTTCTATACACATCTAAAAATTCAGCAAAAAAAAGGAATAAATTATTTGTACAAATATATATACATATGCACACATGCTTGTGTGTATACACATGTACATCATACACCTACATGTATACATATATGTACACATAAATGTATATACATGCACACAATACAATCTCCGTTTTGTATAAATAGCAAAGAGAATCACTGAAGAACATAAATAATTTGGTAGTAATATTGTCATGTCATGTAATTTGTTTTTTATTGTGTATTTCTCTAATTTTTGAAAATAAATATACATTAATTTTATAATTAAAAAGAATAAAATTACTAATCAGGAAAAAAAAGTCCTTGAAATTTTTTTGAAAGAGCAGCATATGTCTAGGTTTCAGTTGTTTTCCCTTTTTTTTTTTATCTCTAGTATTTGCCAAATGGAACTTTTCAATATTTCTTTCCCTCCTCAAATTTCTTCCATTATATCCCTTTAAAATTTATTTTAGTTGACAGGTAAAAATTGCATCTATTTATGGTATACGACATGATGTTTTAATATATGTATGTGTTTCAGAATGGCTAAATCAAGCCATTTGATCATTTCCATTATTTCAGCAATATCAGTTATATGAATACTATATTTCCTCCACAGTCATGATCTTCTCTCTGAAAATGTTTACCTCTTTGTCCTTTGCCCCCATATTATGAAAGAGTTTTGCTAGCCTTTCCTCTAAACCACTGACTTATTTCTTCACAATATGGAATCAATTATTCTGTGTCAATTCTTCTATTGCACATTTTTCAATTCTATGCCATTTTCCCTAACCTAATCAATTCTCTTTCAATTGCTCCATCTCCCTCTGTCTGGAATTCTCTTTCTCCCTTTCATGTCACTTCCTCTGTGAGGTCTTCCTTGTCTCCCATGGATTTAGTGAGTCAGGATTCCCTCCTCAGATCCTACTCTACCCTGAGCATGCCTCATCACTACAATGCCTCATCGTAAGGTTTTACAATTACCTCTTCACATGTCTGCTTTCTCCATTAGATGCTAAGTCCCCCAAGAACAAGGTTTGTGTCTCAGCCATTCTTAGCACAGACACAGAGTACATTTTTACCAACATAGTCTTCATATTGGCAGAGTTTTTAAATTTTGCAAGTCTGATGTTTGTTAAAGAATGGCTCATTGTTTAATTCATGTTTCTCTAATTACTAGGATAGTCTACATGGTTTTGGTCATTCTTGTTACCTCTTCTGTGAATTTTTGACAATAGCCTTGCCCTTTTTCCTATTGCTTTTCCTGTCTTCTTACTGATTTGTAGAAATTCATTACATATTCTGATTTTACTACATAGCCATTGTGTGCATATATATCTTCATCTCTGAGGCTTCTTTTCTTTTTGCTTATGAGTCCTTTGTTGTAAAAAATCTTATTTCATTTTACTCAATTTATCAATCTTTTATGTTTTATTCACAAAAATATTTTCTACTGCTGGCTCATACAGATGTTCTGTATTTTCTCTTGAAGACATACAAATTTTACTTTGAATATTCAGGCAACATTTCCAAGTGGCCATTCTAGCAAAAGTTTCTGAATTTGTGAAACAAAGTAAGCTCAGCTCTGTATGTCAAACACCCGCTCCTTGGGAAATCAGGCAATCTATATGAGGATTTGGCTCTAGCTCTGTTAGTCAGCTTTTTGTAGGTTCTTCTGTGTGGTAACTCCCAAATCTTAGCTTACAAAACACATGTTTATTTGTCACTCACATTACACGTCAGCTACAGGTCAACTATAGCTCTAAGACACTACTTCAAGTTGTGGATGAATTGCACGTCTGATCACTATATGACCAGGCTGAGGAGCAAAGTCTATCTGGTTGGAATATGCTCATCTTATCATGGAGGATCAGAATAAGAGAATGGTAGAAACTTGTAATATCTGTAAAAGCTTCTACCCACATATGACAAATAGGCCATTAGGCAAAGCAAGTCATGTAATAGCCCCAAACTCAGTAGAATGGAGAGAGCATTTTGTCTAAAGGGAAGGATGAAAAGGACAAAAAGGGAATGAAAATTGTAAGCAAATAGATTCTACCACAGCACCTCTTCTCTCTAACCACATGACCATGGGTCTGTTTAGGGCTATCTGTTTAGTGCTACTAAACAGAGGTTGGGTTGGGTATATATTTGTTAAAGATAATTCTACAATAGAGTTTAATATCCACTGTGAGTCTGCTGGAAGTGTTGGACACTAGAAAAGGGAAAACTTTCTGTTGGCAACCCCAAGTAAGTCTGCCAGCTGTGGCTCTTACATACATTCAGTACTGGTGCAAAGGAAGGCAAGGTGTCCTTACTCCAGGCTTCGAACCAGTTCTATGCTCCAATATGGCCAAGGCTCAACCACCATATACCAACAGTGAGCCAGGCAATTCTGGCCAGGCAAGAATTGGCCATACAGCTGCAGGTTGAATGAAGGAGTTGATCAGCGATGGAGAAAAAAAGAAAGGAAATACAGGTTCCATTGGCAAGGGAAATGTTGCTGGGCATCCAAAATGTAAAACAGTTCTTCCATAGTTTGGCTTGGAGAAAAAAAAAAAGCCAGCCTTGGCTTAACCTGTATTCATTTACACCTCCACCTGTCAAGGCTGCACCCCATCCTTACTCTGTTTGTACAACTGATAATATAGATAGACATGCCTAAGCAGTTGCTTGTCAACATTCCCATTTCAGTTTCTCAAGATCTAACCCAAACAGCAACAGCTCCCACAAAGCAGCACTGTTGGCTGCTGCAACCACACTCTGCCCTTGATAATTAGAATGGAATCTGAGCTCACCCTGGAATGCATGGGACGTGCATAAAGAGCCCAGCTGCATGGTTCCTCCAACCATATGTTCCAGCCCTAGCAGGAAGGCACATGGGGTGAAAATATGCACCAGGAGGACACCAGGGTCCTTCATTTGCCTGTGCTTCTCTCTGCACTAAACAGCTCAGAGTATTCAGCCAAAATAGCACTTCTCGACATAGGGTGAGCATCATAACCCTTTAACAAAAGCAGTGGTTCTCTAAGTGTTTTCCCTCAGCCTTGACTGGGAGATTGTCAGAAATGCAAATTCTAAGGTTCTACCCCAAACTTGCTATATCAGAAACACTGAAGATGGGTATTTTAACAAGCCTTCCAAGTAATTCTGATGCATGCTAAGGTTTGAAAAACACTATAACCAAAGGTAAATTATTCTTGGATTTACCCCAGTAGTAATCCTAATTTGGGGGAGCATTTGTGTCATGGAGGAAAGCCACTCCAATTATAATCCTCAGTAAAGTTCCAGATCAAAATCCCTCATTAGCAACCATACCCATTAGATACAATTCAATCAACATAATCTAACACAGAAAGAATAGAAACACTTCATGATGAGACAAAGAGGCAGCATAACAAGGGAGTTATAAGCACGGACTCTAGGGAACAGATTGCCTGTGTGTGAATCCCAGCACCACCCACCTTGTATGTGATCTTGAGAAAGGTACTTAAAATTTCTTCTAAAGCTGTTGCTCCATCTGTGTAATGGGTAAAGGTATACCAATCATGGCCTCTCAGTATTGGGGTAAGGCAGTGGTTTTCAAAGTATCAGACCAGTATCATTAACATTATTTAGGCACTTGTTAGAAATGCAGATTCCAAGGCCTTACCCCAGATTTACTGGATTATCCATTGCTGTATTACAAGTTATCTCAAATTGCAGCAGCTAAAAACAACAAACATTTGTTCAGTTTCCATGTCAGAAATCTGAACACTACTTAGCTACATGGCTTTGGCTCCAGGTCTCTCCTGAGGTTGCTATCAAGTAGTCAGATGGGGCTGTGGGCTCATGTAAAGGCTCAATCGGGGCAAGGTCTGCCTCCAAGCTCATTCCCATGACTGTGAGCACACCTCCATTCTTTGCCATATAGGCCTCTCTGCAGGGCTGCCTCATGGCATGGCAGCCACTTATCCCAGGGCAAATGATGCAACAACAAGCAGGAGAGAGTGTGCCCAAGATGGAAGCCACAGTACTTTTTTCTTTTTCTCTTTTTGGTTTTTTGTTTTGTTTCATTTTTTATCAGAGTCTTGCTCTGTTGCCCAGGATGGAGTACAGTGACATCATCTAAGCTCACTGCAACCTCTGCCTCCTGGGTTCAAGTGACTCTCCTGCTTCAATCTCCTGAGTAGCTGGGATTATAGGCACCCACAACCATGCCCACCTAATTTTTGTATTTTTAGTAGAGATGGGGTTTCACCATGTTGGCCAGGCTGGTCTCAAACTCCTGACCTCAAATGATTCACCCGCCACTGCCTCCCAAACTGCTAGGATTACAGGTGTGAGCCACCGTGCCCGGCCCACAGTACTTTTCTGTAATCTGGTGTCAAAAATGACATTCTCTCTCTTCCACCCTATTCTATTATTTATAATTAAGCCAGTAAGACTAGTTCACACTCAAGGGGAGGGCCTTACACAAGATCATGGCCAGCAGGAGGAAGGACTATCCTTAGAGGCCGCTACCACACCAAATGAATCAGAAGCTGGGGGCAGACACCAGACACCTGTGTTTTAACAATCCTCCAGGTGATTCAGATATACATTGTGTTAGGACTCAATGAGCTAACGGAGGCAAAGCACTTCACACAACTGGCTGGCCCACAAGTACTCGAAGATTAGCCATTTAGGTTTTGTTATAATTACAGATGAGAATATCTGGAGGTGGTAATAAAGACTTCTGCCTGCATTTGAATACAAGGTGTCAGATAGGTCAGTGATTCTCAAACGTAGCTGACACTTACAATCACCTGTAGAGCTTTTAGATATTATTATGCACATTTTGCAACATAGACAATTAAATCAGCAACTCTAGGGATGTGACTCCAGTATCAATAGTCTTTAAAGTTCCCCAGGTAATTTCAATATGCATCTAAGATTAAGAATCACTTAAAATAGACTCAGAAAATTGGTTTCTAAAAGTTTCTTCTCTATTAGTCTACCTTCTTAGAGCAAGAATGTTGGCAAAGAAACCATTAATTTGTGGTTAACAATCAAAACAAAAGAATAAAACATGCAAACAAGCAAATAAATGACAAGGCTCTGACATGCACATCTTGATCAATTATTTAAATCCTTCCTGCCCTCTTGTCCTGCAGCCCCTTTATCTAACCTCTGGCAAGGAACTTTGATGTCCTGCCAACTGAGTAAGTAGACATGGAAATGTGCTTGTGTGTGTGTATTTGCACATGGCACATGGCTCAGATGCTGGGTTAGTGCCCCTTAAAAATCAGAATGCTGGGAAGAAGGAGGACATGATGTGTCCTCTCTACCCTTGGAGGAAACTCAACTCATGCAGTAACTTAGCTCAACCTGGGGCAGCTGGAAATCAAGCTGCCATGGGCCAATGAAGAACCAGGAGATGGAACCGCTGTTGCCACGAAGACTCTGCAGAGCCTCAGCCAATCTGCCCTTCCTCTTCCTGGCAGGCAGAGCTCTCACACCCTGGCCCCACATTTACCCTGACATTGAGCAAGCTTAAGTAAGGGCAGGTCTCTGCCCCATCAGCAGTGCCTGCAGAAGATCAGCTCAAATGTCAGCTCTGTCCCAGACACCTCCCCAAACCTTCCCCAACCTTCCCCAAGGATTAGGTTTTGGGAATCTGAGCTCTGGTGGTTCTGGTTAACGTCATCATCCAGCTGCACTAACCAAGAAATTGTCAGATACTCAGATGCTGCTCCAGAATATTCTTCTTGGAAGCTCCCACCAGAGGGCTATTTGGTCAAAACTGTACCTTTCAAAGACTGTTTATAGAGAAGCAAAGATGATACAAGAGGGGACTTTTTTTCTAATTAAAAACAAAAAGAAAGAAATCTTCACTACCACAGTTCTCACTAGCCAATTCAGTCTTTCATGATTAGCCAAGGCACTCAAGAACCAAACGACGCTACTGACAACTCTGAGGCACACGAAAGGAGCAGCCATGGGGGTGAGGAGAGGACAGCCGGCAGGACCAAGGCCATCACGGTGGATGGCAGGAGCTGCCATTCCAGAGAGTCCTGGGTCCTCCTCCTGTTCTGATATGTGTCACCTTGATTGGTCTCTCTGTGTTCCCTAATCTCTAAAAGTGGGATTCTACAAAATAATGTGTTTTTTGTAGCAACTTGTATGGAACTGGAGGCCATTATCCTAAGTGAAGTAACTCAGGAATGGAACAACCAAATACCACATGTTCTTACTTAAATGGAAGCTAAGCTATTATGGGTATGCAAAGGCACACAGCATGGCATAATGGACACTGGAGGCTCAGAAGCAGGGAGGCTAGGAGTGAGTGAGGAATGGAAAGTTACCATTGGGTTCAATGTATACCATTCAAGTGACAGATACACTAAAGTCCTAGACTCAACTATACAAGTCATCCATGTAACCAAATGGAATTCTACATATGAAAATTGTTTGACAATTAAATAAGATGATATATGTAAAAGGACTTAGTAGGTGTTTGGCACAAGTGAGTTTCCTTTCTAGGACAAGAAAGAGAGGAAAGGAGAAAGAGAAGAAGGTAGAGAAAAAGGAAACGGAGGTGAAAGAGGAAAAGAAAGAGGGGAAAATGATGGAAGAGGAGGAGGAAGAGAAAAGAGGAGGAGGAAGAGGAAAGAGAAGAGGAGGAGAAGAAGGAGAAGAGGATGTCTAAGAGGCAGCAGTGGAAAGAAATCCTTTGGTTGGTATGGGGACCCCACAAGAACCAAGAAGCATGCAAGGCTGAACTTGAGGACTCTCTTGGGTTAGAAGATCAAGCACACAATACATGAGCCACTTCTGTCCTTGTCCGTCTCCAAAGCAGACATCCCTAAAAGATCTCCTTCAGGCAGCCACTACTAGTCAATCAAAGGGTACATGGGAGAGAAAGCCAATATACAATTATTGGACTACATAAAGGAAACCTTCACAATTCAGCGAATATCTACTTATCATCTATATATAGCTCAAAAACTTGCTTTATAACTTTTAAGCCCGAGTCTTTACACAAACAAAACCAGGAAAACATAGCAAACATAGCATCCAGATGAAAAAAAAAAACAAACATGAACTGGTGAGATGTTCATTCAGCACTGTGTCCCCTGGGGTACTGATTTTTCACCTCCTTGACCCACTATTTAAGCATCTTCTTTCTTAACTGTGCTGCCCTCCGTCAAGGAAACAATTCTGTGTTCACAGACTGCTAGGTCAGGTCTATGGTTATTTTTATGAAAATAATGTTAACAACAGAGTCACAGCCTAGATCAAATACTTTTCATCTACTCTTTCATTCTCAAATGTTCTCCTTCTATGAACTCTGTCACAAAAGGGCTGAGACTGACAGTTCCAGTGCAATCTTCAAATCCCAAGACCCTCAAATAAAAGATCTTTTCCAGCTTGACATCTGTAACAATTTCCTACATCAAAAATGCATCAGCACACATGCACTGTAGAATTACAAATAAAATTGGGCTGGATATGCAAACATTTGCAAATGACTCCTTATTTATTACAATGCCTTGTTTAGAAATAAAAGGAAAAATTCTTCCATAACCAATGTTTGCCTCCTGGCTGGAGGTGAGCATCCAGGAAACGCTCCCTTCTCGCTGCCTGAGAAAACCAGCATCAAGGCCTTGGCAGCCTGAGCGGGCCCTCCTTGCCCACTCATAATGAACTGTAAAAAAGGACACGATGGCCTACTTTTTAGGAAACCTGCTGCCAAATCCAAAATAGGGAGGGAAAAAAAAAGATGGAGAAAATAGGAGCCTTGATTCTGGAAATTATGACTTGATGACATCCTTCTTCTCTTTCCTTATAATCTGTATAACTGTAGACACGACCTTAATTATAGTTGGGCAGGTGGGACCAGGCCAAGAACAGGGCTTCAGCTAGAATTACTGACAGTGAAATTGCTGGGTTCAGAGCTCCCAGCTTCTCCTTGTGCTTCAGCTGCTCTCTTGCCCCCACTCTCCAACCTTCAGGTCTAGCAACACCCCCCTTGAGGCTTTTTCCAATGCTCAATAAGCCACAGAATTTCATGCCCTGACCCAACTCTCCCCTGCTCAAAATTAAATAATAAACAACCAAAAATCATAGACCCTGAGAAAACAATGGGTTCTATCTAGTTAGAAGCTTACTTGCAATAAAGCCACTTTGATCTTACCTGAACAACAGTGAGGCTCAATTCTCATTTCTCATCTTAAAGACAAAGTGTTAGAAAAGGAAAGCACTGTGAAATCATTATTGAACACCCCATTCATACCAGGCACCAAAATCACCTTCTTATTTTTGCATTGAATTCAGGTAATAATTTTGTGAGATGGGGTTTCTTACCACCCATTTTAAAGATAAGCAAATAAAGTTGTAAGGTTAAGTGACTTCTCCAAGGCTACACACCTGTGAAGGGAAAGAACTAGGACTGGAAACTTGGACTGGTCTCTCTTCCTGCCTCCTGTCCTAGTCCTCTTTCTTTCCCCAGTTAATCTTTAGAAATCACTCCTCTGCTTAAAATCCATAATGGTTCCTCTTGCCCACAGGATAGAATTCAAAGTAGGGTTGCACATCTGAAAGGGCTGAGGTGCTGAGCAGGCGGTGATAGCAAGGGACTTGGTCATATGGAAAAAGGCAGCACTCCTGTGTATGCTGTCTTAGATAATCCATGACCCACATGTATGAACGTAAGAGCCCAAGGAGAGTACAGATGCCTGCTGCCAAGTTGTTATCTATTAACCATTAATTAAATAATGAGAGGAGGGAGAAAGTAGGGAGAGAAAGGAAAGGAGGAAAGAAGGAGGGAAGAAAGGAAGGAAGAGAAGGAATACCAAGTATGTAGGCATTCCTTCCAATTCTTGAGGCTTGATTTCCAACATGTACCTGCTATATAGAAGCAACATACCTTCTGGATTAACTGGATAAAAACTTTGAAGAATGAGGAGGTTAAGAAAGTACCGTCCTCCTCCTCTACACACACACACACAAACACACTGGTTAAAATAATAGCAGATCATGTGGGTTTTGATGGTGGAGAAAGAGTTCTCAATACCCTGCATTTGAGTACCTTTATACTTAGGACTATGAAAAAGCAAATTGATCATATATTGAAGGTTTTTTTTCTATTCAAAATCATATCCTACCTGCAGTTGATTAACCTCAGATTATATTATATTGTTCCAAACAGGCAAGAGCCATGCCAATTGTCACACTTATTCTTGTCAGGCACTTCCCATATGTTATCCCCTTTAATTTTCATAACATATCTAACATCTTCCCCTTCTTGTTTTCTCAGGGTCTATGATGTTTTATTATTATCCAGTTTAATTTTGAGCAGGGGAGAGTTGGGTCAGGGCATGAAATTCTGTTGTTCATTGAGCATTGGAAAAAGCTTCAAAGAGGGTGTTGCTAGGTCCAAAGATTGGAGGGTGGGGGCAAGAGAGCATAGATAGAGAAATGAAAAACTGGAGAATGTGAGTAACTTGACTTAGGTCACAGGATGGTAAATAGTCAAACTGGGATTTGAATCCATCAGTCTACCTCTAACACTCAACTCTAAACCTGAGTGCCAAGAGCACTGTGGGAGCTGACTATTTTTGATTGGCAATAAATGTTCATCAACCCAATTGAAACATGGATGAGACCCAGGGATTAGAAAAGGAGACACTTAATACTTGCTCAATTCAGTTACCCCTTCTCTATAATTCCAATCACACTTTCCCTGAGCATTGTTCAATGGAAGAATGAGTACAACACATGATTCTTCAAGAATTGCCCTTTTCTTGCCAAACTGATGTGAAGAAACTGTGTGAGGGCAGGGTACAAGTCAGAATGTGCTGAAGCCAGAGCATGAAAGCACATAGGGACATTCAGTAAATATTTACTAAATGAATGGATGGATGAATAAATGAATGCCTCTGGAAGAAAGGTTCATTTGTGAATGGTTGTCTCAAAAATTAAAAAAAAAAACAACTCTGTATATCTGAATTACCTTTTTAACCCAGAAGTCTTCTCGAACCATCCTTAAAACCTTCAAATACATTCTCAGTTCTTATTACAGTCCAGGCTTTGTGTTAAATGCTGTGAGATGAACACATGTGCGAGTGTGTATGCAACACACACACACACACACACACACACACACACACACACACAAAGACAGCCATAATTCTTACAATAAAAGAGTTGTATTTTAAAATGTATTTAAGAAATTTATTGGCATTGTAAAACTGGGAGACATATGCCAGGGTGGGTAGACAATAATCTGCCACTTCTCCCAAAGGACAACCAGATAGTAAATGCACTCCTGAAGAACCCCAAAGAACAGAGAGAAGGGAATGTGGGAGACAATCAGCCTTATGGGGTCAGGGCTCAGAGGAGGTACAGGAAAATGAGCAACATCAGGTAAAAGTGTCTTCATCCTAGAAGTGTCCCAAAGAGGACAACTTATCTCTAGGTTCCAAGGAGAGAGCACTCCTAAGAAGGAGGAATTTTAGGAATATCTAAGAAAGGGGATCACAAGGTCAGGAGTTCAAGACCATCCTGGCTAACACGGTGAAACCCCGTCTATACTAAAAACACAAAAAAATTAGGTGGGCATGATGGCATGCACCTGTAATCCTAGCTACTCGAGAGGCTGAGGCAGGAGAATCACTTGAATCCAGGAGGCAGAGGTTGCAGTGAGCTGAGATTGCGCTACTGCACTCCAGCCTGGGTGACAGAGTAAGAGATTCCATCTGATTTTTAAAAAAGGGATTAAAAACCATAGCCATTACAAAATTTAGACAAATCTCCCAAATCTTTGCTACTTCCCTACTTTTTCTTCTGCTTTATTTCCAGAATAGACAAGTTAAAAACTTCAGATAACTTTTGCCAAAATGTCTTCTATGAAATGAGTTCTACATAGTGTTTATTAATTCATTCATTTATTTGATTATTCATTCATCATTCAACAATTTTTTCACTGGGCACCTACTATGAGCCTTCCTTGCACCAGATACTGTGCTAGACTGTAACCAAAACAGTTAAGTCCCTACCCTTCATAGTGCATCCTCTAATGAGGGAGCCAGGTAATAAAAGACACATAGATATGTAGAATACCGTTTTGTTGAAAAATGAAACAGCATGAAGAAATAGAGTGATTGAGTCATTTTTTAGATAAAGTATTAGAAATGTCTCTTTTTGAGAAGGTAGCATTGAACAGAGACCTGAATTAAGTGAAGGATCAAGCCAAAGAACTTTCTGCGGAAAATGTGTTTAGGTAGAGGAGACAGTAAGTGAGAAAGCCTTCAGATGAGAACACACTCAGCCTGCTTGAAGATAAGCAACAGAAGCTAATGGATGAAGTAGTAAGAAATGTAGCAGATGGGGGATGGAGAGGAGAGAGACTAAGAAGCACCTTCTAGATGATGGAAAGGATTTTGAATATGAATTTTTTTTTTTTTTCAGATGGAGTCTCGCTCTGTCACTCAGGCTGGAGTGCAGCGGCGCGATCTCAGCTCACTGCAAGCTCTGCCTTCCAGGTTCACGCTATTCTCCTGCCTCAGCCTCCAGAGTAGCTGGGACTATAGGCACCCACCAGGCTAATTGTTTTTGTATTTTTAGTAGAGACGGGGCTTCACCTTATTACCCAGGATGGTCTCGATCTCCTGACCTCGTGATCCACCCACCTCGGCCTCCCAAAGTGCTGGGATTACAGGTGTGAGCCACGGTGCCCAGCCTGGATATGATTTAAATGGGAAACCATTAAATAACTGACACCAGAGAACTGATTTGGACAGATAATAACCCACCTGTATTTGCAATGTTACTAAAACCCAAAAACAATACTCTAGGTATGGAATGATTGGTGCCCCAGAGAGGTCTATCACCTCCACAGTGCAGATACTGTATTTCTATTAATATAACCTGAAATCTCATAAACACATTTTGGCCAGGGTAATTTCCCATTTTTGACTCAAACTGTACCATCTTCTGAAATCACAGTCCTCTTTATCTGAGTAACTGCTTAACCAATCTCCCATCTTCTACTTTGAAATGGAAGGAATTTTTTAGCTAAACATTTAGTCCTGGTAATTTTAATTTTTTTTTTTTTTTTTTTTTTTTTTTTTTCGATAGAGTTTCACTCTTTTGCCCCGGCTGGAGTGCAATGGCACAATCTCCGCTCACCACAACCTCCACCTCCCAGGTTCAAGCAATTCTCCTGCCTCAGCCTCCCGAGTAGCTAGGATTACAGGCCTGTGCCACCACACCCGGCTAATTTTGTATTCTTTTTCAGTAGAGATGGGGTTTCTCCATGTTGGTCAGGCTGGTCTCCTGGTACTTTCTATCATACTAGATTCAGCCCACCATTCCTTCCTGTCAAATTCTTTGTTCATTTCTGACTGTCCCCATTGTGTTTGTTTTCCCTCCCTCCCAGCCTTTTGTCATTCATTGTCCTCTGTATTCTCTGCAGGTGATCAACCTCCAGGTTATATTATATTTTTCCAAAAAGGCAAAAGCCATGCCAATTGTCACACTTAACCCTTGTCAGGCACTTACTTCCCTTTTGTTATCTCCTTTAATTTTCATAACATCTCTAACATCTTCCCACTTCTTACAGATAGGGAAATGAAAAAATGGAGACAGTGAGTGTATTAGTCCATTCTCACATTGCTGTAAGGAAATACCTGAAACTGCGTAATTTACAAAGGAAAGAGGTTTAATTGACTCACAGTTCTGCATGGCTGGAAAGGCCTCAGGAAACTACAATCATGGTAGAAAGTGAAGGGGAGGCAATAACCTTCTACACAAGGCAGCAGGGAAAGGAGTGCTGAGCGAAGAGGGAAGAGCCCCTTATAAAACCATCAGATCTCGTGAGAAATCACT
The DNA here is from genome assembly GCF_001698545.2 of Rhinopithecus bieti. NCBI lineage: Eukaryota > Metazoa > Chordata > Mammalia > Primates > Cercopithecidae > Rhinopithecus > Rhinopithecus bieti. The sequence goes on along the minus strand of NW_016819573.1, from coordinate 2,777,065 downwards.
CTATCATGAGAACAGCATGGGGGAACTGCCCCTGTCATTCAATCGCCCCCACCTGTTCTCTTCCTTGACATGTGGGGAGTATGGGGATTCCAATTCAAGATGAGATTTGGGTGGGAACACAAAACCTAACCATATCAATGAGTAACTTGACTAAGGTCACATAGATGGTAAATAATCAAACTGGATACTTCAACCTATCAGCCTACTTCTAGCACTCAACTGTACCCAAGTGCCAAGAGCACTGTGCGAGTTGACTATTTTTGATTGGCAATAAATATTCATCAACCAAATTGAAACCATGGATGAGGCTAAGGTATTAGAAGAGAGAGGAATCAATGTTCTGACCTGAATAGGATCAAAAACACAATGCTCGGTTCACCACTGGAGACCTCTCTTCTAATTGACATCAGCCTATTTTGTGATTGATAGTTCGAAGAATACCAAAATCCTGACATGGTCTAACATAGTAAACACTCAGTAAGTGTTTATTGTTGTTGTTGTTGTTGTTATTATTATTATTATTATTATTACTGTTTGTCTTCTTACCTATATTTATCCATCTTGTTCAAAAAGGTTTTATGTGATACTTTGTCAAATGTCTGTCTGATCTCCTAGATCCTAGCAACAACTTCACTTCCTTAATCTGTCTGTCATTACATAATGGGGTGAAAGGAAAGATGAGATTGACCTGATATGAATTCTGGGAAAACACATGCTGAGTCCCTGTGATTATTATTTCCTTCTCCATGTGTTCACAAACAAACTCCTTTAATAATCTATTCCATAAACTCCTTTTGGATCTACAGCAAACTACTCACCTAGTGGTTCATGGAAGCTACATTCCTCCTCTGTTGAAATTTGGGATGACATTTTTCTCCCATCTTCTACCAATCTCACCTCTTCTCCATCAATTCTGTCAGTTCATTAGCGATATTCAAGGATCCCAACCCTAAGTCCTCTCAGAACCTGAGGAGACTATGAGAAGTGAGCTCGCAAAGAGAAGTAAGATTCTCTCATCTAGTTCTTCTTCCTATTGAAGTTTGTACCTCCTCTCCCTCATTAAAGCCCTCTCCACACTTTTCAGGCTTAAATTCTCTTTCTCCAGCTCCCCCATCAGTACCAGAAAACCAATTTATTCCTTCAGAGATCTAGGATCTAGATCTAGATCTGCTTCTCTGACAGATGACTTTTATTTTTATTTATTTATTTTTTGAGATATGTTCTCACTCTGCTGCCCAGGCTTGGAGTGCAGTGGCGCAATCTTGGCCCATTGCAACCTGGACCTCCTCAGTAGCTGGGACTAGAGGCATGTACCACCATGCCCAGCCTTTTTTTTTTCTTTTCTTTTTTTTTTTTTTTTTTGCATTTTGCATAGAGACAGAGTCTCGTTATATGGTCCAGGCTGGTCCAAACTCCTTGGCTCAAGTGATCCTACCACCTTGGCCTCCCAAAGTGCTGGGATTACAGGTGTGAGTCACCACACTGGACCCAGAAGATTTTTAGAAGCTTGTTTTTCTTTCCTCAATATATTTTAACCCTCAGCATAGGGGTGAGCTTTACTCCCCACCCGCCCCGCCATGACACAGTTTTCTTGGTCCCTTCCACCTCTTCTATTTTGTTCTTAATTCTGAGTCCTTCTTCCCATCTCTCAGGGTGCCGTTTTCGCACTCACATTCATTAGAGTTCCCTGGCTAACTGCATGGGTTTCTCTGGTTACCGCTCCATGACCTTTGTCACTGGGAAAATTTCCACAGGGAGAACTGCACTTTGAGGAGATTTCCAGTCATAGTCACACTACTTTTTGAAGCACCACCCTACAAATTTTAGCTGAATTTTTTCTCTCAATTGTTTGCAATCCATATTCCTGTCTTCCAACTGTGCCCAGTTCTTAACTTCTCACTCTGTCACCTCTCCCAAAGTCCCTGTCACTTCCACTCAATAAACTGATATCTTTTTGTTGGTAAGATTCTGGCAGGGCAAGTCAGTGACCTAGATCACCCCCTACCCCTCCACCTCGTGGAAGATTACATTTTCAGATGGGGCAGTCATGAAATTGTCACACACTCTGCTTTTAATTCAAAGAGACTTTCAGAAGGTATCTGGACAGCCAAAGTCCCCGTCACTGCAGTTATTTTTCTTGCTGGGACAGTTTTTGACCTGCACCTGAAATGCATTTTCCATTTGCTACATTTGCATTTGCTGGGTGGCCTTTAGTGGACAACATGTAGATTCTGCAAATACATTAAGGTCATCTCTCTATGCAGAAATATGGACAGATCCAGGTCAGGTCTGCACTAAGAAAGCCAAGTTCGCAGCAATAACATGAAGCAAGGTAATTTAACGTGAAAGATACAGGGAATTGAGGCAAAGCATGAACTCATCTCAATTTTCTTCTCTGTTTTCTCAAAGTGTTTAGTCCATAGTGAGTTACTTTGCTTCCAAAGAAGATGGTTCCAAAGCTTATTCAGTTTAATCATCTGTAAAATGGGAATAAGTTCTGCCCTACCTACTTCACAGGAATATTTTCTTGCTCAAATGAGATTAAGTAGTAGGGAGCTTTGTGAGAGAATGGAAAATTGCTCAATAAATGTGATGAATTTTATAAGAAGCTTTCTCCAAGCGCAAGATTGGTCTCCCGAAATATATCTGTAGTCAGAGATTTCATGACAGAACTGAATGTCTCATGAGGCAAATAAGGCTAAAGAGTTAGGGAAAGTAAGAATATTATTAAACCCATTGAAGGTCATATACATTTTTGTATTCAAAAAAATGAAACACTCAAAGCTATACATGAAATAGATGATTATATTTTACTTGTTTTAAGTCATATTTACTGGAGGTTAAACAACTAACATGCATTTATTTTTGATGCTAAAATGATTTTGGAGATGGCAATAGCTAGTACTTACCAAACACCATATGCCAGGTCTTGATGTAAGAATATATATTATTTAATACATACAGCAACCCTATGAGCTGGCCCCCATAATGATGTTTAATTATAGGTGGAATCATACTGAGATTAGGGAAGTTGAGGAAATCTCACTACTGATAAAGGTGAAGCTAGAAATTATGACTAAGGTTGGAAGAAAAATAGGTGAATTGCTATTAGAAAGAGAATAAAGTCTTCTGGGCCCATCCTATCCCCACCTGAACTCCAATTCCTGTCTCTCTACAGGTCATCTTCATTTCATTTCAACGTCCAAAATGCAAATCTGTGCTCATGCCCTTAGAAAGCTGATTTACTGTCAAGCGCATTTTGAATGGCAAAGCTGCATCAATGTCAGCCCTTGCTTCCATTTCCTCGCCTAAGACAAGAGCTAGGATTTATCTGAGGTCAGGTTTCAGGAGCTGGGACTGAAGAAAATCTTGCGGTGAGATAGCTTGGGGAGTTCAGGGGTAAGAGAGATTCCATTTGAAAAAGTTCTGCTACTGAAAGTTTGAAAACTACTGATAAAGTGTTCATATAAACAAATTCAAATGCAAAGTTGCATACTTACCCAAAGCCACATGCCACACAGAATGAAATAATCACTGAATCAGAGGGATCTCAGAATTTTCTCATTCACAGTATCCTAAACATTGGCCATTCATTCGCCACCTTTGAGAGTTAACTTTATCAGTAGACCTGTTTCACTACTTAATTTTCTCTAAATCAACTCCCTTTTTTAAAACTTAAATACCCACTTTTAGCCTTTCCTCAACAATATCTACAAAGCACAGATTCAATATGCTACCGTTTTCTCATGCACATATTTAAAATAAATATGTAATTATTAAAATCTAATTTTTAAAGCAAATGCTCTATATGCCACCTGTGATCATCTTGTGAGGCATACTATGGGAAATGCTGACATAATTTATTAGTTCCCAAATGCCAGCTCACGGATGCCAGGTTAATTGCTGAAGGAGCAGGCAGAGAGCTGTTTTTAAAACACAGATTATCTTGGCCCCCTGCCCCCACCCCATCCCAAGAAAGTGTGGTTTAGCAAACAATATTGGGTAGAGTCAGGTAATCTTTTCTTGCTTTGTTTTGTTTTCCATTTTTCAACAAACTCCTCTGGTGATTCTACTGTGTAGTTGGTTAGGAAACAACTGGTTTAATCTATTTCTACCTAAAGGGTTAAGAATTTAATTGTATAAAGCAAACTAAGTGCTTAGAAAGAACCTGTGTCAGAGTACATGCTCCATAATTATGAGTTACTATTACTTGACTTTTACTAGCCTATTGTTAGACTTTGTATTTATCTATGACTTAAAGATAAACTAATTTCAGGATAAGATTGAAAGTGAGAGATTCGCATAGAACTGGGGAGCTTAGAAGGGCTTTGGCCTCCCTGTGCTAATAGACACACAATAGATTACTCCAACCCACTCTAGATTGAACTGATCTCTAAGGCAAGGCTCAAGGGAAACCACTGACAAATCCTTGGTGACTATTCCTTTCTGTCCTGTCAATCTGTGTACACATCAACCTCTTGTATACTAGGAGGCTACAAGGTCTTTGCCATTGACCTGGTAGAAGCCAGATAGTCTGTTTTCCAAGCATTTGTCATCCTATCCACCTAGCCAATCCATCATAAGTGAATGAGCATGGTTCTTTCTATCCTAGTGGCACGATACCTTGGGTGCATGTATCTTTCTCTTTCGGAAAGAACCAGATAACTTTCTTGCTGTAGTCATGCCCAAGAAGTATGGTTATTTCTAGGTATCATATTCAAAATGAGGCAACAAGACACTAAAGCATGCAATCAGATTAGTGAGAAGACCTACATTTATATCAATTGAAGAATAATGGCAGACACAGAAGATGTCTGGTTCAGAGAAGAGAAGATTTAGGAATATCAATACATATTTATTCCTAGGCAGGAGGGAATAGAATGAGAAAATGCCATCAAGTGAGAAAAAGCTTAGCACTGTCAAGAAACATAAAGAAAGCCAATATGATGAGAGCATCATGAGCAAAGGCAAGAGTGGTTCAGGATGAGGTTGAGACAAACAGATATGGATGACGCAGAACAAATGGAAAGAAGTTTGGATTTTAATCTAAGTGTAATGAGAAACTATGGAAAGGGTTTTAGCAAAGTATAACATAATCCAGTTTGTTTAACAAAGATAACTTCTGTGTGGATAATTTAGTCTGGAAGCTGCTATAGGCATCTGACATGATCACTATCATCAAATACTTGAAGGTCATTGTGGAAGAAGAAATGAGCTTTTTCCACTGACACTCACAGTGCATAGTCAGAAGTTGTAATGTAGAGTTCAGCTCCACTGCATAACAATTAGAACTGATACACAATGAAATGGACTTGCTCCATATGGAGACAGTAGCTCAGACTCTAGCTGCTCATTGTCTTTCCCTGGAAGTTGCTGTCTCCATTTCTCTGACAACATCAGTCTACAAGAACATCCATGGGGCTCAAGGATGGCCTCCTTGTATTTGATTCCCCGGCAATCGAACTGCTGGATCATCTTACAACTAGGATATTAATGGAGAAAAAAAAAAAGCTGCCTGAGGAAACCACTCGACTCCAGGTCTCAAGTTCATTTCTAAATAAAGATATTAACTCATAAAGACAAGGGTAAGGATTTTGGCCAAACTGAAGCTGACTTACTGAAACCAAGAGAATTAAACACATGCGCACATATTCACTCATTTACATAAAGTATTTAGAATTCAGATTCTTAAAGGCCAGGAATATTGAAGATGTAAAATAAAGCAAGCCATAACTGTAACTGCAAGTAAAGTTTGCATCTTGCTAGCAAATGTGAGCTATAAAATTCTAAGTTTTGTGGTCTGGTTGAGGGAAAGACTATTTCCTGAGTTTCATACAGAGACACAGACACTAATTTCAGGATAATATTGTTTAATCTAGTTCTAGTTTAATCACATAAACATAAAACACACATATACAGGCACCTACAAATTCACCTATACAATAGCATAATACAAATATATTTACACTCAAATATACACATCAATGTGCATGCTTTCATGCACAACGACACATTTATCTATATATCTTTATAGACACACGCATAAATAATTAGGCCTACAGACCCAGATATCACCATAGTAAAAATATATTAATACATACTTACAGATACATACCAAAAAAGTGTATTTGAAAACATCAACACACAGGCCCTCATGCACACAAAAGCCTGCACATGCACAGTCAGACAGATATACACATAGTCAAGATGCAAATACATCCCATCCACTAATATACCACTAATATACCATTGTGTGAACACAAACACAGAGAAAAAGCACATATATGTTACAGCATTCACACACATACAGAAACATATGCACATGCCCATACATACCACCTACCTAGGCATTCACAAGGCCCATGGATGATCTAGTGCCTACCTGCCTATCCAACTTGAGTTCCACTGTCCCCTCTTCTGTCAGCTCTCCTTCCATTCCAAAAACATCCTAAATTCTTTCCTGTTCCAATGTCTGTACATTTTATTCCCCAGCTCTGCACATGGCTGCCTCTCATCCTCTAGGCCTCCAGTTCAAATCACTTCCTCAATGCAGCCTTCCTCAGTCACTGCATCATGTAGGTAAGACACCTAGTTCCTTCATCATACACTTGTTGGAATCCTAAAGACACTTTTAGCACAATTTTAAAATGATACATTTGTGAGTGAGTGATTGTTTATTATCTGTGTATCCCACAATACTGCAAGACCCACATCTGCTTTACTCATCATTTATATCCCAAATCTAGCACAGTGCCTGGCAAATAGTAGGCACTCAGTAAATAACTGTCAAATATAAAAATTCCTTGGAAGGAAGCCAATACATGATATGTTTTTAAGCCAGTTACCATGGGAAAATTCTGGGAAATAGTGCCAATCATACCAGAATTATATCAGTCTAGAAGCAAATAATCTGGAGCAAATAATCTGGGATATTCATGTATCAATGCCTGAAAGTCATTGATTAAGGGATCTTCCTGGAACATCTGGCCTGCTGTACAAATAGGCAGAGCAATCTTTCAGGGTTCTGGGTTGAAATGGGGGAATCCTCAGGCACAGAGATGCAGATGCAACTGGAAGCCAGGGTACCAATGGTCTCTGCTGCCAGCCTGTAAGGTTGATTATCTTAGCTGATGAAAAACAACATAGAGCAGGTCTATGGGAAAGTGAACCCTATTGGTGACTGTGGATGGATGTGGGAGCAGAGGAAAGCCATTCTTTAGCTGGCAATACTGCCTAAGGTAAACAGACCAGGGAGCACTGGGGTGCCAAAGATGATAGCAGTGTCCAGACTAAATAGATGATGCCACTGTGGCTAGTCTATAGCAAGGGGTAATTCAGGACAAGTCAAACCCAAGAGATGAGAGAGGAGAGCTGCTAGATATGACACCCCACACTTGGAAAGTCCCAGGTCCTTCTGCATGTAAGACTCTCCAGCTGCAGGATGGGAAGTCCTGTGGTTGGGACAGAGTTCTACAAACAACTCTAAGCCTTTGAAATACATGTGCAAAGCAAGTGTCATTTAAGGATGGAAAATGTAACACTCAGCTGGTCTTGAGACACATGATGTACTGTAAAGTAAACCTCATGACAGGAAAGCAGGCAGCTGTATCTGCTGCTTCTTTGTTCCCTCCCCATTTCCACCACACTCCCTGCCTCCAACATTGGTGCTAATGCCAAGTAAGGTTTTGCTTGTTTTTTAAACAGAAATTGAAATCAGGTTGCATTCATTTTACTATGGGTGCTAGTTATCACCAGAGACATGGATTAGGTCACCTGCACAGATGGCCCTGGGTTTACAAGCTGAACTATTTAAAATGCCAAAGTCCTAATGAGATCATGGGTGGGGAAGGATGTTCAATGAACATATTGCCCATGTTGACTTGCCATGTGCAAGAATAAGGCATTGGTGTATTGTAATTGAACTCTCTTATAAAAACTCATGCAATAAACTCATGAACTCCAGTTCTGGGAAAAGGAGAGTCTTTATATAGAACCTGCTGTGAACAATAAAATCTGAGCCTAATGGCTGAATGTCTCTGACCTATGATCCAGTTACCACCACCCTACCACCAGTGCCACCTTGCTACATCCGTAAAGTGCTCATCAATAAGTGCTCTAGATCAGTTGATCTCAAAGTATGATGTCAGTAGCATTCTCATCAGCATCACCTGGGAATGTACAGAGATGCAAAATTCAGGGGCCCATCTCAACCTACTGAATCAGAAACTTTGAAAGTGGTTCCACTCCATTTGTCTTATCAAACCCTCCATGTGATTGCACTGTATACTAAAAAGTTGTGCACTGTGGCTCACGCCTGTAATTCCAGCACTTTGGGAGGCCGAGGCAGGTAGATCACTTGAGGCCAGGAGTTTGAGACCAGCCTGGCCAACATGGTGAAATCCTGCCTCTAGTAAAAATACAAAATTTAGCCAGGCATAGTGGTGTGCACCTGTAATCCCAGCTACTCGGGAGGCTGAGTCAGGAGAATCACTTGAACCTGGAAGGTGGAGGTTCTGGGAGGAAGAGCCTATTCAGGTTTTCAGTGAGCCAAGATTGCACCACTGCACTCCAGCCTGGGCAAAAACAGTGAGACTCTGTTTCAAAACAAAACAAAACAAAAGTTGGAGGAACACTGGTCTAGATTGGCAAGCAGAATCTCCCTCCTCCCCACTTCCTCATCCCTCTCTCACATACACAAGTAATGCTGCTGCTTGGGAGAACCAGGCAGTTGGACCTTGTCATATTTCCAAGAACACTGCATTCAGAGTTTTATACATGAGTCATATGGGCTTTGTTATAATGAAAAAATGTTGACAGATCTGGGGACAAGACTGTCCCTCCCCAGACACACTGTTGGATGTCCCCTGGGTTACACATGCTAGGCAAAAACCTGAGCTTTGGAAGACCAAGGCAGTTTTCTCCCAACAACTGTCTGAGGTTCTTAATAGTGATTTAATAATATATGTATTAAATTATATATCTATACATACACACACATATGCATATACAAAAATATATATATACACACACATATATATACATATATATATATATATATTTTTAGATAGACTCTCACTCTGTTGCCCAAGCTAGAGTACAGTGGCGCAATCTCCACTCACTGCAACCTCTGTCTCCCAGGTTTAAGCTATTTTCCTGCCTCGGCCTCCCAAGTAGCTAGGACTACAGGTACGTGCCACCACACCTGATTAATTTTTGTATTTTTAGTAGAGATGAGGGTTTGTCATGTTGGCCAGGCTGGTCTCAAACTCCCAACCTCAAGTGACCTGCCCGCCTTGGCCTCCCAAAGTGCTGGGATTACAGGCATGAGTCACCACACCCAGACAGTAATTTTATTTTAAATGAACACTTAATATAGAATAGCAAGCATGTGAAAATGTGATCATGCAAAAAAAAATTATATAAACCCACGTAATTACTATCCAGATCAAGAAACAAAATATAGCCAGCACCCCTGAAGCTTCTCTGTGTTCCCTCTCAAGCTCTCTATAAAGATTAACAACCATTTTTACATATTCTACCATTAGTTTTACCTGTTTTAAAACTTCATGTAAAAGATATCTTTGTGTCTGCTTTCATTCAGTATTATGATTGAGGGATTCATTGCATAAAGCAAGAGTAGGAAAGTTCTAAATACATTCTTACCAACACTTGGCACCTTATTGTGACTTCAATTTGCATTTTACTAATTACTAATGAGGTTAAAATTTTTCATATGCTTATTGGCTATTTTTATCCTCTTTTGTGAAGAGCCTATTCAGGTTTTAAGCCCATCTCCAATTAGGTTGTCTGTCTTTTCATTACAGATTTGTAGAAACACTTTCTAAATATTTTGTGGATAAGATCCCCTTGTTGAATAAGTGTATCTTAAATACCTCCCACTCTGTTGCTTGCATTTTTACTCTCCTAATGGTGCATTTTGATAAATATAAATTCTTAATTTTAATTAAGATCAATTTAACTATCTTTTTATGGGCAGTATTATGTCTTTCCTGGGAAATAGTAAATCATCCTAAGGTAAAGAAAATATTCCCAAATTTATCTTTACAACATTTTGTTGTTGTTACCATTTACATTTAGGATTGTAATGTATCTGGAATTTATTTTTGTGTAGGATGTGTGATACAGCTCCAGATTCATTTTTTTCCATGTGAATATCCAATTGACCCAATATGACTTCCTCTTATTGAAGAAACGACCTGTCTGCACTGCAATGTGGTGTCACCATTGCCACAAGCCAAGTGGATATACACATTTGGATCTATTTCTGGTTGTCTATTTGTTCCATGTATATTTTGTCTTGTGCCAATATCATACTGTATTAATTATTACAGTGTTGAATTAAATCTTTTTGCCTTTCTTTCAGCCTTGAGATATAATTGATAAAAAGGTATATATTTATGGCATAAGACATGACGTTTTTATGCTATATATTATGTACATTATGTATACATTATGAAATAATTACCACAATCAAGCTAATTAACATATTCATCACCTGACATAGTTATCTTGTGTACATGTGTATATGATAGAATATTTATGATCTATTCTCAGCAAATTTAACACATACGGAACAGTATTGTTAACTAGAATTATCATGCTGTACAGTAGATCTCTGGAACATATTCATCCTGCCAAACTGAAACTTTGTACCCTTTGACCAAGTCTCCCCATATTCTTCAACACCCAGCCCCTCGAAATTACCACTCTACTCTGTTTCCATGAGTTTGACATTTGTAGAATCCACATATAAGCTAGATCATTCAATATTTCTTTCTGTGGCTAGCTTCTTTCACTTAGCATAATGCCTTCCAGATTCATGTTGTCACAAATATTTTCTCCTTTTTTAAGGCTGAATAATATTTCATTGTGTATATGAGTGTGCGTGTATGTGTGTGTGTGTACCCAGCATACTTTCATTTTTTATCATCCAATGATGGACACTTAGGTTGATTCCATTTCTTGGCTATTGCAAATAATGCTACAATATTCATGAGGGTAAAGATATCTTTTTCAGATATTAATTTCATTGCCTTTAGATATATACCCAGAAGTGAGATTATGGGATGATATGGTAGTTTTATCTTTAATTTTTTGAGAAACATTCATCTGTTTTCCATAATGACTGTGCTAATTTACATTCCCATCAAAGAGTATATATTCCCTTTTCCTCCACCGTCTTGCCAACTTTTGTCTTTTGTCTTTTTGATAATAGCTGCTTTAACAGGTGTCAGGTGATTTCTCATTGTGTTTTTGATTTGCATATCTCTAAAGATTAGTGATGTTGGAGTTTTTTTCTTAAACGTTTTGGCCATTTGTATTTTATTTTGAAAAATATCGATTTGGGTCCTTCACCCACATTTAAATTGGGTTTTTTCCTTTCTGTTAACTTGTTGTCGTTTCTTACATATCTTGGATATGATCTCCTAATCAGATGTATGGTTTGCAAACATTTTTCCAATTCTATAGGTTATCTCTTCACTCTGTTGATTGTTTCCTTTGTTGTGCAGAAACATTTTAGTTTGATGCAATGCCTATTTTTGCTTTCATTGCCTGTGCTTTTGTGATCATATCCAAAAAATCATTGCCCAGTCCAATATCAAAATGCTTTTACCTGTGTTTTCTATGTGTACTTTTACAGTTTCAGGTCTCATATTTAAGCCTTTCATCCATTTTGAGTTGCTTTTTATATGGTTTAAGATAAGGGTTCAATTCCATTCTCTTGCATGTGGATATCTAGCAATATGGTTTGCATGTTAGTCCCCTCCAAACCTCATGTTTAAATGTTTAAATGTGATTTGCAATGTTGGAAGTGGGGCTTAGTGAGAGGTGTTCAGATTATGAGGGGTAGATCCCTCATGAATGATTTGGTGCTCTCCATGGTAATGAGTTCATGCAAAATCTGGTTGTTAGAAAGACTCTGGAACCTCTCCCCTCTCTCTCTTGCTCTCTCTCACTGTGACATGCCTGCTCCCCTTATGTCTTCTATCATGAGTTAAAACTTCCTGAGATTTCACAGAAGTCAAGAAGATACTGGCACCATTCCTGTACAGCCTGCAGAATAATGAGCTAAGTAAGCCTTTTTCTTTATAAATTACCCAGTCTTAGGTATTCCTTTATAGCAATGCAAAATGAACTAACATGTCTAGTTTTGCCAATACTGTTTATTGAAGAGGCTGTCATTTCTCCCATTGGTGGCTTTCAGTATCTTTGTAAAAGACCAATTGACTGTAAATGTCTGGATTTATTTCTGGGCTCTCTGTTCTGTTCCATTAGTCTACATGGTTTGTTTTTTTTTGTTTGTTTGTTTGTTGTCAGTGCCATCCTTTTTATATTGCTATAACTTCATAGACTTTGAAATCAGGAAGTGATACCTCCAGCTTTGTTATTTTTATCCAAGATTGCTTTGGTTATTCAGGGTCTTTTGTAGTTCTATATGAATTTTAGGATTTTTTTCTAATGTTTGTGAAAATGTCATTGTAATTTTGATAGGGATTGCGTTGAATCTGTAGATAGTTTTGGGCAGTATGAACATTTTAATGATATTACTTTTTTCAAACGATGATTATGGGACATATTGCCACTTATTTTTCTTTATTTTCATCAATGTTTTATAATTTTCAGTGTAAAGATATTTCACTTCCTTAAGTTTATTCTTAAATATTTAACTTTTTGATGCTATTGTACATGAGATAATTTTCTTGATTTCTGGTTCTGATAGTTCACTATCAGTATATAGAAATGCTACTGATTCTGTACTTTGATTTTGTGTCCTGCAAACTTACTGACTTTGTTTATTAGTTCTAAAAGTTTTTTGATGAAGTGTTTAGGATTTTTGATATATAAAATTGTCATCTGCAGAAAGGAACAGTGCAGTGATTCCACTGCTGATCAGCACGGGAGTTTTGACCAGCTCTATTTCCAACCTGGGTAAGTTCACCTGTCCTTAGGAAACCTGGTGGTACTTCCCTTCCAGAAGGTCACCATACTGATGCTAAGGTTAGTGTAGACACCATTCCAGGTTGGATATCTTTTTTTGTCTTACCTAATTGCTCTGTCTAGGAATTTCAGTATTATATTGAATAGAAGTGATAAGAATGAGCATTCTTGTCTTGTTCCTGATCTTAGAGGAAAAGCTTTTGATTTTTCACTGCTGAATATGATGTTAGCTATGGGTTTATCAAAATAATTATGTTGAGGCACGTTCTTTCTATACTTATTTTTTGAGAGTTTTTATCATGAATGGATGATTAATTTTGTTAAATGCTTTTTCTGCATCTATTAAGAAGATATTGTGGCTTCTAACAAAATGAAGGTTTTTGTCCTTCATTTTGTTAATGTGATGTATGACATGTACTGAGTTACATATGTTAAGCCATCCTTGCAACCTACTGTAAATCTCACTTGATCTTGGTGTGTGATGTTTTTAATGGGCTGTGGAATTCAGTTTGCTAATATGTTGTTGAGAATTCTTACACCTATGTTCATCAGAAATACTGGCTTGTAATTTATTTTCTTATAGTGTTCTTGTCTGGTTTGGATATCAGAGTAATATTGGCCTCACAGAGTAAGTTTGGAAGTGTTTCCTCCTCTTCAATATTTTGGAAGAGTTTGAAAAGGATTGGCATTAGTTTTTCTTTAAATATTTGATGGAATTCATCAGTAAAGCCATTGGGTCCCAAGCTTGCCTTTGTTGGGAGATTTCTTATTACTGATTCAATCTTGTTACTTGTTATATTAGTCCTTTCTCATGCTGCTAATAGACATACCCGAGACTGAGTAATTTATAAAGGGAAGAGGTTTAATTGATTCACAGTTCAGCATGGATGGGGAGGCCTTAGGAAACTTACAATCATGACAGAAGGGGAAGCAAACATGTCCTTCACATGGAGACAGCAAGGAGAAGTGCCGAGCAAAAGGGGGAAAAGCCCTTCTATAACCATCAGATCTTGTAAGAATTCACTCACTATCATGAGAATAGCATGAAGGTAACTGCCTCCATGATTAAATTACCTCCCACTGGGTCTCTCCCACAACACGTGGGGATTATGGAAAGGACAATTCAAGATGAGATTTGGATGGGGACACAGCCAAACCACATCACTTGTTATTGGTCTATTTAGATTTTCTATTTCATCGAATCTCAGAGGTGGTATGTTTCTAGGAATGTACCCAGTACTTTTAGGTTTGCCAGTTTGTTAGCATATAATTATTGGTAAAAATGTCATAATCCTTTGTATTTCTATGATATCAGTTATGTCTTCTCTTCCACTTATAATTTTGTTTTATCTCTTTTATTCTTAGTTATATTTAGCTTATGACTTGTCTATTCTGTCTCTTTCAAAAAACAAACTTTTATTTTTGTTGGTCTTATTTATTGCTTTTCTAGTCTCCATTTATGTCTACTCTAATTTTATTACTTTCTTTTGTGTTAACTTTCGGCTTACTTTGTTCTTTTCTAGCTCCTTGAGGTGTAAAATTACATAATTTATTTGAGATTTTTCTTTTATCTTAATGTAAGACTTTACCACTATGAACTTTTAGAACTGCTTTTGTTGCATCCCATACGTTTTGTTTCTACTTTATTTTGGCTTGAGATACTTTTTTATTTCCCTTTTGATTTCTTCTTTGACCTACTGATTGTTTGGAAATTAATGCATTACTTAATTTTTACATATTTCTAAATTTTCCAATTTTCCTCCTGTTAATAATTTCTAGTTCCATTCCACTGTAGTCAGAAAAGACACTTGCTATGATTTCAATCTTCTAAAACTTGTTAAGATTTGTTTTGTGGCCTAATGTACGATCTGTCCTGGAGAATGTTCTATGTGTGCTTGAAAAGACTGTGTATTCTGCTACTGTTGAATAGAATATGCTACATGTCTGTTAGGTCCATTTGGTCTATCATGTGCAAGTCCACTGTTTCCCTATTGATGTTCTGTCTGAATAATCTATCGGTTGTTGAAAGTGGAGTATTGAAGTATTGAATATCTTATTATTATTGTATTGCTGTATATTTTCTAGTTTCAGCTGTTAATATTTGTTTTATATATTTAAGAGCTCTATTGTTTGTGCACATATTTTTACAGTTGCTACATCTCCTGATATATTAAATCCCTTACCATTACATAATGACCTTTTTGGTCTCTTATGACAATTTTTCACTTAAAGTGTATTTCGTCTGATATGAGTATAGCCAACCCTGCTCTCATTTGGTTACTATTTGCATGGGATATCTTTTTCTCTCCCTTCACTTTTAGCCTATGTGTGTCTTTACAGCTAAAATGAGTCTCTGATAGTTATCATACAGTTGGATTGTGGTTTTCATCAACTTATCAACTCTATGTCTTTTGTTGGAGAATTTAATCCATTTATATTTAAAGGACTTATTGACAGGTTAAGGACTGGCTACTGCCATTTTTAATTATTTTCTGACTGTTTCATTCTTCCTCCCTTGCTGTCTTCCTTTATGATGGGAATTTTTTGTAGTGGTATATTTTTATTCCTTTCTCTTCATTTTTTTGTTTATCTACTACATATTTTTTCTGTGTGATTACCATGAGTCTTACAAAAATTATCTTATAACAGTCTATTTTAAGCTGTTTAAGTACTTAACTTTGACCATGTACAAAAATTCTACATTTTAACTTCACTCCCCTGACATTTTATGTTATTGGTTATATGTTATTTTATGTTATTGGCTATAAATTATATCATTTGTATATTGTGTATCCATTAACAAATTATTATAGTTTTAGCTGTTTTAATACTTTTATCTTGTAAGCTTTATATAGAATTAAAAATGACTTTTACACCACCATTACAATATTAGAGTATTCTGAATTTGACTATTTTCTTATATTTACAGTGAGTTTTGTACTATCACATGTTTTGTTTTTGTTTTGCTATTTCTTTATTTCTTTATTTATTTATTTTGAGATGGAGTCTTGCTCTGTAACCCAGGCTGTAGTATGGTGGTGCAATCTTGGCTCACTGCAACCTCCACCTGCCAGGTTCAAGCGATTCTCCTGCCTCAGCCTCTCAAGTAGCTGGGACTACAAGTGTGTGCCACCATGTCCGGCTAAGTTTTCATATTTTTTAGTAGAGATGGGGTTTCACCATGTTAGCCAGGATGGTCTCAGTCTCCTGACCTCGTAATCCACCCACCTCAGCCTCCCAAAGTGCTGAGATTACAGGGAGCCACCACGCCCAGCCACTTTCACATGTTTTATGTCATTAGTTACATCCTTTTGTTTCTACTTGAAGAATTCCATTCAGTGTTTCTTGTAAGGAAAGTCTAGTGGCTATGAATTCTCACAGCTTTTGTTTTTCTGGAGAGGTCTTTATTTTACTTCATATCTGAAGGATAGCCTTTCAGATATAGTATTCTTGGCTGGCAGGTTTTTTCTTTAAGCACTTGGTGTATATTACCCCACTGTCTCCTGGCCATCAAAGTTTCTGCTGACAAATCCACTGATAATCTTGTAAAAGTTCCCTTGTATGTGCTAGGCATGGTGGTGCATGTCTGTAGTTCCAGCTACTTAAGAGGCTGAGGTAGGAGGATCGCTTGAGCACAGGAGTTCTGGGGTGTTATGTGCTATACCAATTAGGTGTCTGCACTAAGTTTGGCATCAATATGGTGACCTACTGGAAGTGGGGGAACACCAGGTTGCCTAAGGTGAAGTGAACTGACCCAGGTTGGAAATGGAGCAGGTCAAAATTCCCATGCTGATCAGTAGTAGAATCATGCCTGTGAATAGCCACTGCATTCCAGCATGAGCAACCTAGCAAGAATCCATCTCTACAAAAAACAAAAAGGTTTCCTTACACGTAAGGAAATTTTTTCTTGCTGCTTTTAAAATTTGCTTTGCCTTTTACTTTTGAGAAAATTATTATAATGTATATTAGTGAAATCTCTTTATGTTTAACGTATTTGTGGTTATTTAGGATTCATGGATTTGATTTATTTGGGATTCATTTCCTCTCCAGATTTGGAATGTTTCCATCATTATTTCTTTAGATAATCTTTCTGCTTCTTTTTCTTTCTCTGCCCCTTCTAGGACACCCATACTGCATATATCAGTTTGCTTGATGGTGTTTGATAAGTTCCATAGGCTTTCTTCACTCTTTCTCATTATTTTTCCTTTTAGATTCTCTTCAGCATTCTGAATTTGAGTAATTGGTAACTGGTTAATTTCTAATGATCTATCTTCAAGCTCACTAATTCTTTATTCTGCTTGATCAAGTCTACTTTGGAAGCTGTCTCTGGAATTTTTCAGTTTAGTCATTGTATTCTTCAGCTCCAGAATTTCTGCTTGGTTCTTTTTTATAATTTCTACCTCTATGTTGAACTTCTCCTTTTGTAAATGTATTTCTTAATTTTGTTTAGCTGTCTGTGTTCTCTTGTAGCTCACTGAATTTGCTTAAGATCATTATTTTAAATTTTTTGTCAGGCAGCTCCTACATTTCCATTCCTTTGAGTCACTTACTCTTGCTTTATTTTGTTCCTTTAGTGCCGCCATGTTTCACTGGTTACTAACGATCCCTGTGGCCCTGCACTGGTGTCTGTGCATTTGAAGTAGGTGCCTCTTACATTCTTTACAGACTGACTTTGGCAGGGAAATCGCTTTACCGGTCAACCCATCCAGAGATTCTGTGCAGGCCTCTGGCGGGAATGTACAGTCAGCCTTACTGCTTGGAGTTCCTGGGCAGGCTGACCTGGTATCTTCATCAGCAGGTGTACTGGCCTGACATCTGGATCCACAGGGGCTGAACTGGTGCCTGAGTACATGAAAGCAATCCTGGAGCCTGGATCCACTGGGGTTAGAGCAATTACAGTTAAAACATAAGCCTCATGCTTATGTCTGCAAGGATGGATCTGGATCCTGGATCCTGGGTCTGTGGAGACTGGCTTAGTGCCAAGGTCCACTGGGGTGAACCTGTCAAACGAGTCTGCAGGACAGGCCTGGAGTCTGTGTCCACAAGGCCTCGACTGAAGCTTGGGTATATGAGAGCCAACATTGAATTGGCCTTGAGCCTGAGTCCATAGGAACTAAATGATGCTAGGGCAGGCTTGTACTTTGTTCATGAGAAAGTTCTTGGTCCTGTGTTCATAGGGGTTGGCCTGAGGCCAGTGTTCACTGGAGTAGGTTGAGCACATGGGCCCTCAGGCCTAGGCCTGGTGCCTGGGTCTGCAGGACTGAACCTGGAAACTGGAGCCATATAGGCTAGCTTGGCACTGAAGTTCACTGAAATGGGTCTAATGCTGGTGTCCACTGTGAAATCAGGTGCTGACTGCATTCTCCATCTCTCATATACAGGAAATCTCTCTCCACATTGCACTGCCTTGGCTTGGGGGAGTGGTGATGCAAGTAACGTAAAACTGTCCTTTCTACCCTTTTCAATGCATCTTTTCTTATTTCTGTGCTCCACTCAGATACCATAATCTCTCACCTAGATTTCTTAACTCTTGTGAAGATACTTTTGTGCTTGTATAGGTGTTCAGATTGATGTTTCTCTAAGGAGACAAGTATTGGAAAGTCCCATTCTAAGATTTTGCTGGTATCACTCATTCAAAACAAATGATACCGTAAGCGCAAGTCCTCCAATTTTGCCCTTCTTAAAAATTGTCTTGGCAATTATGGGCCCTTTATATTTCCATGTAAACATGTTATGTCTGCATGGATACACACATACAATACATACACAAGTAGATATACACAAAAAACCTGCTGATGTTTGAAAGGGATCACACTGAAACATTCGATGATTTGAAGAGGGTTGGTATCTTTACAATATTGAATCTTTCAAGGTATGAACATGCTATATCCCTCAGGTTTTTTATATCTTCTTTAATTTTTCTCAACAATGTTTAATGGTTTTTTGTGCATACATCTTGTACCGTTTTCAATTTATTCTTAGGTAATTGAGAAGTTCGATGGAATTTTAAATAACAACATGATTTTTTATATCTTGCTTTTCATAATAATAGAAATACAATTCATTTTCGTGTTGACTTATTGAGCCATGCAAATTTCCCCTATTAATTTTATAGTATATATAAATTTTCTACATATACATTCATGTCGTCTACAAAAAATGATAGGTTTTTTTCTTTCTACTCAATCTTTATGCATTTTATTTTTTTTTTCCTTGACTTACTGCATTGGATAAGTCCTCCACTACAAGTTTCACTAGAAATGTCAATAGTTGGTCATTACCAACTTCAGAGAAAATTTTTAATATATCACTATTAAATATTATGTGATGCTTGCTCTATGACTTTTCATAGATATTATCAGATTTAGTAAATTTCCTTTTATTTTTAGATACCTTCACAATTTTACAATGATCAGGTCTTGAATTTTCCAAGGTTTTACTGTATATATTGAGATGTTCACATCTTTTCTTTAATGCCATCAATATAATAATGTGACTGTTTTCTTAATTTTCCTTTTGTGTAATGTCCTTGTTTAGGACTCACTGACCAAAGAATAGTATCCTATTTTTTTATTTGTAATTTTTTGAAAAGTTTGCATAATATTGGTATTATTTCTTATATACATTTCTTTAAAATTTCACTAGCAAAGTAATTTGCACCTAAAGATTTTGTAAGGGAGGATTATAAATTTCAGTTTAATATATTTAGTAACATATAACTATTTAGATAGTCTCTTTCTTGTTAGGACAAATTTGATAAATTATGTGTTTTGGAATTTTATCATTAATCTTCAATTTTAATTAATCAGCATAAAATTTTACATTATATCCTTGAAATTTATATGATTTATATTAATATCTCTTTTCTCATTATTTTGTAATTTTGCCATCTCTAATTTTTGTCTGATTAGTCTTGCCAGATGTTATTTTGTTAGTCTCTCAAATAATCAACATTTTGATTTTTTGTCTTTATCATATATTTGTTTTATCATTTATTTCTTTGTATTATTAATTGATTTTTGTTATTTTGTGTTTGCATATTCTTTGCATATTCTTTGTGTTTAATTTTTTCTAACTTCTTGAGATTAATACTTAAGTGATCAATTTCTAGCTTCTCTTCTTTATGCATATAAAAATATGGGACTATACATTTCCCTCTAACACAACATTAGCTACATCCAAATGTTTTCATATTTCATGATTTTATCATCACTAATTCCAAAATGCTATCTAATTTTACTGTAATTTATTTTGACTCACATGTTATTTAGAAATGAAATGTTTAATATCTAAATATTTAAGCATTTCTAATTTTATTTTTGCTATTTATTTCTCACTCAGTTCCATGGCTGTCAGAGAACATATGCTGAACAGTTTTAATGCTTTAAATTTGGTGAAACCTGAGTTCTTTTCCAAAATATCATCAATTTTACTTGAAAGTCCATATGTGGTGTTAGAAAGTATTTTGTCAACACTAGTATTAAGTTAGCTAGTTTTGTTCAATTCAGCAAACCAGATCTATTTATGAAAATTAGGTCAATTATAACCAGATCTTCTCTATCTTTACTGATGTTATATCTGTTTGTTCTCTCAGCTCTGAGAAAATTATAGCTCCACTATGATTGTCCATCTATCTCCTTGATAGGTTTTGAAACTATGTTAATTAGGTACATATGAATTTAGAATTATTGCATATTCCTAGTGGATTGACCTCTCATCATTATAAAATGTCTATTTTTATCTCTGATAATCCTGCTTTTCTTAAAGTAGGCTTTGTCTTATCTAAGGATAATTACCCCAATTATTATCTTCTGGTTTGTTATTGTATCCTTTTGCTCTTTATTTTTTGTATGTACCCTTAGAATTAAAGCAACTAGTTTTTTATAGCTGTACAAAAGTATTTTCTTTCTTTATATTCTCACTCTATAAAATTTTTAAACTTTATGGCTAAAAACTAAGAAACATATACATTAGCCCAGGCCTACACAAGATGAGGATCATCAATAACACTGTCTTCCACCTCCACATCTTGCCCTACTAGAAGGTCTTCAGGGGCAAAAACACATCTGAAGCTGTCATCTGTGTGCTAACAATGCCTTCTTCTGGAATACCACCTGAAAGATCTGCCTGAGGCTGTTTTACAATCAATAATTTTTTTTTTTTTTTAGGCATAGTCTCACTCCATCGCCCAGGCTGGAGTGCAGTGGCACAATCTCGGCTCAATGCAAACCCCACCTCTTGGGTTCAAAAATTCTCCTGCCTCAGATTCCTGAGTAGCTGGGATTACAGGTGCATGCCACCATGCCCAGCTAATTTTTGTATTTTTAGTAGAGATGGGGTTTCACTATGTTGGCCAGGCTGGTCTTGAACTCCTGACCTCAAGTGATCTGCCCGACCCAGCCTCCCAAAGTGCTGGGATTACAGGTGTGAGCCACCAATCAACATTTTTTTAATAAGTAGGAGTACACTCTAAAATAATAAAATGTATAGTATAATAAATACATAAACCAGTAACATGATCATTTATTATCACTATCAAGTATTATGTACTGTATACAATTGTGTATGTTGTACTTTTATATGAATGGTAGCACAGTAGGTGTGTTTATTCTTAAATCATCACAAACACGTGAACAATGCATTGCACTATGACCTTACAACAGCTATAACATCACTAAGTGACAAGAATTTTTCAGCTCTATTACAATCTTATGGGACCACAATAGCAGATCATATATGCCATCTGCTATTGACCAAAATGTTGCTGTGCAGTGTGTGACTGTAATATGTGTCAAAGGCTTAAAATCGTGTCTCTCACAGTACATGCTTAATAAATTGTAACTACCATTGTCATCATTTTATTAAGCAATAAGATGCCAGCACACACAAAAAAATAGACTTATTATTTACTGACTGACTATTGTCTAACAAACACTGGCTAAACACTTTACATAAGTTTCATTTAAAATAAAACACAGTGCAGTACCATTAATATTGCCCTTTCCAAATGCTAAAATGTTCCCAGAATTGCTAAGTAAGTTACCAAAGTTGCTTATCTGTCTGCATGCACATTATAGATATCATCCACATATAATACTTTTTGGACTATTGCTGCTACTTTTAACACTATATGGAGTTTAAAAAGCGGAAGTTATAAGGGCTGAATATTGAGTTCTCCTAATTCACCCAACCTAATTCTGAACATAACCCTGACCTCCAAGTTAGATGAAACACAAATCTGAGCCTCATTCTGAATCCAGCCTGACCTTACCTATAAACTAATAAACTAAACGTAGTACTAAACCATTCATACTCTAAACTCAAAATCGATCTTGCTTTTAAGCCAGTCAAGAGTTTTCCTTGACTAAGCTTATCCTAAAATCAAAACAAACTTAAAACTGGCCTTAATTCCGAACCAAACCTAAACATCACCTTCAATCTATCCCTTCATGAAACCAAGCTCTCCCTCCCACGACAGATGGCTGTGGGCTCCATCATTAGTACTGGTTCTGGTCAACAGGTTGTGCCTATTTAGAGTGATGTATTGAAAATTATCTTGCATTCACATCTGGGTTTAGTAAGCATTACTACTTTAATCAATTAGTGATGGCTGCAGTGAAGGAAGGATTGGCAAGGGGCAGAAATTACATCACCTGTTTGTCAATTCTATTCCCAACCTTACCTCTAACCAACCTAATCTCAAATTGCAACCCTACCTCATGCAACAATTAGCATCCTAAGTCCTACCCCAGAATTTTGAAGGGCCACAGGCAAAGTCCCTAAACTGTCATCTTAACCCCATCACTTAAAAGACAAATTGGAATTGCTCCGAAAATTTATTCAGTTGAACCATATGAAACTGATAGTATTTGACCATTTTTGACCTTCAAAAGTGTTACCTTCACATGGTTTAACCTGATAATTTATGCTTCCCAGAGCAGGCTCCCTGACTGAGATGGTGAAGAACACAATAGAGGGGATTTCAATCCTACTAAAGCAAAATGTATTTCTTATTGCTATTCCTCTCCTTGATGTGGTAAGAGCTATGGGGACAAGGCCAGAACTCAGGAAAGCAACATCTGGCTGGAGCAGGAGGGATCAATTTTTCTGTGGTCTGACAATAAATTAGCAAATGGAACCTCAAGCATTTAGGAGCAAAAAAGACTCCTCTTCTTCAGCCCTTATGCCCCCTGCTCTCTCCCCTCCCCCTCTTCTCTCTCCAGCATCCTGTCCCAACCCACCTCTTCAGAGTCTCATTCTAGTTCTCCAGGGACTTGGAGGAGTCGCATGATGTTGTCTGGAATTCCCCAGCAATTCTATCTGGTTTTCATAACATCTTCATTTTATAACTAGCTTGTGGCTGTTTCAGGATTCACAAGAAAGTTACTGCAAAGAGAGCCCTTCATTTGGGGGAACTGACCCTCAGGGGGACAGCTTAAGCTCAAAGGAGGAAGCCCCCAGAGCTGAAGCCATCACAGATTGGAAACAACCTAAATATCCTTCAATAGGGGAGTAGTTAAATAAACTAAACTAAATGCATACAGTGCAATGTTACGCAACATTTAACAAAAGTGAGGCAGAATTTTATGTACTCACATGGAAAGAACTCTAAAATATCCTGTGAAGCCAGCACTTTGGGAGGCCGAGGTGGGTGGATCTCGAGGTCAGCAGTTTGAGACCATCCTGACCAACATGGTGAAACCCTGTCTCTACTAAAAATACAAAAATTAGCCGGGCATGGTGGTGCACATCTGTAATCCCAACTACTAAGGAGGCTGAGGCAGGAGAATCGCTTGAACCTGGGAGGCGGAAGTTGTAGTCAGCTGAGATCATGCCACTGCACTCCAGCCTGGGTGACAGAGCGAGACAAAATTACATTGTGGGTCAAAATATAGAGTGGATTGAGTGTTGGGGTGCTGCACATGCACACGCACACAAATGTATAGAAAGTATCTGGAAAGAGAAATGCCAAAATAATGACAATGGTCATTTCTGTTCAGGAAAGGGACTAGGAAGAATGGTCAATGAGGACTTTGACAGTATTCATAAAGTATGATTTTTTTGGCCATAAGAATATATTCACGTTTACTTGTATGATTAAAATTGAACAATTTTAAGGCTGGGCATTGTGGCTCATGCCTGTAATCCCAACACTTTGGGAGGTCAAGGTGGGCAGATCACCTGAGGTCAGGAGTTTGAGACCAGGCTGGCCAACATGGTGAAACTCCGTCTCTACTAAAAACACAAAAATTAGCCAGGCATGGTGGCGGGCACCTGTAATCCCATCTACTTGGGAGGCTGAGGCAGGCAAATCGCTTGAACCTGGGAGGCGGAGGTTGCAGTGAGCCAAGATCGCGCCATTACACTCCATCCTGGGCGACAAGAGCGAAACTCTATCTCAAAAAATAAATAAATAATTTTTAAAATCATCAAACTTTTTTTGTAATAGGCTTTTAGACAAAAGTCTTTGAGTTTCTCTATTACTTAGCCGGTAGTTACTATCCCCAGCAGCTGACGGAGGTCCAGACGGAAGAGCCCCAGTAAAAAATCCACCTACATGAGATCCTTACCTCACCATCGGGGTTGGATTGTGAACACAGCTTCAATGACACAACCACAATATGAAATTCAAGCATTACTTACAGATCCTAAAGCTATGCAAGATGGCCAGAGAGGAGCACATAGCAGTCCTCCTCTATCCCCAGGTCACATAAGGCAAGAAGGAAGAGCCAGGCAGACAGAGAGCACGCATGGCAACTAACAATATATATAAGGGAATACGGTGTGGGTCCTTTTAAGTTCTCAAGTAAATGCCTAAAAGGAAGTGGTGGGAAAGTGAGGAGCCCTACGAGGAGGGCGAGATGCCTCCAAGTTCTTATCTTTGGTCACAGACTTGAGCTATTTGGGCGTGGTGTTCTTCTAATGTCCAGACAGCAACAATTTCTGTGTCATTATCCCTACAGTTTATGTCTGAAGGTTTTCTTTAATTTTTAAGTTTTCTATAATTTCCACTTTTATTTTAGATTCAGGGGTACGTGTGTAGGTTTGTTACATGGGTATGTTGTGTGATGCTGAGGTTTGGGGTATGAATGATCCTGTCATGCAGGTAGTGAGCATAGTACCCAGTAGGTAGTTTTTCAGCCCTTTCTTCCTTTTTCTCTGCCCCCTTTAGTAGTCTCCAGTGTTTCTTGTTCCTACCTTTATGTCCATGAGTACCTAATGTTCAGCTCTCGCTTATAAGTAAGAACATGTGGTATTGGTTTTCTGTTCCTGCATTGGTTCACTCAGAATAATGGCCTCCAGCTGCATCCATGTTGCTGCAAAGGATATGATTTCATTCTTTTTTATGGCTGCATAGTATTCCATGGTGTATATGTACCACATTTTCTTTATCCAATCTACCACTGATGGGCACCTAGGCTGATTCCCTGTCTTTGCTATAGTGTTGATGGCTAGTGCTGTGAGTCAGTTTATGCTTAAGTTTAAGAGCTAACGTAGCTTAGTTTTCCCAGAAGCAGACTCTGAGAAAAAGATTCAAGAGCAATTGTTTTATTTAGAAGGTGATCTCAGGAAATACCAATAAGGGAGAGAAGGAAGAAAAAGCAGTCAATAAAGTGTGTATTATCAGTCAGGTTATTGCTATGGGCAACTGGAGCATGATCCTGCCAGGGAATTCCAGAAGCCAGCATCGCATATGCACTGCAGAGTTATCCCACCTCAGGGGTGAGGGAGCTGAGATATTTACACATCAAATTCTACGGCTCACTGGTTGAGGGATGCTCCTGGAGAATGTTAATTCTCTGGTATTTCTGGCTTGCCACATGCTTGGGCCACGTGGACCCTCATGACCAGAGAAACCTTAAGAAATGAAAGTGATAGCAACTGGAAGTTGGGTAAAAACAAGAAAATTTGAATAATAAACCCACAACCTGTACAGATCTGTACCAATATTCCACTGTACTCAGTATTATTCAAGCAGCCTCTCAGGTTCTCTCTAGATGCCTGGACTGAGTATGGTCTTTCAGAAGAAGAGGCTCCTCTGAAAGAGATTTCCAACACACCTCATGGCTAGGGGTCATCCTAGCTTGTACAGCAATTGACATCCAAAGTCCTACTCTGTCATTTGCCTGCCTAGGAGTGCCCAGCAAGCCAAGCTCCCTGACTTTCATGGTAAGCCCTGTGGTCTCTGCTCTCCTTACAGAAAAGGAAAAGTGACATAGAACCATTCTCTTCTTCAGGCATTGACTGCAGCTGAATCTGACCACAAAAGCAATGAAGACTGAATGTCACTTTTTATACAATTCAGTCCTCCCAGTGATCGTATAATACGGTGATTTAAAATCTAGATTCAAACCAAACTTTTCTTAGGTGTATGTCATAGACAGGCCACTGTACCTCTCTAAGCCTCATCTATAAAGTTTATGAAGTGCAAATACCTGCTTCATAGTCTCATGTGCTATGCACTCACATACCTAGAAAACATGCATAAGCACTGAGTACAATTCTTGGTACACAGCTAATAGTGAAACCAATTTGGTCCAGAAACCAAAATTTTAACTATTTAACACCTGCTATCTTCCCAACTTACTCCTTGGAGCTATGGGAAAGAAACAGAGAAAACCTCTTCTCTCTTCAAGCAGCAGTAATCTGAGTCACACGGCTATGAGTCCTCAGACAGGAAGTCTGGTCCCTTAGGTCTTAGAGAGGCTGCAGCCAGAATGCAAAAGTGGAGCCCAAAGAAGCAGCTGATAGGGAGAGGGTACACTCTGTGACCCTGTAACCTTGGGTAGTAGGAAGATGCCCCCAGTCCCCCAGCACAACCAGCCCAACTCATCCAAGTGCAGCCATCCTGCTTCTATTGACCAGCCCTGCTCTGATTTAAATTTCAAACAGCCCAGTTTTATTCTTTCCTCACCATCACTGAAAGCCAAACATTATGGATTTTACAGGCCTCAGAGAGCCCTGGGCTCACACACTCGATTTGCACAATCTTTGCATAAGGAAAAAGGCAGTCGATCCAAACTGAATTAATTGTAATTGACCACAATATGCTTACAGAAATGCCAAGAAGTTTTCATTAGCAGATAAGCCCCCAAGTATCTGCCAGATGATTTACATCTGCATGAACACACTGCATGGCCACAGTTAATTACGAGACCTGCCACAGAAGGTGCTTCATCAAACCCTGGCAGAGGCCTTCCGAGGGCCAGTGACACCTCCAGGGACCGACACATCCTGACTCGCTTCCTTTGAAGAGCTTTGAAGCTACTTCTTGTGATGAGGCAGAGCCAAGCTGCCCCTGCAGGGCTCAGGCTGGGCCCTGCTTATCCAGCTCTGTGTCTTTCTTCTTCCCTCCCTCGGAGTGGCCCAACCTTCCCACCCCATCTCAGAGCCTCGGTCCTTCTCCATCAGGTCATCATTGTTAAGGCTGTCATTGAACTTGTGTCCTGGTTCAGACAACAGACTTTCATTTATTTATTCTTTTTCTAGCAAGTATTTCCCAAGCGCCTCCTATATGACAGCCTCTGTGCTATCAGATACAACACAGACATGGACCCACTGCAAGGAGCTTGCAGCACAGTGATGGCTGAAAGATTGAATGAGTAATCACATTAATATCAAATGGTGATCATGGAATGAGCAAAAAGAACATGGTAGTAGGAGGGAAACTAGGGCTCTTAGAGAATGGGGATGAAGACGATTTCTTAGAGGAGGTGATGTGTTGAACTGAGACCTGAAGCACAAGAAGGTACCAGCTACGTGAGGTGTTAGGCAAGAATGTTGCCAGCACAAGAAATGGCACATGCAAAGGCCCTGAGACAGGAAAGCAGCTGGCACGTTTTAGTGAATGAAGGCTCATGAGGCAGCAACATGCAATATGAGTGAAGCAGAGAATGGAGGAAAGTGAGGCAGGAGAGCAGATCATGGAGGACCTTCCAGGCCAGGCTTGCAAAGACCTTAGATTTAATTCCAAAAAGACTGCATGAAGGGGATTTAAGTGAATCTCCTTGAGTAGAATCAGGTATTTTAAAAAATCACTCTGACTGTTAGGAGTGACAGAAAAATAGATTCTTGGAGGCATGCAGAAACACCAGTTAGAAGAAAGCTATTAGAATAGAAACCAGTTAGAAGAAAGCTGTGACAGCCATTCAGGCAAGAGATGATGGTGTCCAGAAGCAAGCTGGGGTAGTGTCAAGTGGGTAGGGGACAGGGCATCTGTCTTGAGGCCCTGTGTCTGAGCATTTTTTTCTACCTGATACCTCCAGCAATTAGAGGCCAAACTTGATCTCAGTAGCCTCCATCCCTGGAGTCATCAGCCTCATCCCTGTACTCCAGAAGAATTCGGTACTTCTGGAGCTGACGATTACTACCTCTTGCGCCTGAATTCTCTAGAACAGCACTGTCTAACAGAAACACAATAAAAACCACATATATAACTTTAAATTTACGAGTACATTTTAATAATGTAAAAAGAAACATGTGAAGTTAATTTTAATACTACATTTCCATTTACCTCAATATCTCCCAAATAGTATCATGACAACATGTAATCAACATAAAAATTACTGACGCGATATTTTACCTTTCTCATGCTAAGTCTTCAAAATCCAGTGTGTATTTTACACTTACAGCACATGTCATTTGGACTAGCCACATTTTAAGTCTTCGACAGTCATCTGTGACTATTTAAGTGTTCAATAGTCACCACACAGATACTACAATTACTGCTGCCACAATCACTACCACAACCCACTGGTGGTGAGCAACAGGTGGTACGCCCTGGGCCATAGGTGATTTGTGTCTGTTACTTCCAATCTTCAAAATAAACCAGTGTCATAGATACCATTATTAACATTATGTTACATGTGAGGAAACTGAAGATAAGAACTGACAGAAGTGGAGAGTAGACAAAAGAGGATGGTTTGTATTTCCCTAAAATAAATTTGGTACCAAAAATGAGAGAGTAATAAGTGTAAAACAGCCTCCATATGCCCCTACCTACTTTGACACTGTTCCCACCTTCCCATTTGTGGATCCAGAAAGCCCTCTTCTACCCTGATGTTGCCCCAAAACTGGAATTCCTTAGCTCCAGTGGCAGGCTCAGCCCTCCTCCAGAGTTGCAAATCAACAACACAGCAGGAATCAATACTGAATACACCATAAGTCCATTTCCCCAGACTGATAAAAGTTCAGATCCAGGGCAGGTGAGGAGGATTACAGAAAAGGTTAAACCTCTCATCCTGTCTCCTTCTATCAGCCAATGTGTACTAGATGTTTCTAACAACTACAATTAGCTCCTTTTTAAAGTTGTAGTGGAATTTAATTAAGCACACTCCATGCTGTGTGGCTTCTTAAAGCAGGCACAATGTAAGGAGCAGACTGGTGATAAGCTAAGAGAATGTCTTGGTCCTTGTTGCCCAGGGCTATTCCTCAGAACTACAGGCTCCAGGATACACAGCTGGTGGGACTCAAGACCTGTATGCCTGTGGACATAAGTGAATGTCTTCATTTGCTGACCACCCTGCACACATGCATACCTTGACTTATACAACATGCTCTCCACACCTCTAACTGCTCAAAAGTCCTCACTCACACAAAGACAAATACATTCACATAAGCATGTACTATACATGTATGTGTACGTACACCCAGGTAGGCATCCCAGAACTCAAAAGCATGTACATTTAATCACGTGCACACTCATTACCCTTATTTTGTGCATGGCACCATCCATTACCTAGTCCCAAGCCAGAAATTTAAAAGATATTTCCAGCCTCTCCCTCTCTCTTTCTCTCCATTTCCAATCTATCATCAAGTCCAAGTGATTCCACCTCTTTAATAATTGTTGGAATTCTTCTCATTATTCTCTTGTTAATAGCCAATACCCTGAACCAAATCCATTTCACCATTGTTTCTCTCCTGGATGACTGAATTGGCAAAATATGGTCAGCACTAGTAGGCATGGTATATCAGGGATAAGAGAAACTATCCATGGCAGATTAATGGGACATGTTAAAGAATCCAATCAGGAAACAAGCTCAGAAACAGGGAAACTGAGACCAATAAAAGATAGACCTTGGAGGAGCTGGTTTGAAAGACAAGGAGAACAAAGCTCAGAAAAAAATATAAAACAAGAAAGGAGAGATTTCCTAAGAAAGAATAACCAGATGCAATATATTGCAAGGAAGTGAATAAGAGGTCATTAAAAATTGACCTATAGATTTGACCACAAGGAAACCAGTGATGGTCTTGACAAAGGCAGTTTCAGAGAGACATTAAAAATATTTAGAGGTGGTAGGAGGTGAAGAAGTCAGGTGAGTGAATGTAGACTATTTTTCAAATAGATGGCTTTGCAATGGCATTGACCATGAAGAGAAAAAGAGAGAGCAGAGGTTCTGGGTAGAAGGGGTCCAGGGTAGACACTGATTGCTCTGTCTTCCCATGATCATGCTCACCTTTCCATAGGGAACTGCTCTCCCAGAACTCCAACAATGAAATTCAGATAGCAACAGCCAATCAGAGTGCCCCTTTTCACAGGTGACAGCGACTGGTCCAAGAATAAACTAATGACCCAAGCAGAGCCAATTAGAACTCTTCATCAGATTTTGTATTTATTCAAACTAGATGACAATGGTCCCTTTCTCTTTGATGACAAGTTTCAGGAATTTTGTCTGGCACTACCTACAGAAAAAGTTTCCATCACATGGAAAAATAACTGAAAGAAAAACACTAGCATGGGGACAGGAATACAAATGAAGAGTGGTCACATCTTAGAGTCCAGTTGTCCCTGTAGCCAGCTCCATCCTGCCTCTTCCACAATTTGTTCACGTAATATAATAAACATCCTTGTTTCACTTAAACTAGTTTCACATGGGTTTCTGTCCCTTGAAACCCTCCAAAAATATCCCAATGTAGAACTGAGAGTCATTACATTGATCAGAGGAATTTTGCTCATTTCTTTTGGATGAGGAATTGTAGACTGAAAGTTGTCGGTGAGTATAGTGGGAACAACTGAAAGAACAAGATATTATTGATAAAGTGAGGTCTTTGGAGCAACATGCACAGCTATAACTGGAAGGATTCACATCAAACATTCAACTGGAAGTGGGCAGGACTGGCTCTGTAATTTGTAGGCCTCAGTGCAAGATAAAAATATGGGGCCCCTTGTTCAAAAATTATGAAAAATTTCAAGGTGACAACAACAGAGCATTGTCATCACAAGGGGCCTTTCTGACAGTGGGGCCCTGCGTGACTGCACAAGTCACATATGCATAAAGTCAACTCTGAAGGGGGCATACTCTGAAAGGTGGGGTGAGGAGGGCTAGATGGTATGTAATCTAGATGTACTCCAAGAAAGACGTAATAATAATCTAGATGGAAACATTTGGGGGTACAGGGATGAAATTCAGGTGGAGCTTCTATTCCTTCGAAGAAGAGGTAGAGTTATCTGCTGTGAGTAAAAGAGTTGGTTTAGGGGGTGCAGAATAAAGGTTAAATAGATGCTGGAAGATGAAACATGGGGAGCCTTAGAAAATCAATCAATTAGTAACGAATCTTGTTCTCTGAAAATGTATAAACTCCCAGTAAGGACCAATGTAGCAAGCAGTGAGCTGAAGCACCTTTGAGAGCCTCTCAGAGTTTGATTATACACCGCAGCATGTCGTCGGCTGCCAGCCTCCCTACACAACTGTTATTTGCTTATTCAGGACTCCCTGGCTCTTCTCTAAAATCAAAGCTTCACTAATAACCATATTTAGTATTTCCCAAGGACTTCACAAGCCATAATTAGTTAATAACTCAATGTAGTTGAAGAAAAGGCACAAAGCAAAGTCTGTAAGAACCAGGTGTCTTTCCTTTTCATGGCATAAGAAAAGGGTTCCTATACCAGGAGTCTGTGAGTCCTGTAAGTACTTGCATCCATTGTGTGCATGAATGTGTGTGCATGTGTGTGTGCAGGCTGTGTGTAAAAAATGACCCTTATTAGGTCCTCGTAGGGACCTCTAGGCCCAAAAGGGGAAAGCACCACAGCATTGTAGGAAGAGTCTAAGATACAGATTCAAAAAACCTGGGTTAGGACCCAGGTTTACCCACCTAATAGCTGTCTGATATTGCACAAGTCATTTCCTTTCTTAGTGCCAGAGTATCCTCATCTGTAAAATAGGAAGAATGCCTTTCTCTGAAGGTTGAAATTACATAAAATTCTACAAGTAAAAGTCTGGTACAAAATCAGAATTGAGCACTGTCTCAACTCTCTGTCTTCCATCTTCGCATTCATTCCACAGCTACTTATTCAGCACCTACTATGTGACGGACTCTGTTCTAGATCCTGGGCATATAGTAGTGAAGAGAACAGAGCCCCTGCTTTTTCATTACTTGCCTCTTGAATAAGCAAGCACATGTGTGGTGACAGTAAGTGCTATGAGAAAGATAAAGCAGGCCCTCAAGCACTCTGCTGGGAGAAAGGCCCTTTGTTCATCCTCCAATGCAAAGCATTTGCCACCGTGTTTTGGGAGAATCTTGTGTCCTCAAGATCCCTCCAGTTATTTATTGGTGCATAATAAACCACCCCCCAACTTGGTGGATTAAATCATTTACAGATGCTTCTAAACTATGATGGTTCCACTTACAATTTTTCAGCTTTATAATGGTGTGAAAGTAATACACATCCAGTAAAAACAGTCCTTCAAGTATCCATTCAACCACTCTGTTTTTTACTTTCACCACAGTATTCAATAAATTACATGAGATATTCAACACTTTATTTAATTATGGACTTTGTGTTAGATTACTTTGCCCAATCATAGAATAATATGTGTTCCGAGCACATGTAAAGTAAGAGAGGCTAAGGTATGATGTAGACTAGGTGTATTAAATGCATTTTCAACGTAAGATGTTTCCAACCTACAGTGGGTTTATTGGTCTCAATCATAAGTCGAGAAGCATCTGTATTTACTTCACAAATGTACATTTCCTCAGGACTACACAGGGAAGGCCCATCTCTGCTCCTTGCAGCATCAGCTAGGCAGCTTGACTGGGGCCTAAAAGATCCATTTCTAAGTGGCTCACTCACAAGACTGTCAGCTGGGAGCTCAGTCAAGACTGAGGGTTGGCTAAGGGTTTCTATTCTTCTCCACGTTTCTCATCCCATGGGCCGCTCAACAGGCTACTTACGCTTCCTTTTATTTTTATTTATTTATGTATTTATTTATTATTTATTTATATTTATTATACTTTAAGTTCTAGGTTACATGTGCATAACGTGCAGGTTTGTTACACATGTATACTTGTCCCATGCTGGTGTGCTGCACCCATCAACTCGTCAG